>NC_045618.1:35535957-35838987 GCF_009829155.1 Mustela erminea | reverse complement strand
ATTTTAGTACTTTATTATAATAGCAATAATTTGTGACATTTGCTGAACAGAAAATAAGAACTAGGCACCATATTCAATATTCTAAAATGGATTATCCCAATTTTAGAGCTAAGTACTATTTATACCCTTTTACAGAGGTTAACTTCCTACCATTATGCACATTCTGGGCATCTTCTCATCAAAGGTGTCTTATCCCTACCTCCTATGATGTTTGTTTATGGCCTTTTTTTCCCTTCGAAACTGACCTGGACTTACTCTTCTTGTCAAAGAGGTTGCTGAGTAAGTAACAGAAAGATTGTAAGTGTTAAAGAGAGCACAGAGGTTAGGAGCTTGACGTGCAGTTCTTCTCAATAATATTTGTATTTTGACAGGGTCCTTTATGACTTCATATAATGAATGTAGGAATAATAATCTGCTTATTGGGAGCTACTGAAAGATTTTTGAGAAAATAAGCCTTCTAAATACTCTTTAAACAAAGGAATGTACTGATCAGAATTTTGATCGCAAGTGACAAAATCAACTATCAAACCTCACAATATCCATGAAGAGAAAACTGACTACAGAAGTCCCGGTCAGGTGGTTAAAAGCTCCATTTGGTGGCTTGAGTCAGATGCCCACCACTGGGTAATTAAACTGTGACCAGGGAAGAGCACAAAGAAGTGGGCAGCCCCCGTCAATCCTCCGAAGGGGCTACATTATTTCTCATTGATGTTAATCAGCATGAAAGTGGCTCAAAGTGACAGGACGCTGAGCAAAACTTCAAAATTTACATGGATTTCATTTCAAATGTCTTCAAGTCAGAAGTTATGATCCCAGTATAAGAAGAAACTTTTTAATTTTCATATATTTTAAAATAACCACTTTGACAATGGGGTAGGTATGGGGTATACTGGCACAGACTTGAACACAATTTTCAATTCTAACATTCCCTAATCATGGAAACTTGAGTAAGCAGCAATTTCTCCAACTGGCCTGGCTATTTTGAGGCTCAAAAGAACAGAGACACTTAATAAGTATCATGTCCCCCCCTTCACAGAGCAAAACAAAACCAATTAGATGTAAATTTGCGCACGCAAACACACACACACAATGTTCCCAACTAGCTTAAAGAAGTTAATGCTGCCCTTAAAGAATGGGCTTATTCCTTCTCTTTGCCTCAGACTCTGCTAAAGTGTAACTTAAAAGCTGTGATGCATCTGACAGGGCCACCATTACTCGGGGCTATACAGAAGCAAGACTGCTTCTTTCATATCCCGCTTCCGATTCAGCCCCAAGTTTCTTTTCTCTCTTGATACATTTCTTTATTACCTTCCAAATTCAGACTCTCACTCACAGGCTCCTTGTTTTATTCATGAACATTAAAGCTAAGCCATTGTTATCCTAAAACACACTTGAGTAATCTCCAAGGGGACTAAGAAGCATTGGTGTTGGCGGGGGGGGGGGGGGGGGGACAGGGAGCTATTGTCTACCTCTTATTTTGTCTATTGTCTGCTGCAATGTCATAAGCAGAAAATTCCCCAAACCCTTTTTTCTGATGACTTCAGTAAAGGAAAGATGACAAAGCAGCTTGCTTTTAAAGAGAGGAAGCAGCAGCTGTGGTTAATTCCCATTAAAAATCTCATTTCAGGAGCAGAGTGGGTTATCCTAATCATAGATCAGGATTTGGTCCCAGGAGAGCTCCCCGATGACCTCAGAGAAGTCCCCTGAAGCTAAAGCCCTTTCATGCTGTCACCAAAATGCTGACCGGCAGGTGTGCACTGCCCACAATTCTCTCTGAAAACCAAACACGCAGTGCCAACTTTATTAGGCTATTTCTTCAGTTCTTCAGAAAACAGTTGCAAAGGTGCTGCTACAACACAAATTAACCTCTTTGAAATTTAAGTAATTGGTCAGTACAGTTCATTCT
Organism: Mustela erminea; assembly: GCF_009829155.1. Taxonomy (NCBI): domain Eukaryota; kingdom Metazoa; phylum Chordata; class Mammalia; order Carnivora; family Mustelidae; genus Mustela; species Mustela erminea. The sequence continues at coordinate 35,837,081 of NC_045618.1, read as the reverse complement.
GAATGAATATTGATTTGCCATCTAGTTTCTTCAATCTTTCTAATACAGTTTTTCAGCCAGCTTTCTACCTCTCACATCTGAGTAAAATTGCTGTTCGTCCAGAGCTCTCATTATGACATTTGCAAACTCTCTTTGTTCTTGGCTTTGCTCCTGGTTATGGCCTTGCATGGCTGTACTAAACTGAAAAAGACAAGCCAAAAAAAAAAAAAAAAGTATAGCAGGGAAAGGACTGGAAAATCTCTCAGAGGAGGCTGAAATTTGTTTCCATCCTCACCTCTTCCTAGCAATTCAATATTGAAGGGTTACCTTCCTATCTGTAAAATGGGCACTTACTTACTCTATGAAGTAAACATAGAGTTTTGTAGAGTAACTGTATGGTTTAAGCAAAAATGCCAGTCATCCTTGATAAAATGTGCTGTCTAAAAGCAAATGTAGAAGAAAAATTACACACACACACACAGAGCATAAGAAATTTTAAAATTTTTGTCATACTTTATACATTAGATTACATGGCCTGAATATATCTTTTTTATTTAAAAATACTCAGGATTTACTTCAAAAAAGTCACATGTATACGTAAAAGAGCTACAAGAACAAAGTTCCTTATTTACTCACAGTTTATAAATAACCATTAACCTAAATGCTATTTCTACACATTCTTTTAAAACAAATTAATCTGATTAAAAATGGGGGGGAGGACATGAACAGACATTTCTCTAAAGAAGGCATCCAGATGGCCAACAGACACATGAGAAGATGCTCAAGATCACATCAGGGAAATGTAAGTCAAATCAACAGTGAGATATCACCTCACACCTGTCAGAAAAGCTATGATCAAAAACATAAGAAACAAGTGTTGACAAGGATGTAGAAAAAAAGGAACCCTGGTGCACTGCTGGTGGGAATGCAAACTGGTGCAGCCACTGTGGAAAACAGTATGGAGGTTGCTCAAAAGTTAAATATAGAGCTACCTGCAACCCAGTATTTGCATTACTGGGTATTTACCCAAAGAAAATGAAAACTCTAATTCAAAAAGATATATGCACCCTTATATTTATTGCAAGAGCCAAGGTATGGAAGCCACCCAAGTGTCCATCTATAGGTGAATGGATAAAGAAGATGTGGTAGGGGCACCTGGGTGGCTCGGTGGGTTAAAGCCTCTGCCTTTGGCTCGGGTTGGGATTCCAGGGTCCTGGGATCGAGCCCCGCATTGGGCTCTCTGCTCAGCAGGGAGCCTGCTTCCTCCTCTCTCTCTGCCTGCCTCTCTGCCTACTTGTGATCTCTGTCTGTCAAATAAATAAAATCTTTTAAGAAGATGTGGTATAGCTATACACAAAAGAATATTACTCACCCATAAAAGAGAATGAAATCTTGCCATTTGCAACAGTATGGATGGATCTGATGCTAAGAGCAGTAACTCAGAAAGACAAATTCCATAGGATTTCACTCACATATGGAATTTTAAGGAACAAAAGACACACAGAAAAGAGACCCAAAAAACCTATTCTTAAATATGAGAACACGCATGGTTACTAGATAGGAGGTGGTTAGGGGATGGATGAAATAGGTGAAGGGGATTGGGAGCAGTCCTCATAATGAGCACTGAGTAATGTACAGAACTGGTAAATCACTATACTGTACACCTGAAACTAACCCTGTGTGCTAATTATACTAGACTTAAAAACTAAACAAAAATTTTTAAAAATCAGAAAAATGAAATCTATTTAAAATCATGGAGGAATATTTTCCTCACTATTTTTCTTTTCTTTTCTTTTTACTTTTCAACATACTTTTATAAGGCAATCAAAATGTACAAGGTATGTCTTCTTTACAGAATTTGGAGGTGACACTTTTCAACAAGAACCATCTCCAGATTTGGTTTAATTGTTCAAAAGCAAAAATTATTTTAGAATGAAAGTCAAAGAGCTCATAACATAATATTACAAATTTTCAAAAGAATATCACTGCTCCAGATATGGTTTGCATAAGCACATTAATTGCTCCAGAGGTTCATTTATCGTCTGATTCCATAAATAAAATAGTTGTAGTTTTTCAGCAGTGCAACAGGGCACTTACACATATGTTGTTGCTTACTTATTTCAGAACTACACTGGATGGAACGGACGGATGGCACAGGAGACATTGGAAAGAGTAAGGTAAAAGGAGAACAGGAGACTCTTCTGGCTCTGTTACAATCTACCTGTGGACCACTGAAATAATTGAGTGATTCATCTAATCAAGTTCGATAATTATCTTAAAATGACTTTTTTAAGCTGGACTTTTGGCATATTACTATGTTATCCCATAGGGACCTTATCTTGACAACTTCCTGAATTACCGAGGGAAACTACTTCCAGAATCTCTAGGATCCAGTAAGTTATCCACCAGCTTAACTCAGTCACTGATTTAAATTGTAGCATAGAAGAGTTTAACAGGTGCAGTGTTGTTTTTTTATTTTTATTTTAATTTATTTATTTACTTTTGCATGAGAGAGAGTGCACACACACGAGCACAGTAGGGGCAGAAGGGGCAGAGAGAGAAGGGGAAGTAGACTTCCTGCTAATCAGGGAGCCCAATTCAGGACTTGATCCCAAGGTGCTAGGATCATGACCTGAGCCAAAGACAGACACTTCATCAACTGAGCCCCTTCACAGTCATGGAGTTAAGAAATATCCACCATGGAATTTGTTGGACCTTCAAGCAAGATAAAATCCAAATATTAAATAAATTGCCTCAATGATTCCTAAAGAATATGCCATAGTTGGGGGCACCTGGGTGGCTCAGTGGGTTAAAGCCTCTGCCTTTGGCTCAGGTCATGATCTCAGGGTCCTGGAATCGAGCCCCACATCGGGTTCTCTGCTCCACAGGGAGCTTGCTTCCTCCTCTCTCTCTGCCTGCCTCTCTGTCTACTTGTGATCTTTGTCTGTCAAATAAATAAATAAAATCTTAAAAAAAAAAAGAATATGCCATAGTTGGACTTACAGAAACACCATTATTTACGCTTTTGCTTTAAGCACCATGGCTCCCACTTATCCAGCTGCCTTTCCTATTTGACATCAAAAAAACGAAACAGTTGGCAATGGTTGTCTCTGGGGACAGGAATCATGGGAAGCCTACTCTACCCCACTCACCTCTGTTGTTTTGTTCTTGCAATTAGCATATTGTTTCTATAATCGCAAAAACATCTATAGATATACTAAAAATACTTCTAGGATAAAACAGAGGGGAAGACAAAGTTATAACTTTCTTGTCCATATTTTGTGAAAAACATAAACCTGTAGAGACGTATCCCAGATAGTGTTATAAAGACTATGTGGAACAACTGCTGTTGGTCCTGACGGTAGTTTCCGAACTTCTTACTTGGTTTCACACAGGTGCTGTGTGAGCACTATGAGACTCGAGGCTTTTGATAGAAGAAAGCAATCCATACCTATAGCATTTTCTTAATAGCATCACATTCTAGTTCTATGGTGTGGTAGATAACATGAGACAGCTGTACTGTGAGTCCTGTCGAGTCTTCCTACAAAGATCAACATACCAATGAGTCAGTTCTTCGAGCCTTCATTCTTAATGACAAGACTGAAATAGGAAGGTTTAATTTTGAAAAGAACTCAAGTGAGAAGGTGTCTACCAGAGACTCAGTAGAAGTCTGGGCACTTGAGGTTATAGGTTTTAACTTTCCACTGAATTAGGAGACGCCAATGTCTTAATGAGTGAATTTAGCACCACATCATGTCAAAATATCTCTGCATATTAGACTTCAAAATGCAACATGAGCCAAAACAATCATGAATAATTCAGATCCTATCATGTATGTCAGACTTGAAAAAGAAAGATATTTGACCTTGAACAGGAAAGTTTGTTTAGCATAAAAGGTCATTACAGGGGACTAGAGCAAAACAAAAGCATTTTAGATCATACAGTCTGTGCTCCGGTATTTGAGAGAACTTCTTTAATACTTTAAATTGATATAACATATCAGTTAATGTCACTCCCTCACTGCTGTAGTTACCTCCAGAGAAGTAATACTGAGTCTTCAAACAAATGTCCATGGACCTCCTGTCCGGGGTCAGTATGGTGTGAGACACAGAAGATGAAAGCCACAACCCTGGATGTCCAGTGCTTGAATAAAGAATGCTGCAAGCAAAAACATTAGGGAACACAGAACAGGGCCAAACTGTGACACAGGCCACAAGAACTGTTGGAGGGGTAGAACTCCGTGTGCCACAGGCTACAAGGGAACACAGGGAATGTTGATTTCTTGAGCCCTACTTCTTTCTGCCCAATCTCACACACCACTTCGCTATCTCAAAGTGCAGTTTTATTTTTTGAAAGATTTTATTGATTTGACAGAGAGAGAGAGAGAGATTGCAAGTATGCAGAGAGGCAGGCAGAGAGAGAGAGAGGAGGAAGCAGGTTCCCTGATGAGCAGAGAGCCCGATGTGGGGCTCGATCCCAGGACCCTGAGATCATGACCTGAGCTGAAGACAGATGCTTAACCCACTGAGCCACCCAGGTGCCCCACAAAGTGCAGTTTTAGTCACATTACTTTTTCTCTCCAAAATTCAAGTCTCCCCAAAAGACTTGTTTGTTTGAAAATCTCTACCCTGACGTAACATTGGCCCTCCAGCCATCTTACCAGCATCTCCCTGGTACCTCCTCACTCAAAAGCCTTCAGGGGCTAGGCAGACCTCTTAGAAAACCACAGAGAGTAAGAGTAGGCATAACCCACCTAAAGATATTGAAACAAAGTAAGTATGTAGTCTGTAGTCAACCTTCTGGGTCTCCACACTGCAAGGGCGGCCATATTGAGCTTTTTCCCAAGCACCATTTCTTTCCCATTGCTATTCCTTGGCCTTCGATGCTCATAAACCCATCTTGACCTTCAAGGCTGCTCTTTAATCTGCTTCTTCTAAGAAGCCTTCCAAATCCTCTCAAATCAGATGTAACCTGTCCTTTCAAGTTTCATAGCTTTGGCATTTATGTTACTCGTTATTTCAAAAGTACTAATGTGTGTACTTAAATTATGTTCTTGACAAAAGCAGAAAGTTCCTTAAAATTAGAGAATTTCTTACTCATCTCCAGGTACCTGGTGTCAACCTGGGTAGGTGCTCAACACATTTTCAACAAACTGGATTGAAACTGCAAACTGAGAGAGTATTTTTTAAAGTACTGTCCACAGTACTCACAATCTATATGAGGAAGAAAGCCATGTGCACATGAAATGATTTTTTGAATTAGTCACATGGAATTAAAGAAACGCCGAGACAGTCTATGTGAAGCACGAAGTAAGGGCTGCCAGCAAAACGTGGTGTGAGCTTCAGAGGAAGATGAGACCCCTGAGGACAGGGCTGGACAGGAAAGGCTTTGGGAGGTGGGGGGAAGTGGGATTAGAGCTAGGTACTGAAGGCTGTATAGGGTTTGGATATATAGGAAAGTAAAGGAAGTATCAGGAAAGTTCTGATGTGTGACCTCAACAAATTCACCTATCCTTTCTAGGTGAAGGTTCTTATCTGCATGGTGGAAATATCTAATTGGATAATCTCTAAAGTCTAATTTCAACAATATGGATAAAGGCACTGTGCTTGGTGTATTTGGAGACAATACATCACAGAGGTTACAAGTGTGGGCACAGAAATCAGACAGACCTGGACTTGTCCCAGTACTGCCCTTTCCTGCATGTATGACCTTAGAAAAGTTGTATAACTTATTTAGACCTCAAGTGCTTCAGCTATAAAATGAGAACAATACTAATAATGCATCTTCCATTAGGCTGTCAGAGGATTAAGTGAGATAATACAGAAAAGTATTTTGTACAATACCTAGCCTTTTAAATGCGCAGTAAAAGCTAACTACTATTTTTATTATAAAAAATACGCCTCTTTAGGAATCTATAAGAACACTCAGCCAGACTTTGCCTAGTTTCCCAGAACTTAAAGCTGAGGACCAACAGTGGACAACAAGTACATTCTGAAAACCCTTGAAATGTCAGACACCCCGTTAAGGTTTTTTAGGGGTAACTAAGCTACCTTATCTACCCTAAACCCATCACCCCATGAGAACTCTCCCATCTGATCTACCCAAGCAGAGGAATGTACAATGGTGGGGGTGAAGGGAGTAGAGAAAATGTCAAAAATGTAAGTCATCTGCCAGGGCAAGAGTTTCAGGTTATCGTCCCCTCTCCTCTTCATGAAAGGGGGAGGGGGTGCTCGGTCCTGCCCCAAAAGCCAAGTAAGGTGACCTCCAAGAGATTTACTTAGCACATGGGAGTAATTGATCATTTATCTCGTGATTAGACGTATATTGGTATATACCAGAAGATTAGCCTTCTGAAATTCTTTGAGCTGGAGAAAAAGGACAAAGCAGGTATGGGGATAAGGAAGGGATGTGGCTGTAGAGCGTCTCCAAAAGCCACAATTTGTTAAGGAAAACACAAAGGGCACTGAAAACAAGTTGACAGTAGAGAAACCGGGACAACCCCAGAAACAAGATTACAATGGCCACAAAAGTTAAAGGGACTTCCCCCTATCTTTCTTCTTCCTCCTTAACACACCAAAGGATCTAGAACCAGGGAAGGAAGAAAAAGAGGAGGACAATAGCAAACAATATCCTACCATCCTGAAGATCCTCGGGACGCAGATGAAGCCTATTAAATGGCAGAGGGGACATAAAACTAGAATTTCAAAATTGTACTAGAGGAGGCTTTTAAAGAACTAGACTGACCAAAAAACCATGAAACCTGATGAAGTTGTCATTTAAAGAGCTGTAGCTTGCTGAACAAAGTGACTAGAGAAAAGAATATGATTTTTCCTCCAAGAAGGTCTGTGTGCCCCCAACAAGGTCAGTTATAGGTATAATCAGCCTAGAGGAATAGTACGATGTTATATTGCAAAGGTAAACTGTGGCCAGATTGTAAGAATCTCAAATTATCAGCACTTGAAATTTATCCTGAAGATAAATTGATCATGGAGAACATTCAAGGTTTGGGGCCAGGTCAGTACAGATCTTCATGAGGATTAACTGAACTATAGTGTGTATGGTAGATTACAGATGCAGAGTCTTGAGACACAGAGCCTGGAGAGAGAGCTGTTACAATCATTTTGATGACTCATAGTCATTGGGACTTACACCCATGTGTTGACTATGAAATGGAATATGAGAGATAGACAGCAACGGTATTGACATGCCGAATTTAAAGATCTTGGTAACCATATAAATCTAGGAAGTAACAATAAAGGATAACTAACTTGATTTGAAGTTCCTGAACTTAGATAATGATTACCCTTGTCCACTACTACCACACACCTCCCATCTTCTATTGGAAAGAAAGAAAGAAAAAAAAAAAGCTATGAATGGGCGTTATCTTAAGAGAAAATATGAAGAGATCAATACGGTCTACAGTCCTCCTTTACAACTCACAAAATCTTCACTCCCTACCCTACAACTTCCTCCCAAAGATCCAAAAATGCTGTTATCATCACCACTGGTTCTCCCTGCTCTGAGAATGAAGCTGGTGTAGTCTGGTGGAACGTACTGATGCAAAAGTACAGAAGATGCATGGCTCTCTAGGACATTTGACTGTGAGCCCAGAAACATGAACAGTGAGCCAGATTTCCTGAAGTGTAGATCAGAGGTCATTTTAACACATCATAATAGTTGTTCCCTGTGGGGTCCCTGGAATATTTTTGGTTTCATCCACTTCACACACCCACACACATCACCATCCAAATGTCCATTGTGTGGACATTTCCAACACTACCAGCTCCAAAAACCAGCAGTTGAAGACTATTTCCCTTCACATATTTTTTTAGGGGGTAAAGGGATGCAGAATTACAAGTTGAAGAGTTAAAGAATAAGCGCTCACTTTCATAATAATCACTCTCCTAAAATGTTGATGTAGGGGATAGGTCATTTTAAGTGCTCACTTTAATCAAGATGCTAGGTGAAGAGGAAACCACATAAAATCAATGTTTTTAATTTCCAGAATTCACAATTTCAAACCTGAACCAAGGCCACAGGCTCAGACCTATAGGGAGACTCATGGACGTCTGCTGCCACTTCCCAATTTCATCCATTTATTCAGTCATTCAGAATATAGGTATTAAAGGCCCAAATTGTGTGAGACCCTGTGATCTCAGTTGGATATAGCAATATGCAAAATCAATCGGTCCTTAGGGAACTCATAGGCCTGTCAGCAATATACCAAAGACAAAAAGCAGAATGTTATCTCTGATACAAATGATCCAGGGTTGATATGGAAGTTATTAGTGCTTTGTTATGGAAGAGTCAGAGAATGCTTTCCAAAATTCAGACATAAGGTGAACTTGAGGGAGAAGAAAGAGTCAATTGGGGCCATCAAGTATTAATATTCCAGGCACATGCAAAAACTCCAAGGGGAGAATAAACATGTCTGAACATGGCATGAGTGTGGAAAGTCAATTAGTATCTGTAGGGACTAGAGAAAAAAGCGAGTGAGGGTTGGCAGAGGAATTTGGGCAAGAATAAGGATGTCAAAAAGACATTCTAAGACTACGACTCAGCCATCAAAAAGAATGAAATCTTGCCATTTGTAACGATGAGGATGGAGCTAGAATGTACTCTGCTAAGTGAAATAAGTCAATCAGAGAAAGACAAATGCTCTATGATTTCACTCATATGAAGAATTTAAGAAAAACAAACAAACAAACAAACAAAACCAGACGAACATATCAGAAAGGAGAGGGGAGGAGAGAGGCAAACAAACCACAGGAGAATCTTAACAGAGAACAAACTGAGGGTTGATGGAGGGAGGTGGGAGGGGGATGGGTTAAATGGGTGATGGATATTAAGAAGGGCACTTGTTACCATGAACGCTGTGTGTTATATGTAAGTGATGAATCACTGAGTTCTACCCCTGAAACCAATACTGTGCTGTACGTTAACTAAGTAAAACTTAAATAAAAATTTTAAAAAGACAGTAATTTTTTAAAAAAGAAAATAAAGAAAAAAGGACATTCCAGGAGTCCTATCATAAATGAAGGCCTTCTTAAAAGGACTTGACAAGGAATTCGAGCAGTCAAATCTATCTTGGGGGCAGATAACTTTGGAGGCTAAATGAGAACAAATTAAGGAGAAAATGATTGTCAACTGGGAAACCACCTGGCGAGAACAGGAATGGTTTGTGGTAGTAGAGCTGGGAAGAAAGGAATAGACTTCTTCAAGACTAATGTCCAGGGTGATTTGCAGGCCTGGGTCTTAATTATATGTGAGAAATGAGGGAAGGGATGGAGTCATCCTTGAGTAGATGTAAGGCGTGGTGGTTCAGAGCAGAGGCCAGTTTTCCCACCTATTAGCTGTATGACTTTGGCCAAACCTCTTAAGTCCCTATCCCTTGAGGCACTCATTTGTAAAATGGTGGTAACAGTAAGAACTGCCTTACAGAGTGGTTATGAAGATTAAACACAATAATGCACACACAATGTGCTCCACTATTAGATGCTTGTTAGGATATAGGCTCACTTGCTGTAAGAGAAACCCCCAAATCACACTGACTTAATTAGATGAGTGCATTTTCTTAGATCCAGGTGTAAGCAGTCCTAGGAAAGTAAGCTGGATGGCCAACGGCTCTTCAGTCTCGTTGCTCTGCCATCAGTGAGAGGATGCACTTAACCACGTGGCCCACGACACTTCCATTCCAGCTCACGCGAAAAAAGGAGAAAGAAAGGTGAAAAGAAAGAGCAAGTACAGTACAGCTAAAACGCAGGAGTCGTGTCATTACAGAAAAGGGAGGACATCCCTCAGGGGATAGTTGGCAGCCAACAGTATTCAATGGATAGCAATGTTGTAAAGATAGAAAGTAACTGCTTGAGTGAGGAAGAAAGTAGGAAAAAATAATTCCTAGTGGGTGAGACTTGGTGAACTTAAGACAGAAAGTATCTCCAATGTTTTACTGAAAGAAGAATTTGGATAAAATTGTATTATGTAAGGATAATGAGGAACCCAAAAGATCTGATCTCCATGGAACAAGGATGTTGAGGGAATTAGTTAACATATTTAGAACAACGCGACAGGAACCCCCAAATATGCATAATGAACTGTTTTCAGGGAAAGGAGAAATATATCCTAATAGTGAGATAAAAATGAGTAACTTCACAAGAGTCTTTATGGATTTGTTTTTTTATAAAGCAGTGCGAGACATTATGGAGGAAATATTAATGATTTTCTTCTACTCACGAAATATCTTCACACAAAAACAAAATGATGCATGTTTATACCAGTGTATGAACAACTGCTTCTTGGTAACTCGACCTATGTGGTAACTCACCGGAGACCCATACCTGGAAAGAAGCAGAGCGGGCGACTGCTTGATTGCAGAGGTTTGCTGCCCCCGAGTGGTAGTTCTCTGTAACTACAGGAACCGTTGGTCATCCACTGCTCCCAAAGATTTATGCTTTTCAATTCCCAAACTCTGAGCCAAGATCTCTATCTCTGATCCAATTTGTTGGGCTATCAGTTAACTTTCTGTCCTTATGATTATTCTTGCTGTTAAATCTGGGTCTCAGCAAAGTCTCTACAGAAAACCTCTCTTTTTCTACATCCCTGAGTAATGGAATTGAGTCCATAACTTAGAATTTATCTAACTTTCATCCCTCCAGACTATAGGGGTCATTTTTAGCTCTTTATGGTTTGGCCAAAAGCAAAACTCAACAATCCTAACTGCCTGTGGTTTCAGCAACAAAAGATATATGACTTTTGTGGACAGGGCACTTTCCCAAGCAAGAGCACCTTGTGCATTAGGCGGAGGGAAGGACCCTGCTGGGAGGCTGCACAGGCTATATATAAGGTCTCCCTGGGCATCCTTCTTCTGACCCCTGCAGCACTGTTAGCAAGACAAGCCCAGCATTCAGCCTCTAGATCCAGGAAAGATAACTCAGGGGCCTAGATGAATCACTGTACCTTCTTTCTTTATTTTATTTTCTTTTAAAGATTTTATTTATTTGTCAGAGAGAGAGAGCACAAGCAGGGGGAGCTACAGGCAGAGGCAGAGGGAGAAGCAGACTCCTCACTAAAGCAGGGAGTCTGGTGCGGGACTGGATCCCAGGATGCTAGGGTCATGACCTGAGCCAAAGGCAAATGCCTAACTGACCACTGAGCCACTCAGGCATCCCATCCGCTCTTCATTTAAATTAGTCCTTTTGTTATTAAAAACTGTAGACCAGCAATCCAAGTGGCCTCTGGCTGCATTTTTTTGTTGATCAGAGCAATCATGTAATACAAATGTTTTCTCCATTGCTAGTGAGATGAGTGTGCACGGAAATGTCCTGCACCCTTCCCTGCCTGCTGCAAATTCAGTCAGGTGGTCAGTGGAGATTTCTGGGGATTGCAGCAAGTTGGCCATTTTCTATTCATAGATTAATGTGATCAAGATTTATAATACAACCTTGAACAAGGAAGAAAAGACTGCCCCTTAGCAAAATCATGTAAGGGTTATAATTGTACAGGAAAAAGGATTCAAGCCATGTTAATGGGCAGGAAGGAAATCAATCCTCACAGTAACAAGCTGTATTTATTCTTAGACAACTTAGAAAAAACAACCACCAACCACAGGACAAAGCTCTCCCGCTACTCCATCCCACCCCTCCCTCTGCTACAAGCTCTCCAGTTTGCAGGGTTTCCTTGGAAGAGAAAGTCATTGACTTTCAGTGGATGCCCTAAGGTTTTGGAATTAGAAAAGAATAGTTGTACAGTGATTATCGTTAATCCACAGAGAAGTGGGGGCATTAAGAAAGGAAGGCACAGGGGCGCCTGGGTGGCTAGGAGGGTTAAGCTTCTGCCTTCAGCTCAGGTCATGATCTCAGGGTCCTGGGATCGAGTCCCGCATCAGGCTCTCTGCTCAGCAGGGAGCCTGCTTCCCCCTCTTTCTCTGCCTGCCTCTCTACCTGCTTGTGATTTCTGTCAAATAAATAAATAAATAAAAATCTTTAAAAAAATAAGGAAGGCACATAAGAACAGCTTATGTAATGAGAGCAACTGTATCAAAATCAAGCATTGTTAATGTGTTACCTGATAAGTAAATGTATTTTATTGTAGTTTTAGTTTTCATTCCTATTATTACTACAGAGGAGCATGTCTTCTCATGTTTATTGTTAGTGTTCATTTAATTGTCCTTCTGTAACTGCCCACTCACATCCCTTGATCTCTAGTCTGATGTTAAATAACAGTAATGAGTGGGCATCTTTTTTTGCTAAATTTACAGAAATCCCTCTGTTTCTCAATGAGTATGATTTCTGCTATTAACTATTGATCAAAAAAATCTTTTAAAATCAAGCATGTTAATCTTCATCAAGTGGCCTTTCTGGCATCTATCATATACTCTTTCTCCTTAATTATTGATGCTGCAAATCACTTCAATAGATTTCCAAATGCTGAGCCATTTTTGTATTTCTGAAGCATGCCCAGTGTTGTTTTAGCAGTGTGCTAGACAACAGTAGATGATCATCTGGTCTCTCAACTCCTGCCTGAATGTCCTTTACCTCTCTCTCAAATAAATAAATAAAATCTGATAAAAATGATTTCTTTGCAGTTATTTTACTATCTTCCTTTAATGTGTAGGTTTTGTTTTTACCATATTTTGATCATTGATTTCTTGGTCTATTGCACTAGTTTCAGGATTTCCACTTTGGGGGATTTGTTGACATTTTTCTTTGGCCTTAATATGTAATCAATTTTGTGTGTGTGAATGTTTCATAGTCAACTTACTTCTAAGTGGAGCCCATTTTTCCCAATTTTCTATATTTATCAAAATAAAAGAAACAGATAAATAAAAATATAATTTTAGAAACAGATTTTCAAAGCTCTATAAGAAAAATATAGCATGAGATTCAAAATAGTTTTATGCAGTTCAGGGGTCCCAAAATCTGAGCCTTCACCATTCGTCCACCTTCCTACCTACCTCACCATTATAGATCTTCCCGTCTCCCCAAATCCATGGGTTGAAGTCTCAACCATTAGTACCTCCGAGGGTAGCCCTTTTTGGAGATAAGGCCTTTGAAGACATGATTAAGTCCAAATGAGCCTCTTAGAGTAGGGCCCTAATCCAAAAGGACTGGTGTCCTTACAAGAAGAGAAGCCAAGAGTGTGTGCACCGAGAAAAGGCCGTGAGAGGACACAGTGCGAAGATGGTTGTCTGCCAGACCAGGAGAGAGGCCTCAGGAGAAAACACACCTGCAGAAGCCTTGATTTTGGACCTCCAGCCTGCACTATTGGAAGAAAATGGTCTCTGCTGTTTAAGCCACCCATTCGAGGATATTTTATTATGGTAGCCCTAGCAAACTAATACAATTACCCATGGACCACAGTTCCCATAATGCCCTTTATAGCAGAGGCCAAATGCATTTACTATTCACAGGTCACCCCTGCAACCGTTGCTTTTCTTAGGTAGAGAAATATTTCTCAGGACTCATGTCTTTATCAAACATAGAAAATAAATGGTCCAAATTAGATCACTTTACTTAAGTAACTGTTCTGTTCCAGTAGAAATTAACTCACTCATTCAATTTGCTCTTTCTTTTCTCTCTGCTTGAAGTTTATCAAATCCACAGCTGGACAAACAGGTTACAGACTGGTCTCAGGCTATGAATTCTGGTCTTTCAACTCCTGGTTGAATGCCCTTTATCACTCACTGCACTACTCATTTCAAAGACTTCAAGGTTTGTCTAAAGAATTTACTATTCTCTCCAACCCTACAAATAGAATGGTATGTTAAGCAAACAACTGTCCTTCAAGCTTTTTTGAAAGTGAACATTTCTGAAGTCTTGAGGTATACTACCTTTTCATTTAAGACAAATTGGGATTATTCTAAAATAACACAATATAAGAAGAGGGTAGTTTTCGGGAAGATCTATATTTACAATTCTGAAAACACTATTCATTTATACAGGTCAATCTTCCGGTGAGAAACAGAATTTCTTAGCTCTGAAATATTTAAAGATGTGGCTGAGGCAGAGAGAATTCTGAAAGTTTAAAATTGAAATTCACTTGTTACAGGAACTGCTTGAGGCCTTTTAGTTTAATATGCCTGTGACTAAAAGCCATTATATAATTACACAATAAGTCCTTGCACCATAAATCAATGGAACTCATATTAAGTAGTTTTCCTTTGAAGGGACTGAGATGAGAATGGGATTAAGAAAGAGTGAAAAAGAGAAAAAACATTTGTTGTTTTTTCCTGGTTAAAATAACTTTCATTACTTTTTACTTCTTCCAGGTTCGTTAAAGATAATATAACTAGGTAAAAAGGAATAAAATGTCCATCTATCATCTCACCATCCCCAATAATAACCAATATTGCTAATTCAATGAACATATTTCCAGTCAGTTTTATATATATAATATTTAATACATATATACACATATATTTTTTATTTTATATATTTTATATATTATACATTTATTTTAATATATATTATACATAATATATATTTATAAATATAATATATATTTATTTTATCTATTTTATATTATATATTTATGTTAATATATTATATATTTTATTTTAATATATGATTTAATATATTTTATTGAATTATATTAAATTGAATATATTAAATGTTTTATTTTATTAAATATAAAATAAGTTATTTTATTAAATTAAGTATATTAAAAATTAAATATATTAAATTAGATATATTAAATTAAAAATATATTAAATTTATATATGTTTAATGTATAATTAAATATATATATATTCAATTGAAATTATTTGAATTGGTGTTTTCAGTTGAGTGTCGCTAGAAGACGTTGAGACAAGGATTCAAGTGCTAATAGTTCACTTGAGAGATGACATCAGGAAACATGGGTAGGAGAGTAGATAACTGAGATAGGGAAGAGAAAGCAGCCAAACTGAGGGTACATTATCTGGGAAAGTATTGTTGTGGCTCCCTTGACCTGATTCCAATGAGGAATTCCAATGACTCTGGGGGGTCAGCACTGCTCTCCAAGTCATCTCAACAAAAGAGTGAATGACCCGGGCTATGCATATATGAACCCCGTCAATTACTGGGTGAGTACTCATCTAGGAGCATTATTCTTTACCATGTCTGGTCTGCTAAGCATATGGACAAAAAAAAAAAAAAGCCCCACGTCAGGCAAACAGAAGTAGATGCTGGCAGCTGGCAGCATCCAAGCATACATGGAAATAGGGAGGGCGAAGGTGCATGGCCACGGCACACACAGCATCTGTAAGTCACATGCTGTTTGGGGACCTGCTCCAAACCTGGGACTTCTTATATGACATGAGATGGTCTGAAGCTGAGGTTACAGTCATTTGTCTGCATATTAGGCCATTGAATAATGACATTATCTCTCTTCACATTTGGAGTTTCCACGTGTTCATGATAATGCACGGACTGTGGGGGCATCTAGGTGGCCCAGTCAGTTGAGAAACCAACTCTTGGTTTTGGCTCAGGTTACGATTTCATGGTCATGGGATGGAGTCCTGTGTTGGGCTCCGTGATCAGCAGGGAGTCTACCTGAGATTCTCTCTCCCTCTCCTGCCCATCCCCCTGCTCACACGTGTGTGCTCGCTCTCTCTCAACTAAATAAATAATAAAATATTTTTTTAACAATAATAGATGCTTGGCGATAAACACTCTTGTATAGAAATATTTTGTGCCACCATAGAAATATTATTCTTATAAATAGCTAGACTTGGAATCGCTACTCCAAAAGATATGCACAATTTTGTGGTTTTTGATTTGCATCACAAAGTTGCTCTCTGGAAAGATCATATCAATTTACACAATTACAATGTGTTTTATTTCTATTGTTTCCTGCCCAATATTGACCAAAAGGGACAGTGCTGCCCCAAAGGGTCACAGGGGTGATGGTGCAGTGGGTATGCTGCCACCTTAGTGGATGCAAAAGGCAAAACATTAAACCAGAGGATTTTCTCCTACCTGAAGATCTAATATAATTTGCCTTGCTGGATTTTATTTTTTTTAACATTTTTAATTTATTTATTTGACAGAGAAAGCACAGGAGAGCACAAGCAGGGGGAGTGGCAGGCAGAGGGAGAGGCAGGCTCTCTGCTGAGCAAGGAGCCTGATGCAGGACTCAATCCCAGGACCCTGGGATCATGGCCTGAGCTGAAGGCAGATGCTTAACTGACTGAGCCACCCAGGCACCCCCGCCTTGCTAGGTTTTAGACTTGCTTGGGACATGTTACCCCTTTCTTCCTTCCTATTTCTACCTTTTGGAATGAGAATACCATTATATTTTGAAAGCACATCTACTTGCCTGGTTTCACAGGTTCACAGTTCGAAAAGACTTTTGCCTCACGGTGAATCTGCTTTGAATGATGTTTAGATAAGACTTTGGACTCCAGGCTTTAGACTTGATAATAGAATGAAATACAAGTATTGGGGCTAGGGTACCTGGGTGGCTCAATCAGTTAAGCCTCGACCTTTGGCTCAGGTGATGATCCTGGGGTCCTGGGATCAAGCCCCAAGTCGAACTTCCTGCTCAGTGGAAAGTCTGCTTCTCCCTCTCCATTCATCCCTCCCCCACCCCATGTTCTCTCTTGCTAGCTCTCACTCTCTCTCAAATAAACAAATAAAAAAAATTTAATAAAATAAAATTAAAAAGTGTATTGGGGCTGTTGGGATGGAGTGAATGTATTTTTCATATGAGAAAGACATAAGGTTTAGGGGGTGAATGCTGTAGAATGAATTGTGTCCCATCAAAATCCATATATTGAAACCCTGAGAGTGAGATCATCATGACAAGATTAGTACCCCTAAAAAAAGAGACACCAAAGAGCTTTCTGGCTGTCTCTCTCCCTCTGCCATGTGAGGACAAAGCAAGAAGGTAACTGTCTGCATGCCAGCAAGAGAGCTCTCACCAGAACCTGACCATGCTGGCACTCTGGTCTTGGACTTCCCAGCCTCCAGAATTATGAGAAATCAGTTGTTTAGGCCAACCAGTCTATGGTATATTATGATGGCAACCTGAGCAGACTAATACATCTGTCTTAATTGCAGGTTTGAGAGTCGATGACCCCGACCATGTATGGGCAGGCGCAGATATACCAGATGAGAACAAGGCTGAAAGTACTGAGCTGGTGGGAGGTGGAGAGTTCGAGTGGGTGAATCTTGACTGATGCAAAGCAAGAGACAGCACAGAGCAAATATATTTCCTCCTTTTTAACTCTTCCATGGACTGATCTGAGGTGGGACTCCTCCTTACAGTCTTCTGGGAAGTGCTGGATGTTAAGCAAATGCACCCACTGAGCAGCCTGCCATCTCTGTTCCAATCTTCCCTTGCCTCACTTCTTTCATGTCCCTTATCTTACCACACCTTTGCCTGCACCACACTTTAATTGCTGCCTCGGGGTCTCCTTTCTAAAGGACCAGTGCTCACACATACATTTCTTATAAAGGCTTTGTATTTTCATTTTTTTAAGATTTATTTATTTACAGAGAAAACTAGAGAGAGCGAGAGTGCACAGGGTAGGGAGACTCTCTTCAGCAGATTCCCCACTGAGCACGGAGCCCTATATGGGGCTCAAGCTCATGACCACGAAACCACAACTTGAACCAAAACCAAGAGTCAGCTGCTTCGCCAACTACCACAGCCAGGCATCCCTGTATTTTTACTTTAAGAGGAAAAAAAAAAAAAGTTCGATGAACTAATAGAAAACAAAACCAATATGTGCAAAACTCCTGAACTGAGTCATTTTATGTCTGAGATGGTTGTTCAGATACTATTATCTTTTAGAAAGTGAGCAATAAAGTTTCCAATTAGTTTCCAATTATGTCCTTGAATAAAACATGGGCTAAATAATAAAATATATTTAATTGGCTTTTAGAAAATCATATCCAATTAATGTGAGTTAATGACAGAGTGTAAACTTGATGAGAAATCTCAAATATACAGAGTCCTTGAAAGATTCACCTTGTTGTTTATCACTGACACAGATTTACTTTCTAAGAAAACTGAGCTGAATGTGCAAATAAAAGGAAATGGAAAAATATACATATTATAAATAATAAAATAAGATTTAATGTGATCTTTCTTTAAATAATGTAAATTATCTCCACCTTACAGTGAATGCTAAAATGTATTGGCCATGTTAATTTTAACAAAGATAAATCTGAAGCCCTACATTCTGGTTCAGAAATTCAAACAAAAACTGGATAGAAAGAACCTACTTCAGCTGCAAAGATGAAATCTCAGGATTTTTTTTTTTTTAAGAATTTGTATTTATTTATTTGACAGACAGAAAGAGAGTACAAGAAGGCTGAGTAGCAGGTAGAGAAAGAGGGATAAGCAGGCTCCCCACTAAGCAAGGAGCCCAATGTGGGGCTTGATCCCAGGACTCTGGGATCATGATCTGAGCCGAAGGTAGCTGCTCAACCAACTGAGCCACCTAGGCACCCCAGGATTTTTTTTTTTTTTTTTCACAAAATTCATGTGAACACTTTTGAAGATCTAATCCAGTCTTGTGCTGTATTAATAGGAGTACTTCCATCCAACTGATTCAAAAGAAATAGTCAACCATGCTCTATTTTGTGAGAATTTTTTAAGAACATGGTGAACAGCTCCAGGAGCTGATACGAATCAAAACACTTTGAAAATGGTTAATTTATCTAGGAAAATCCAGTCTAAAAGATTAGATCCAAAAAAACATGTATGAAAAGAGAATGGTTGAAAGGACTAAGAATACTTAACTTAGAGAAGCAAAGCCTTCTAAGGGCATTGGCAGCTGTCTCCAAATAGCTGGAGGGCTATTATCAGAAAAAAGATACAGAGTTGCAGATTTCAGGTCATTCTCAGAGAAAAATTTCCAATGACAAGGTCCTACAACAACGGGATGAGATAACTTAGATAGCAATGATGTCTTCCTGACTAGAAGTGTCCAAATACAGGTTGGATGACATTTAATTCAGACATCATTACTGTACATTATGGGTGGAATGGTAGAACATGACTACTATGGTTGCCTTTATCCTTAATTACCTGCTAGAGGATCATCAAACATCCTTTTTTATTTTGAAATTTTTAAAATTTCAGATTATACAAACATATTTTAAGGGGTGCCTGGGTGGGTCAACTAGTTAAGGGTCTGCCTTCAGTTCAGGTCCTGGGATCGAGCCCTGCATCAGGTTCCCCACCCAGTAGCAAGTCTGCTTCTTCCTCTCCCTCTGCCACTCTGCCTGCTTGTGCTCTCTTGTTCTCTCTGTCAAATAAATTTTAAATAAAATCTTTAGAAATACATTACCTAAAACATACCATCATGTGAATCTCACCTCAGTAAATTGTGTTTAAAAAGAATTATAGGGGTGCCTGGGTGGTTTAGTCAGTTACGTGCCAACTCTAAGTTGCACCTCAGGTCATGATGTAGGTTCATGAGATGGAGCCCCCGTCACAAACCCTGCTTAAGATTCTTTCTCTCCCTCTCTTTCTATCCCAGCCCCTTCTCCCCTAGTCTCTAAAAATAATAATAATAATAATAATAATAATGATTATTTTAAAAGCACACATGAAAAAGTGCTCAACATCTCTCAGGCATCAGGGAAATACAAATCAAAACCATAGTGAGAAACCACCTCACACCAGTCAGAATGGTTGAAATTAACAAGTCAGGAAACAACACAAGTTTCCAAGGATGCAGAAAAATGGAAACCCTCCTACACTGTTGGTGAGAATGCAAGCTGGTACAGCCACTCTGGAAAACAGTATGGAGGTCCCTCAAAAAGTTGAAAATAGAGCTACCCTATGACAAAGAACACATGGAGCAGGAGAAATCTGCAAGCCCCTGTGAGGGCAACCCCACCATTGGCAGCACCCCTAGACACACACCAGGAGCCTGATGTGCCACCTGACCCCTGCCCTCAACTGAGCCCACTGGCAAGCCCCCCTAAGCACCAGCAGATCGGACCTGCCATGCCCCTAGGCCCAAACCATAACTCTAGGTTGGGTTTTCAGGCCTCCATCCCCAGAGGCCTGGCCCTCAAGCACTCCAGATTGGGGACCCCTCAGCCACACCACCGGACTCTGCCTGCCACCCAGGAGGAAACCATGCTGTTTGGAGCTGCTAGAACCCTCAGAGTGGGAGAAACGGGCATGCTCCCCGAGGCCACCCCCACTTCGGCACCCCTCCCAGGGCACAAACTCAGAGCCTGACCCTCAGTCTGATCCCCGCCCTCAACTCTGCCACCAGGGAGCTCATGCCACTGGGGGCCATCAGGGGAGCCGCGTGGGCCTGGCCTATGATCCCAGATGGTCTCAACACAAACCTAGCGAGAAGTCCCTCGAAGCACTGGAACAGGCACGCGGCCCAAAAGGACACACAATGCTGGCCAATTCTCATGATCAATATTGATTTGGGCAGAAAACTCGTGAGAATTGGTGGGAAGACACCGGCGAACTTGCTTCTGGTAATGGGGGCCTTCAGGGGAGCCGCCTGTGGTGCTCCATGATCCCAAGTGGTCGCAGCCCAAACCCTGCAATAAAGTGTTCTAAAAGCCAGGTGCATGTGCACACGGCCCATATCACCATGGAATGTGGGCAAATAGCTCCCTCTACTCAGGCCCCCAGGGAATCCACCTCAGTGCCAGGAGTTTGGGCCTGCCATGCCCCTAAGCCCTAAACCTAACCTTAGGTTGGGTTTTCAGGCTTCCAACCCCAAAGCTGGCACCCCAGCCTTCAAGTATGAGGACCCTGAGCCACAACACAGGACTTCACTGGCCCCCAGAAGGAAATCGTGCCATTTGGAGCTATGCAGAACCCTCAGAGCAGGAGAAACCTACATGTACACCTGAGACCACCCTCACATTTGGCCACCACCCTGGACACAAGCCCGCAGCCTGACACACAGCTTGACATCCAATCTCAATTATGCCCACAGGCACCTTGCCTCAACAGAGGCAGATCTGACTTGCCATGCCCCTAGGCCCTGACCCTAAACCTAGATTCACTTTTAAGACTTCTGTCCCCAGAGACCTGGGTCCAAAACCCTGCCAATTGGGGACTCTGAAGCCATACTACAGGACTCCCCCTACCCCCCCAGGAGGAAACAATGCAATGCCATTTGGTGCTGCACAAAACCCTCAGAGCAGGAAAAACCTGTATGCCCCCTGAGGTTACCCCCACCTTCCGAAGTACAGTCAAGTACAGACAAGGGCAGGATTCCTACCCTGATTTAGGAACTGCCATGGGTGCAGGTATTGGAGACAGAAGCAACGGGAAGGCACCAAGCTCACCAGCTGAATGCTAGGGGCACAGGTCAAGGGATCTCATGACTTGGGTTGTGGAGGCTGCTTGGAGCTTCCTCTGGGAGGAAGAGTGGGGAGGAATAAGAAAGAGAAACTGCCTGCCCCTGGCCCATGTCACCTGCCCACTACTCCTAGCACACATCAGTCTACACTGCTGACAGCCTGGGCTCAGGATGTGCTGGTTCAGGTCTCTCAGCACTCAGTGGGACAGCTGGCTGCAGGGCTCAGGGACATGCAGAGGGCGGTGGCAGGGAAGGCTGGCTCTCCGAGGTCATGCCCTCTTTGAGCAGACAGCGCTGCAAGACTGCTGAAAACCCACTGAGAGGTTTGAAAGACATGCCACAGATGAACTAAAGCATAGAGAAACAGAAAACAATATTGGTTTTTAAGGTCACAGCTGTCGCCTGAGGAAGTATGACAGCTTCCCTGAAAAGGACTGAGGGGAGGGCAATCTAGGCTGAAAAGGAAGATATGGCCCTCCTGATTGGGGACCTGCAGCCTCCTTCCAGGGCAGCGCATCATCCTCACCTCACAGGGGACCAATGGAAGTGTTCCCTCAGGAGACTGACAGAGCTGCCTCTTGAGAAGGCTACCCTGGCATCGGCTTGCACAAGACAGAGGATGAGGGCCAGATGGAGGGAGGGCAGTACTCCAGGGAGCCATGGGACAAAAGCAGAGGCTCATGAACATGAAGATGATGAAAAATAGGAGGCGGCAGCATGGGAGCCCCTGGCATATAAGCGCCACCTGGACATTGTCCACAGCTACAGTGACTGGGTGCCTTCTGTGTCAGGCATGGTTGACTTCAGTGGACTCCAGTTTAGTGCTGACCACAATAACCCTAGGAAGTGTGCACCACCACCACCCTCCTCTCCCCATGCTGCTGCTAGGAATCACAGTCACCCACCACTGGCTCCCACCACTCCCACTCCCTCTCTGGTGGTGGTCCAGTGTGACCTTAGTGAATGGTCAGAGACTGCTGTCTACTTGTCTTCACACAACTCAACAGACAGGAGGGGGTCCCTGAATTCCACAGGTTCTGATGAGACAGATCCACAGGTCCTACTACCTTACCCACCACCAACACGCAGTGGCTCACTTGGGACCTTGGCTATTATCATGAAACTCACCATGCCCTTTTTCTGTCACTTCCAACAGAAAGTCAGATTCTGATGCCCCGATTTACCATGTATCCTGGTTTATGACTTGGGACCATGCCATGAACACATTTGGCAACTGTCTGTTAAAGAAGGCCACCCTGTACTTCCTGGAAAATGTTTCTAAGAAAGTACATGTCCATCAGGGCTACAGTGTGAACAGTGGTACACAGCAGGCATGGTAGTAATCAATAATTCTAACAAGGGTTGACTACCTCCCCCTGCCCCAGTTTCACAAAACCTTCCTCTGTCCCCATGGAAGTCATGGTCGGCCCTCAGAAAATACCCCAGGAAACTAACCTTTAAACTGAATGCTCCCTTCACGCTCTGGTTCAAATCTTGCCCAACCATAATAGTATGAAAGTAGAAATCAGTCACAAGAAGAAAATGGGACAGTCACAAATATGTGGAAATTCAACAAATGCTAGTTAACAACCAATAGTCAAATAAGAAATCAAAAGAAAATTTAAAAGTACCTTGAGACAAATGAAAAAGAGAACCTATGAAAAGTTATGGGATGCAACCAAAGTACCTCTAAGGGGGAAGTTAATAGAAATTCAGGTTCTCATCAATCCATCTGAAAGTTCTCCAATAACCAACTAATATACATGGGATAGAATTGGGGGCAGGTGGTAAAGCCCAAAATCAGTAGACAGAAGGAAATAAAAAAAGGAAAGTGGAGATAAATCCAATGGCGATTAAAAAACCAAAAACAAAAAACAAAAAAAACAAAGGATCCATGAAAATATGGGCTGCCATTTTTGGAAAGATAAACCACCCTGACAAACTTTTAGCTTGACTCACAAGAAAGATGGAGGGCTGAAATACAATGAGGAAAGAAAAATGATTGATTCCTGTCTCACATCAAAGTCCTAGAGAAGAACACAGACAACAATCCCTTCAACCTTGGGCACTGCAACTTCTTGTAAGACATGTCTCTTAAGGCCAGGGAAATAAAAGCAAAAATGAACTATTGGGACTTCATCAACGTAAAAAGCTTCTGCACAGCAAAGGAAACAACAAAACTAAAGGCAATCTACAGAATGGGAGAAGATATTTGCAAATGGCATGACAGATAAGGGACAGATAAAGATCTGGTATCCAAGATCTACAAAGATCTGCTCAAACTCAACACCCAAGAAACAAAGAAACCACTCAAGAAATGGGCAGAAGATGGGAAGAGACACTTCTCCAAAGAAGACACACAAATGGCCAACGGTCCATGAAAAAGTGCTCCACATCAGTTCTCATCAGGGAATTCAAAACCACAATGAGATACCACCTTCCAGCAGTTAGGATGGCTCAAATTAACAGGACAAAAATATAGAGAAAGGGGAATCCTCTTACACTGTTGGTGGTAATGCAAGCTGGTATAGTCACTCTGGAAAAAAGCATGGAGTTTCCTCACAAAGTTCAAAGTAGAGCTGACCTATGACCCAGCAATTGCATTCCTGGGTATTTACCCCAAAGATACAGATGCAGTGAAATGAAGGGGCACATGATCCCCAATGAAATGAAGGGGCACATGATCCCCTATGTTCATAGCAGCAATGTCCACAAGAGCCAACCTGTGGAAGGAGCTGAGATGTCCTTCAACAGAAGAATGGATAAAGAAGATGTGGTACATACATACTGTAGAATTTTACTCAGCCATCAGAAGGGACAAATGTCCATTTACATTGACATGGGTGGAACTGGAGGGGGTTATGCTAAATGAAATCCATCAAGCAGAGAACGACAATCATCATATGGTGTCACTCATATGTGGGACACAAGGAATAGTGTGGAGGACCACAGGGGAAGAGAGGGAAAACTGAATGGGAAAAAATCAGAGAGGGAAACAAAGCAGACAGACTCTTAATCATAGGAAACAAACTGGAGGAGAGGTAGGTTGGGGGGCGGGGTATTTGGGTGATGGGTATTAAGGAGGGGATATGTGGTGATGAGCCCTGGGTGTTACGTGCAACTAATGAATCATTGACCATTACATCAAAAACTATACCTTGGCTAACTCAATTTAAATGAAAAATGTGAAAAACTTTAGAAAAAGAAAGAAACTTGAGCTATTAAAAGGAATATCACAAAAATACAAAGGATCATTGGAGAGTTCTCTGAGCAAGTAGAGGCCAACACCTTGGACAACCTAGAAGAAATGGGTAAGTTCCTGACAACAACCTAGAATGAACCATGAAGGGAAAAAAAATTCTGAACAGACTGATCACTAATAAAAAGTTTGATTCAATAGTCAAATCCTCCCAGGAAACAAATGCCCAAGACCAGACAGTCCCACTGAGGAGCTGTAACCAGACAGTAGAAGAATTAATACCAACCCTTTCCAAACTGTTTGTTAAAAAGGAGAGAAAAGGGATGCCTGAGTGACTCAGTGGATTAAGTCACTGCCTTCGGCTCAGGTCATGATCCTAGGGTCCTGGGATCGAGTCCCGCATTGGGCTCTTTGTTCATTGGGGAGCCTGCTTCTCTCTCTGCCTCTGCCTGCTTCTGTGTACTCTGTCTCTCTGACAAATAAATAAATACAATCTTTTAAAAAATAAAAATAAAAAAGAAGAGAAGGGCATACATACAAACTCTTTTCATGAAGGCAACAGTAACCTACTACCAAAACAAGACAAGGATGCTACAAGAAAAGGGAAGGCCAATGTCCCTTATGAACACAGATGCGAATGTCCTCCACAAATAATCCACAGCATTAATTCAACAATCCATCAGGAGAATCACACGACACGACCCAATGGGATTTGTTCCAGGGATGCAAGGATGATTCTACATCTGCACATCCACCAATAACACACACCACCTTAACAAATTAAAAGAAAGATCCTAGGATTTTTACAGTAGATGCAGAAAGAACACTTGACAAGATTCGATATGCGTTCATGATAAACGCTCTCAACCATCTGCATACTGAGGGAACATACCTTAACCAGACAAAGGCCCTATGTGAAAAGCCCACAGCTGACATTTTACTCAAGGGTGAAATGCTGAAAACTTTCCCACTACCAGCAAGAAAACGATAAAGATGCCTACTCTTATCACTTTCATTCATCATTGCATTGAAAGCCCTCGCCAAATGATTTAGAGAAAAAAAAAAAGATATGAAATCTGAATAGGAAAAGAAAATGGTCACTATTTGCAGATGACATACTATATGTAGAAATCCCTAAGGAGTCCACAAAAAATTGTTTTATTAACAAACAAATTTGAATAAATTAGAATAAATTCAGTAAAGCTGCAGAATAAAAAGTCAATATAAAGAGACATGTTGCATTTTTTGTTTTTTAAAGAATGTATGTATTTGACACAGAGAGAGACATAGACAGAGAGAGCATAAGCAGGGGGAGCAGCAGAAAGTCAGGGAAAAGTAGACACCCTGCTGAGCAGGGACCCCCCCAATGCCAGATTCATTCCCAAAACCCCAGGATCATGACCTGACCTGAAGGCAGACACTTAACCGACAGAACCACCCAAGGGCCCCGACTTGTATTTTTATGTACTGATGACCAATTTTCACAAAGAGATTAAGAAAGCAATGCCATTGACAATTGCATCAAGCTAAAAAAAATCTAGGAATAGAAGTAACCAAGAATTAGGAAGACCTGGTATACTGAACACATGGTGGAAAAGGAAGGAAAAATATGTGCATGTTGGTGGGTGAATGTATGGGCCAAAGATTTTGAAGATGACACAAATAAATGGAAGTGTATGCCATGTCATTAACTAGAAGAGTTAATAATGTTAACATGCCCACTGTACTCAAAGCAATCTGGAGAAAGAAGAGAGAGACAGAGTACAAGATGGCAGAAGAGTAGGACCCCTTCATTTCATCTGGCACAAGGAATTTAGCTAGCTAGCTATCAAACCATTCAGAACACCTGCAAATTCAAGCACATATCCAAGAAAAGAAGAGCAGCAAACAGAAAAATGACCACTTCCCACAAGGGAGGAAGTAGAGAAAAGTGAGTCTAAGCTGATAGGTGGGAAGATAAACCCTGGGGGGAGGGAGCTTCTGTCAGCCGGCTACTGCCAAGTGCTAGGGACAGCAGAGCACAAAATAGGAAGTTTTAGAAGTCTGTGCTGGTGAGGGATGTCACTCTGGCAGTTGGACAGGGAGTTGAACCCCTGATGGAACAGTGTGGTCTCAGGATCCTCAGGTCCCAGGAAGATGGGGGGTGCTTGAGGGCAGCAGAGCTCCCACGTATTGGAGCAGGGAAGACATTTACAAAGAGTGATCCCAGGAGTGGGCTCTAAGCTGGAGGTTGCCATAAACTGTGATCCATAGTGCAGTCTGCCCACTACTCTTTGAGAAGGGGCTCAAGAAGTGGCATAACTGGACAGAGCCTCCTTCCTCCCCCAGGAGGAGTGGTGCCTGAGCATGCTGCAGGAGTCTGCTGGGCTTGGAGACTCTAAACTGGGTTCTGTGACAGACACAGAAATGCTTGGTCACAGGACCGGTGAGCACAGAGTGCCGACAGAGACCAGGGAGACATGAAGGATGGACCGCTTTTCTGTGAGGACACACTGAGGAGTTTGGCCCCAAGCTCTCAGCTCCAGGGCCAGAGATAGGGAGGCCGCCATGTTTATTCTCATCCCAAAAGATTGGGCTCATTCCCTGCATATATTCAGACCACAATGCTTTGAAAATGAAACTCAATTACAAGAGGAAAAGTGGAAAGAACTCAAATACATGGAGGCTAGAGAGCATTCTACTAAAGAATGTATGGGTCACCCAGTCAATTCAAGATTAATTTTAAAAATTCATGGAAACACAGGAGACTGAAAACACAGCCGTTCAATTTCTTCAGGATGCAGCAAAGACAGTCCTAGGAGGGAAGTATATAGCACAACAACTGTTTCTCAAGAACCAAGAAAGGTCTCAAATCCACAACCTAACCCTACACTTAAAGGAGCTGGAGAAAGAGGAGCATAGAAAGCCTAAATCCAGGAGAAGAGAAATAACAAAGATCAGAGCAGGAATCAGTGAAATAGAAACCAAAAGAATAGAAGAACAAATCAATGAATCTAGGAGCTGCTTCTTTGAAAGAATTAATAAGATTGATACACTGCTGTTCAGATTTCTCAGAAAGAACACAGGAAGGACCCAAATAAATAAAATCATGAATCAAGAAGGACAGATCACACCCAACACCAAGGAAACACAAACAAGTATAAGAACATAGGATGCCAACTTTATGTCAACCGATCAGGCAGTCTTGAAAAAATGGATGCATTCCCAGAAACATAGAAACAACCAAAACTGAACTGCGAAGAAAAGGAAATCGAGGAGACTCATAATCAGCAATGACTTTGAAGCAGTCATCAAAAATCCTCCAGGAAACAAGAGCCCAGCACCAGATGGCTTCCCAGGGGAAGTCTACCAAACATTTAAAGATTTAATACCTCTTGTTATAAAACCTTTCCTAAAAATAGAACAGGAAAGGTAACTTCCAAGCCCCTTTGATAAGGCCAGCATTACCTTGATCCCAAAACCAGACAGACTCCACCCAAAAGGAGAATTACAGATCACTATTCCTGATGAATATGGATGCAAAAATTCTCACCAACATACTAGCCAATAGGATCCAACAGCCCACTAAAAGAATGATTCACCATAACCAAATTGAATTTATTACTGGGCTGCAAGGGTGGTTGAACAACTGCAAATCAATCAGTGGAATCCACTACCTTAATAGAAGAAAGAACAAGAACCATAGGATCCTCTCAATAGATGCAGAAAAAGCATTCGGCAAAATAAAGCATCCCTTCTTGATCAAAACTCTTCACTGTGGAGGGACAGATGGTACCTCCACATCATAAAGGCCATCTATGGTAAACCCACAGAGAATATCACTCCCAATGGGAAAAAACTGAGAGCTTTTCCCTTCATGTCAGGAACATGAGAGGGATGCCCATTCTCATCACGATTGTTCAACATAGTACTAGAATTCTTAGCCTCAGCCATCTGACAATGAAAAGAAAAGGCATCTAAATGAGCAAAGAAGTCAAACTCTCACCCTTTGTAGACAATAGGATAATTTCTGTGGAAAATCCAAAAGACTCCACCCAAAATTGCTAGAACTCATCCAGGAATTCCATAAAGTGGCAGGATATAAAATCAATACACGGAAATCACTTGCATTTGTCTGCAGCAACAATGAGACAGAAGAAACAGAAATTAATGAGTCCATCCCATGTGTCATTGCATCCCAAACCATAAGATACTTGGGACTCCATCTAACTAAAAAGGCAAAGGATTTGTATGCAGAAAACCATACCATAGTCATGAACGAAATGGAGGAAGACACAAAGAAATGGAAAAATGTTCCATGGTCATGGATTGGAAGAACAAATATTGTGAAAATGTCTATGCTACCCAGAACAATCCACAGATTCAATGCAATCCCTATCAAAATACCATTCACATTTTTCACAGAACTAGAATGAATAATCCCCAAATTTGTGTGGAAGCCAAAGAGACTCTGAATAGCCAAAGGGATGTTGAAAAAGAAAACCATCCCTGATGGCAACACAATTGCAGACTTCAAGCTCTATTACAAAGCTGTGATATCAAGACAGTATGGTCCTGGCACAAAAACAGATGCACAGATCAATGGAACAGAATAGAGAATCGGCAATGGACCCTCAACTCTAGGGTCAACTAATCTTCCTCAAAGTAGGAAAGAATATCCAATTGGGAAAAAAAAAGTAAAAGTGTCTTCAATAAATGGTGCTGGGAACACGGAACAGCCATACGCAGAATAATGAAACTGGACCATTTCCTTATATCATACACAAAATATAGACTGCAAGTGGATGAAAGACCACAATGTGAGACAGGAATTCATCCAGATCCTTGAGGAGAGCAAAGGCAACAGCCTCTTTGACCTAGGCCACAGCAACTTCTTGCTACACATGTCTCCAAAGGCGAGGGAAACCAAAGCAAAAATAAACTGTTGGGATTTCATCAAGATAACAAGCTTCACACAGGAAAGGAAACAGTCAACAAAACCAAAAGACAACAAAAAGAATGAGAGAAGATATTTTCAAATGATGTGTTAGATAAAGGGCTTATATTCAAAATCTAGAAAGAACTTACCAAACTCAACACTCACAGTACAACTAATCCAATCAAAGGCCAAAGACATGAACAGACATTTCTCCAAAGAAGACATCCAAATGGCCAACAGACACTTTTAAAAGTGCTCAACATCTCCCGATATTAGGAAAATACAAATCAAATCCATAACAAGACACCAGTTTACACCAGTCAGAATGGCTAAAATAAACAAGTCAGGAAAAGACAGGTATTGGTGAGGATGTGGAGAAAGGGGAACCCTTTTATATGGTTGGTGGGAACACAAGCTGGTAAAGTCACACTGGAAAACAGTGTGGAGATTCCTCAAGAAGTTGAAAATAGAGCCACCCTGCAACCCTGCAATTGCACTGCTGGGTATTTTGCCCTAAGATATAAATGTAGTGATCTGAAGGGTCACCTGCACTCCAATGTCTATAGCAGCAATGCCCACAAGAGCCAAAGTATGCAAAGAGCCCAGACGTCCATCGACAGATGAATGGATCTATATGGGTATATATATATATACCATTGAGTATCACTCGGCCATCAAAAAATGAAATCTTGCCATTTGCAATGACATGGATGGAACTAGAGGGTATTATGCTAAGTGAAATAAGTCAACCAGAGAAGGACAATTATTATATGATCTCACTGATATGTGGAATTTAAGAAACAAGACAGAGGATCATAGGGGAAGAGGGGGGAAAAAAAAGGAAGCAAGATGAAACCAGAGAGGAGTCAAAGCAAAGAGATACTTAATCTCAGGAAACAAACTGAGGATTTCTGAAGGAGAGGAAGGTGAGGGAATGGGTGGCTGGGTGATGGGCATGAGAAGGGTATGTGCTATGGAGAGCACTATGTGGTGTGTAAAACAGAAGGATCTCACCTGTACCCCCGAAACAGATAATACATTATATGATCATAATAAAAAAGAAGTGAAAGAAAAACATTTAGAATACAAATGTAAATTATTAAAAGTAAATTAAATAAATGAATAAATAAATAATCTCACTGAGAGAAAGCAAGCAAGCAAGTGACTAAGCTACCTGGAGTCACCACGCTCCAATTTCAAGCTAGATTACAAAGCTGTTGTCATCAAAACAGTATGGTATTGGCATTAAAACAGACACACAGGACAATGGAACCCAACAGAAAGCTTGGAAACTGATAACCATAGTACTTTTGGCAGAGTTTATTCATTCAAATATTAAAGGTATATTTAAACTTAGATCTGATAGAATGATTAACTCTGAATGGGAATTTTTAATATTGATGTCCTGTTCCAACGATTGCTACCAATAAATGCATTTTTATACATGCTGTTTTATATACGTGTATATTATAAAATAAGGATAATTTAGAATCCACACTTTTAGGAAAGTTAAATTCACTTTCATAAACCCACCACGGAAAAGGAAATATAGACATCCATCATCACAACTGAGAACATCACAAAAGAAGACAATCAGATGAAATCAGACACACCAGATTGTGTGTCTGATGGAAGAATAGAATACCACTTAAGTAGTTCTGCCCAAATGTTCAACCTGTTGAAAGCTATAGATCCAGCTACATTTTTACAAAAAGACAGACATCAGAGAAAAGTCCTACCAAAGTATATACAAGACATCATCAATGAAGTCCACACTGCATATATTCTGATGGGAAAAAATATTTTCCAACAAATTAACTCTAAGGCAGAGAAAGAAAGAAAGAAGAAAAGGAAAGGAAAGGAAGAAAAGAAAAAGAAAAATGAAAGGAGAAACTTCAGAAACTAACCCATACATGTATGGTCTTAACTTATGATGCAGCAGCAGAAAATATCCAATGGAAAAGGACAGTCTCTTCAGGGAATGGTCTGGGAAAACTGGACACTAAATGCAGGATAATGTGACTGGATCACTTTCTTACACCACACATACGAATTATGAATGGATGAATGACTTGAACATAAGAAATGAATCCATAATCCAGGTAGGAAGTTTCTCAATATTGGTTTTGGTGAAGAGTCATCAGACACCAAAAGCAAAAGCAACAAAAGCAATAATAAACAAGTGGAAGGACATCAAACTGAAATTTCTGCATGACAAAAGAAACCATCAAACCCTTAAAAGGCAACCTCCCCAATGATAAAAAATATCTGCACATCCTATGTGTGAGAAGAGGTTAATATTGAAAATATACAAAACACTCCTTCAAATCCAAACAAAAACTGAATAAAAACTGGGGAGAAATGTAAATAGATATTTTCCAAAGATGGCATACAGGTGGCTGACAGACTGGAAAAGTTGTTAAACATTACTAATTGTTGTCAGGGAAACAGAAGTCAAAACCGCAATTAGCAATCACCTCACAACTGTGGGAAACGCAATCGTCCCAGAGACAGACACCAGGTGTGGTCAAGGGTATGTACACAGGAGGACCCTGTGGACTGTTGGTGGGAATGGAAATTGGTGCAGCCACTGTGAAAAATTCTGTGGAGTTTCTGGGAAAAAATTAATAGAACTACCACCTAGTAACTGATCTACTGAGTATTTCTTTGGAGAACATGAAAACACTCCCTCCCAAAGAGAGATGCACTCCCATGTTCATGGCAGCATTATTCACAATTACCAGACATGGAAACACCAACTTTGGGAGACTTACGCTAAGTAACTCAGACACAGGAAGACAAACACCAGAGGCTCTCATGGACATTCCACATGGGGGGAAAAAATACTGACCACATAGATAATGAGAACAGATTGGTGGTTGCTAGATTTGGGGATAATGGGGGGAAACAGGTGAAGGTAGTCAGAGGTGCCATATTTGAGTGATAAAATCCACAAGTCATGGAATGTTCTGTGCAACATGGAGATGAAATCTAACCCTGCAGGATGGGGTACAGGCTCCCCCACTACTTGAAAGTACGGTGTTCCTAGTAAACCTTTCACAGCAGAAATGGTATAAATGCAGCAATGGCCATGGTCGCCAAACTATGGAAAGAACCAAGATGTCCTTCAACGGATGAATGGATAAGGAAGATGTGGTCCATATACACTATGGAGTATTACGCCTCCATCAGAAAGGACAAATACCCAACTTTTGTAGCAACATGGACAGGACTCGAAGAGATTATGCTGAGTGAAATAAGTCAAGCAGAGAGAGTCAATTATCATATGGTTTCACTTATTTGTGGAGCATAACAAATAGCATGGAGGACATGGGGAGTTAGAGAGGAGAAGGGAGTTGAGGGAGATTGGAAGGGGAGGTGAACCATGGGAGACTACGGACTCTGAAAAACAATCTGAGGGGTTTGAAGTGGCGGGGGGGTGGGAGGTTGGGGTACCAGGTGGTGGGTATTATAGAGGGCACGGATTGCATGGAGCACTGGGTGTGGTGAAAAAATAATGAATACTGTTATGCTGAAAATAAATGAACTTAATTTAAAAAAAAAGAAAAAAAATAATAAAAAAATCATGATAAAAAAAAAAAGAAATGGTGTAAATGGAAAAAGGAATGACCATTGATTTCTACAGAAAAATGAGTGAGCATGCTCAGACACCAAAAGTTCCTTCTCTTTGGCTCTTCTTAGGCCTCAGGACACAACAATCTAATGGATTCCCAAAATAAATGGAGATAAAGCACAGCAGATGCTCACAGACACAATTCAAAGCCCTGGTGATTGGACATGGAGAGTAGTGCCCAGGAAGGAGCTGGTTGGGGTTCACACCGCCTCTGTAGTGGCTCCCACAAAAGAGATGCTGAACGCAATGCCCACTTTTTGACTTTTTTCATAGGAGAGAAATCCTCTTCTTCCTGCTACTGGGGCTGGGTAATAATATAGAACTTTCCAAAAAGCCAAGTGTCTTACCACGAACTTTGAGAAAAGTGGGGAAGACTTGTACTTGAAAGTTGCTGAGGGGGCAGATGTTCAGAGTTCTCCCAGACACAAACATCAGGAGGTCCACTGTGAAAGACACTTTCCTCAGCAGGTGGAACACGGACTACCTCTTACCCTCAGAAACCTCCTCCTCTGCCTCGCTTGGGACAACCCACAAGAACTTGGAGTTACCTCAGTTCCTCTTTTCTCCCATTCCCAATATGGAACCCATAGGCAAATCCTGTAAACTCCATCTTCAATAGGTACCCAGAATAGCACTAACCCCTCCTTCTAAGGTCACCTGTCTGGTCCACACATCTCTTGCCTGACTTCCTTTAATAGCTTCATCATTGACCTGCCTTCCCTATCCTCAACACTGTGTTATCTGTTCTCAACACTGTAGCCAGGGTGGCCCAATGAAACAGGGTCCCATGGGGTCACAGCCCTGCCATGGCTTTCTGTCATCCTAGTGTCACCTCCCTGAGGTCAGGTCTTAAGCTGACTCCTGTTGCGATAAGGCTTGCTGCTCCTGGATGTACATGGTATGCTCCTGCCCCAGGGCCTTTGCATATGCATTCCCTTTCATTTATAAGGCTCTTGGTGTGATATCACTCACCTTCTTTAGAACTTGACTCAAGCATCACCTTCCTAGCAAAGTCCCACCTGACCCCTATGTGAATATCAAGCACCACCACCACCTCCCCTTCAGCACCCAGTCCCATCTCCTGCTTTCTACTTCCAGAGCAGTTATCACAGTCACAAAGCCATGTCAGCAAGGAGGAAACAGGGCCCTACTCAGGTGGCTTCACCACTAACTCCTTCTGATTTCCTAGTCCAGATCCCTGGGGGGAAAAGTGACCAGAGCTCTTGCACAGCCAGGATGCCCAGGACAATGGGTCACCCTACGGCACCCTAAAGACCATCAGGAAAATGAGCCCTAAGAGGAATCCACTAGCAAATGAAACCTGAAACCAGATACCTTCCTCGATTCTAGGTGAGCACACACATGTCCCCCCGATGCCTGATGTGCTCATCTGAGAAAGCTGAGCAGAGAAGCATCCCAGGGTCCAAATCTCCCTCTGGCCAAGGTCCTGGGAAACAAACATCTCTTTTCTCTGCACCAGCCACCTGTGACTGACAGCCGGCATCCTCCTGTGCTGGGGCAGAATGCTGCAGCTGTCCCACTTTCCTGGGACGTCATCACAACCCAGGCTTTGCTGCACACTTTTCAGGAAGGAATCTGCAGCAGCAGCAGCAGCAGGCCACCCAGGGTCAGTCTCAGTCTCGCATGTCAGGCTTCAAGGAGACTGGTGTGCCATGTGGCCTTGGAACCGCATGGCAGTTCCAAAGAACCCTCACCTCTTCTATACAGCACAGGAAAGTGGAGGATTTCTTAGGGGTGTGGCTCTGGAAGAAGTGCTTCTGTTGATGGAATTCACAGGCACCAGGCAGAGGACAACTGTGGCGCCTCATCCAAGGAAGAAGGGGCACACTTTGCAAGAATCCATAATACTGCCTGTGGGCTGCTTCCCACCAAGCCCCCTGCTGAATGGAGAGCTGCAGAACCAAACAGGAAGCAAGTTTCCTATCACATCTGCAGCAGGAGGGCTGGCTGGGGAGCAGGGCCCTGTCCCTGGAGCAAGGTGGCCTGTGCATCAATAGCCAAGGCCAACTGCCACGGCCTCACAGTCTCCCAGCTGTCTGATCTGACTGCTCTGCCAGGCTCACACCCACTGCCACAGTGACTCCTAAGACCCAGAGACTGCTTTCCTCCCCAGCTCAATGCTGCTCACAGAGAAGCAAACTCCGGGCTCAGAAACATGTTCATCATTAGCTCTGGAATTCCCTGGGTTTGCTTACACTGGCCCACTGGGTGCCCCTTCCAGATCATTCTTCCAATGCCCTAGGGTTTCAAGTCACCTTCAAGCTGCCCTTCAAAAGGCAGGAATGGGTATGTTTAGGCAGACAAGCTGACCTGCTCGGACCACATCCTCCCTGAACACCAACGTTTCCAAGTCCAAGCTTCAAACCCTCACTCACTGGGCACAGAGCACCACGTCAGCATGAACACTGCTCTTTCAAATCTCTTGGCTCCCATTCCTTCAAATCAGAAACCATTCTCCTGTCACCAGTCTATTTTCCCTTCAGAGAAGTAAGGGAAAGGATAGAATAAAACACTGCATGGGCAGAGCACACTTCTATCCAAATAGAATTCCATATTCCTTCTCATATGGGCAGCCTGACATCACCCATACTAATGAGAGGCACCACAAGTTCAGTCCTCATGGATATATTTGAGCCTGTGTTTTTCCTTTTGATATTTGTATCTTGAAGTCAATGTCTGTATTGTTTTCTTAAAATAACAAGAATAATAATGACGCGATCACATAAAGTTCTGGGTCTTCATAACCAGACAACATGGCTTTGGCTCAGATAAGGATGAAGACACAACCTCTTCCCAGGAAGCAAAGCCCACACCTTCAGGGATCCCGAAGCGTCTCATGGGTGATGAGCTCCTTTGCTCCGTGGAGTTGTCCGAGTGCAAAGGATGCAGGCCCCCTCCAGGGTTCATTCTGTTTTCTTCATCCATTCCTCAGTTCTAGTCACAAGGGACTCACTGTGTCAGGTTTCAGAGCCCAGGATGGGCCACCAGGTGAGCAGCCACCCCTCCTCCAAGGGAAGGGTAGATGTTCCCTGGGAGCACAATGAGCCCCTCCCTGAGCTACTCAACAACCTACATTCTTTCTCCCTGTATCCTCACAAAGGTCACTGACCCCTGTTAGAGCCCCATGCCTGGGCTTTACTTTAAAAAACATTTTCTAATATTGGAATGTGGCCCATGGAAGAGAAAAATATGAACATCCTCAAAAACTTCTTTTAATATTTCAGATTTGTTTCCCATTGTTTAATTAAAAACAGGAATAAAAATGCACAGATCGCCCCTTCCACGAGCAGGTACGACACACTGCGGTGACTTAGAGGAGAGCAGGAAATACCAGAGGAACAGATGTTCTGATGACCTGTCATTTCATCATCTAGCTTGTGAAACTCCACACACACTCAAAGAAAGCAGCGCAAACCAACGTCTTGGCCTGGCACCGCAGAGAAGTCTGACTTGGAGGGACAGGGAGAGAAGAGCTCGTGTGTGTTGACTGAAGCCGTGGCACACAAGAAGCGACTCTGCCAGCTCTCCACCTGGGCCTCCCCTGTCCACAGCCAGGAACCTGCTCGCAGCCCTGACCTGTCACAACTGTCACACGGGAGACACACAGCCACCCCGAGTCAGCCCTGCCCACACCCTCCTGCAGAATGCACTCTGCTCTCCTCCAGGACCCCTGTCAGCTCTCCCCAGACGTGGAACTGCCCTGTCTGCTGCAAAGCTCCAGGATCCCCCGCTTTTGTCAGAATTACACTGGCCCAAGCCTTTCATAAATGTGTCGTATTTCTCTTAACTCACCTTCCTACCTGGGCAAACTGTAAGTCACATATCAATGGGACATGAACGTGCTCTGAGATCTGAGTCTTTCATTGTAGACTCCTTGTGTGATAATATACCATGGCCTATGATGGGGGTTATAAAACTAGTATTTATAGAATAATACAGCCCAAATCACCTCATTGTTAGTTGCTCTTCATCAGCCTGAAAGTGTCTATGTAAAAAGCCTTTCCACAGATATTACCTTCCAGCAATTTCATGAGGAGAAACAAACTCTGTGGGATAAGCTGACTCACCTAGCATCAGGCAAGCAGTTCCAGAACTCACCCCAGGGCTCCTGGAGTCCACCAAGCCCCTTGACACCACCAGCGTACCTCTGTCCAGGAGAATTCCCAAAGATTCTCCTTCTGACTCCACCACGAAAGAAACTACAGAGAAAATACAGCACGTCGAAATATCTATATGATCCATTTAGTCGAACTAGAAAGTCAAGCTTTGCTTTTAAACGGTAAAAGTCTACTTTGAATAACTTTGAATTTTTCCTCTACCTTAATTGGAACTCTTTAGATGAAAACACTAATCAGTTATGAAACATCACCTTTGACAAATGACAAGACATCATCCATGTCTCTATTTGGTTGAAAAGGCCACCAAACTCCAGATGGTGGCCATTCAACCATACCCCAGGCCCAAGTGAATAAAAGCTGTTAGATGAAGGATCCAATTATATGTTAAAACCAAACAAAGAGTAAATCTCATCTTCCTTCTCTAATACAATTGATTTCCTAGGAAACAGATGTGATGTGCAGATTACATTTTGTAAGCAGTAAATGAACAGAGAAAATGGTATTCCCTGCCATGTCCTACCTGCAGGGAAACTAAGTAACTCTTGCACCAAAGCCAGAACGCAGTTACCTCAGTTTTGCTTTGTGGCTCAACTAGAGAAGAGAAAAGCCCAGGAGGTTTTGGGTTCAAAAGAAGTCTTACCTCCAGTCCTGACACGTAAGTGACATTGCGCCCAATGTACCTGCTGCTTTCTCGGAACACTGACGTCCTGTGACAAGCTGCGTGACTGAGTCAGATGCTGTTGTTCAAAATGCTGGGTCTCGGGAAGCCAGATCAGAGAAGTGTTGTCAGGTGGGGATGAGAAGGCCCCTCTGACCTAAGGCCGGCACACCTGCTTCTGTTCCCGAGAGAAGGGAAAACACAGACTTGTTTTTCTTTTTCGTTTTCTTTTCTTCTTCTTCTTCTTTTTGGAAACACATACTCGTTTCTTAAGCAGTAATTATCAACATTCTAAAGTAGACCAATGACTCTGGTTTTTTTTGGAAAAGTGAAATTATCCCTCCAGATGAACACCTCAACACACCTGTTCCTCATGCAACTTGAGTGGGGTCTGGTTTCCTTCAGCTTCCAGGCCCCCACCTGGAGGACACTTCGGAAGGTTCCTGAGAGCCCACTACCACCATTTCCTGGGACACAGGCACAATGTTAAAATTGGGGGATTGCTCAGGGGCTGTTATCACCACACCTGTGCCTTGGAGGGGGCAGGAACCTGGAGGATCCTCCAGCAGCATACTGACAGTCCATTACTGCCATCCCCGGGGGAACACAGGGCACAATGCTAAAGCTGGGGGATGGCTTTGGGGCTTGTAGTGCACACCTGTGCCTTGTGGGGGCGGGAATCTGGAGGACCCTCCTACACAAAGCTGACAGTCATTACCACCAACCCCGCGGACAGAGTGCCAAATACTGAAGCTGGGGAACTGTTCTGGAGCTTGTTAGTGCCACACTTGTGGGGGGTCGGGTTGGGGAACAGAGGCAGCCTGCTGAATGCAGGGTGCTGCTCAAGGTCCATTATGTGCACTGTGCCAGGGGACGGGAGGCACCCCACTGAAGTTGGGGACTGTGTACTGTCTTTACATGCACTCTTCCTGGGGAACACGGGAAACCCTGAAATGTCCACAACCCATCTCACAAAAGCTTGGGTGAGCAGGCGCCGCGGAGTTCAGGGTTCTGGGGGGAGAGGGCCAGTTGATGGACACTGGGCAGAAGAGACTTTCAAGGGAAAAAGAAAACCCATCTGAGTCCCCAAAATGAACTCGCTTCATGTGCCCTTCGAGGACCCTACCCCCAGGGGCCCCACGCCACCGCACAGCCAGCACTCAGTGAGCCAAGACCTCATCCCAGGATCTCTCCCAGCGCCCCTTTGCCTGCCCTGCCTCTGCATCCTAAGGCAGCTCTGGGTCCACCCACAGAGGACATAGCTCCACCCCCACGTGCTGATCGGTCAGGGAGGGTGGTGCCCTGAGCCCATTGGATGCTGTGCCTGCCTGTACCAGCCACCCACCCTTACACCCACACCTCTGGGCTTTGGCACAAACTCCCTGAGGTGGCTCCTCCTCACTCCAATACCTGGCTCTGCAGGATAAGCACGGGTGTGTCATGGGTAGGGCCCCCCTTCTGCAGGCATCTGGCCCCTTCTGGCGACCCCTCTGGCTGCAGACCACCCTGAGAGCTCTGCCCCTGCCCTTATAAGCATTGTCTCACTTTGTAGAAAGGGCTGAGCTAAGAGTTTCTAAATACTCTTTCAGACCAGTCTTATAGTACACTCTGAACATACCAAAACCTGAATCAATTTTAAAAAGACAGTTCTTTCAGTAACTTTATTATCAGAAAAATATTATAATGTCTCTATTCCTAGGGATCTTTTAGTATCTTTTTTAAAATATTTTATTTATTTATTTGACAGACAGAGATCACAAGTAGGCAGAGAGGCAGGCATAGAGAGAGGAAAGGAAGCAGGCTTCATGCTGAGCAGAGAGCCCGATGCAGGGCTCAATCCCAGAACCCTGGGATCATGACCTGAGCTGAAGGCAGAGGCTTTAACCCACTGAGACACCCAGGCACCCCAGGATCTTTGAGTATCTTACTCAGAGGTCCTCTAATCTTAATTATCATGATGGGCAGAGGTAAAAAGGCCAGCTAAATTCATTCCAGTTGACCACACAAGAAAATCCTGACACTGGAGATATTTCCAGATTGAGAAGACCAGAGATAAGAGGGAAATAGTACCATGTATGGAATAACAAGGGATTTGAAGTCAGTTTGGGGATCCCACTTAGGTATTTGACACTAAAATCCTCTGTGAGTTGAATCATCTCTGAACCTCTGTCTAACAATCTAGAAAATGGAACTAATAATATCTACATCACAGTTTGGAATTTTAAGAGGAAGAATTCCACAAAGAGCCGCTGTGATGGCTCTCAAGAGCAGGTGCTTTGGAAACCATGATTACTATTGCAGTCTATTTCTTTTCCAGAATAAAGAATGAATGTTGAATCCGTATTTCTAATAGATGACTCACAAAAGGATTTTCAAACCTTAAGGAAGGTCAAGAACATGTTATTGTGTCATATTTCACCCAGAAAACATGCTGTTGTACTGGTGAGGACAATACAATAGCACCGTCATCACTAGGGGTGTGGACCTTCCCATTTCCATATGGTCATGTTGTCCCCATTAGCTCAGGGCCACCAGAAAGGGCAGCATGGGTTGGGGGAGGGGGTACCATCATCTCTAGGACTGTGGAGGTTCCCATTTCCATATGGCTATGTTGTCCCTCTTAGCTCAGGGCTACCAAAAAGGGCAACTGTGGGGTCACCAAGGCCAAGGCTGCCAGGTGTGACTGGGGCAGGCAGAACTCCGACTTAAGGCTCAACTCCTGTCTAGCTAATTACACTGCTCTTACCAGATAGAGTGCCATTCATTGTCTGCAAGCCCTGAAGCAGGAAAAGTTGAGAATTTCCCTTGTGATTCCCTCTCTGATCCTTAAAATATGTAGCAAAGTTACATTTAATTTTTAAACATTGAGGGACTTCCTGGTTTTCTTTTC
The DNA here is from genome assembly GCF_009829155.1 of Mustela erminea. Classification (NCBI taxonomy): domain Eukaryota; kingdom Metazoa; phylum Chordata; class Mammalia; order Carnivora; family Mustelidae; genus Mustela; species Mustela erminea. Next base: position 35,796,387 of record NC_045618.1, on the reverse strand, counting down.
AGTGTGATTATGGCTCAATTCTCCTGTGCTCTAAGAATATAATCTAGTTAATTTCAGGCTTTAAAATGTGTATACTTTTTCATGGTCCAACATTTTGTCTATTTGGGTAAATACCCTAGGACCACTTGAAAATAATGTAATCTGCACTTAATGTGTAATGTTCCATATATGTCAATTAGGTCACATTTGTTACCAATGTTTCATCTGCTCTTTCTGTTGGATATTGAGAAAGCTGTATTAAAATCTTCAGACAATGCTACTCTAATAAACATTGCATTGGAGAATCTACCAAGTGTTATAAGGCAAGAGAAACAAAAAGAATAAGAATTGAGGGGATAATTGTGACTATTCACAGGTAATATGAGGGTATACATAGAAAATATAAAATAGTCTATAAATACACCATTAGAAATAAAAATGGAAAACTTAAAAATCTTAGAACCGAGAAAGCAATCTGGAAAACAGGCTGGGGGAAGAGATTTCTTATGTATGGAGGGAGGAACATCAGAATAATGTCAGACCTGTCCACAGAGACCTGGCAAGCCAGAAAGGGCTTGCAAGACATATTCAGGATACTAAATGAGAAGAACATGCAGCCAAGAATCCCTTATCCAGCAAGGCTGTCATTCAAAGAAGAAGTAATGCCTAGTCTTCTGAAGCTGGTTCAAAAAATAGAAACAGAAGGAAAACTTCCAAACTTGTTCTGTGAGGCCAGTATTACCTTGATCCCCAAACCAGGCAAAGACCCCACCAAAAAGGAGAATTACAGAGCAATATCCCTGATGAACATGGATGCCAGAACACTCAACAAGATCCTAGATAATAGGATCCAACCGTACATTAAAAGGGTTATCCATCATGACCAGCTGGAATTTATTCCTGGGATGCAAGTGTGGTTCAACTTTCACAAATCAACATGATAGATCACATTAATAAAAGAAAAGACAGGAACCATGGGATCCTCTCAATTCATGCATTTGACAAAATACAGCACCTTTTCCTGATTAAAATTCTTTGGAGTGTAGGCATAGAGGGGATATTCCTCAGTTTCATAAAAACCATCTATGAAAATCCCACAGCGAATACCATTCTCCATGGGGAAAAGCTGAGGGCTTTTCCTTAAGAGCAGGAACACAACAGCGATGCCCACTCTCACCACTGTTGTTCAACATAGTACCAGATGTCCTAGCCTCAGCAATCAGACTACAAAAAGAAATAAAAGGCATTCAAATTGGCAAAGAAGTCAAACTCTCTCTTCCCAGATGACATGATACTTCAGGTGGAAAACCCAAAAGACTCCACTCCCAAATTACTAGAACTCATAGAGCAATTCAGTCATGTGTCAGGATACAAAATCAATGCACAGAAATCTGTTGATTTTCTATACACTAACAATGCAACTGTAGAAAGAGAAATCAGGGGATCAATTCCACTTACAATAGCACAAAAACTGTAAGATAACTTGGAATACACCTAGCCAAAGAGTCAAAGGATCTATACTCTAAAAACTACAGAACACTCATGAAAGAAATGGAGGAAGACACAAAAAGATGGAAAACCATTCCATGCTCATGGATCAGAAGAATAAACATGGCTAAAATATCCATGCTGCCCAGAGCAATTTACACTTTCAACACCATCCCTATTAAAATATCATTGGCATTTTTCATTGAGCTGTAATAAACAATCCTAAAACCTGTATGGAACCAGAAGAGATTCCACACAGCCAGAGAAATGTTGAAAAGAAAACCAAAGCTGGGGGCATCACAATGCCTGACTTCAAGCTATATTCCAAAGCTGTGACAGCATGGTATTCACACAAAAACAGACACATAGATCAATAGAACAGAATAGAGGCCACAGAAACTGACCCTCAGCTCTATGGTCAACTCATCTTTGACAAAGCAGGAATGAATATCCGATGGAAAAAAGACAGTCTCTCCAATTAATGGTGCTGGGAAAATTGGACAGCCATATGCAGAAGATTGAAACTCAACCATTCTCTTACATCACACATGAAGATAAACTCAAAATGGATGGAAGACCTCAATGTGAGACAGGAATCCATCAAAATCCTCAAGGAGATTATAGGCAGTCACCTCTTCGACATCAGCCACAGCAACTTCTTAGACACATCACCAAAGGCAAGGGAAATAAAAGCAAAAATGAACTATTGGGACTTTGTCAAGATAAAACACTTCTGCACATCAAAGGAAACAGTCAACAAAACAAAGAGGCAACCCATGGAATGGGAGATGTTTGGAAATGACATGTCATATAAAGTGCTGGTATGCAAGATCTATAAAGAACTTCTCATTGCACAGAGGCAGAGACTGAGGCCCAGAGAGGGGAGGCAAATGACTCCAGTCACAGGACTGGTTAGCAGAGGGGCTGGAAAACCAACCCTCCTGAGCCCCCGTTAGCCCAGCCAGAGAATCCCTGAACCCAGAGCCAGCCCTCCCCTGCCTTCCCAGCCACACACTGGCCCCTGAGCTGGATGACACTGTTTTTCCTGGCCCTGAGGGTGTTGCTGGCTGACTAGAAGGGGGAGTGCAGCTGGTGGGACAGGGTGTAGCTATTGGACAGAGAGACATGTATGAGCTAGCAGGAGCCACACTCTGGTCTCCATCCCAGAGCCTGCCTGAGAGCTGGAGTCTGGGTGCCCTAGGGGTCAGCACACAACAGGGTCTGTGCTGACCAGGGAGCCGTGGCCTCCAGAGAGAGTCCACTATGCCCTCTCCCCTCTCCTGCCCTGCCTCACCTCTCCTCACTGTTCCAGGACCCAGAACCAGGCCCCACAGGGCTAGCCTGGCTCCAGCATGTAATTAATTTGCTGCCCCTGGAGCAGCTGGATTTCCTGGGGCTGGTGGGAGGACTGGCTGCAGACAAGGACTGGGCTGGGGGAGATGCGGGGCCTCATGGAGGGTGAAGGATGGGGTAGGGGCTGAGTCCTGGGGCCACGGTTCATGTCTAAAAAGGGCTGAAATCTCTGAATGTCCACGGGGTCCCTCATTACAATAAGAACACCCTCACGCTCCGGCATCCTGGTGGTGGGCCCCTCCTCCCCGGCCTCCTTCTCACACCTCTGACCCCAGCCAGGGCTGCAGCCAGGGATAAACTGGACCTCTGTCCCAGGGACCTACCAGGAAGATGAGGAAGAAAGAGGAGAGGAGAAGAGAAAGGGAACAGGATGGACTGCTCTTCCCCCTGCCCTGAGTCGGCCTCCACTGCTGCCTTAAGGTCTTCTGGCCCAGCTCTGCACTTAGCTGGATCCTGGGAGGCAGTCTGCATTCTCAGCCAGCTGGGTGGGGGGTATTGAGTGACCTTTGTGTTCCCAGATGTCCAACCCCTGAGTCTTGCTGCCCAGGATGAGCATGGTTCCGGGGCTAAGTGGACTTTGGGGACACAGAGCCCTTGGCAACGTTGAGGAAACACGGGGACCGGTCAGGTGCAGAGCCATGGGTGTCGTGCACATCCGCCACGGGACTGGGTCATGGTGCAGGTGCTGCGTGCAAGTCTCCTGTGCACACCGGTTGCTCTCAGGAGGGTGGCCTGTGTGCCTGGTGCACCTGTCCTCCACATACCCCTGGAGGAGTGGCCAAGTTCAAACATTTCCATGTCCAACCCTCAGGCACAGTTGGGAACCTAGGGTCAAGAAAGGCAGGGACTCATCCAGGACAAATGAGGGGTACAGAGTCCAAGAAGCAGGGCTGCTTCCCATTCCCAGGCCAGCCCCTACCCTCCCATGAGGTTTGTTTTGGGGGTGCTAGCCTCTCAGATCCTCAGGGATAGCTATGCACCCCATGCTATGTGGGGACATGACCTTGGGCATCCCCAAATAAGTGGAGGCATGTGTGCCTGTGCGCATGCACACACACACGCTCACACACACCACACACACACACACACACACACACACACGCAGACCTCTATGACTGTTCATCTCGGGGTCAGAAGGGGCAGACACCATGGAAGCAAGGTGTGTGACAAGAAGAAAGAGGTTGGAGACAGCTGGGCCATGGTGCAGGGGCATCAGAACCCTTGGAAAGAACCCAAATCCTTAGCATGGGGTCGGGAGACATGCCAGGCTGATGGTCGGGGGTCCCCAAGGGGCCCAGGGGGATTGCCAGGGCACTGGGAGAGGACAGGATCTGGGGTCTGGTGTCCATCACCATCCTGGGCTACTGGAAGTAGGAAGAGATATGCCCCCCCCCCCCAAGTCAGATGGGACTACAGCACAAAAGGCCTCAGCTTACTCTTCTGTCAATTGAGCTGTAGAGATGGGATTTCCCTAGGGTTCCACAGGCTTATAGAAAATCTTGGTCTTGGTCTTCATACCTGATGCACTAGGCTCCCAGTCCTGGGGAAATGCTTTGTATGCCCTCGAGGTCCTTCTGAGCAGAGGACAGCCTGGGGGTTTGGGGACCTGATGTCCTGGGTTTGCAGAACATCACAGAGCACTGGACCACTGGTCTGGGGAGCAAGGTCAGGACCCTCCTTGTTGCAGCCTCAAGCTCTCCATTTGGAAGAGGATCCAGAGTCAGTGCTCTGGTCAGGGTGAGGAGGCCTTAGGAAGGAGCCCAGCACCGGGACAGAAGAGGGAAACAGGAAGAAGGTAGGCCTCTGAGGTTTCTCACATCAGCCCCTGAATCCCCAGGTCCTGCTCCTGGGAGACACACAGAGAAGACAGAAGACAGAGAATGAACATAAGAGAGGGAACCAGGAGAAGTCACAGACTTTCTTCAATTGGGTTGGAAACAACATCCCATCATTTTGCTCCATTCTGTTCCTTAGAGCACAGTCACATGGGCCATCCACGCTGGAGGGGAGAGAATTCCACAGGATGTTTGACCAGGATTTGGGAATGCCAGGAACCACTGTGGGGACTACCCAGCACATGGGCGCAGAGGCGGCCCTGGGACTGGGCCTAAACCTAATGGGAGCCCCCAGAAGTCTGTGTCGCAAGAGGACAAGGTCAGAATCTGTTCACTGCAACCTTTCCACAGGGGCTGGGAGACAGGCAGGAGGAGGGTGGCTTTGCCTGGACCCCAGAGCAGTCCCAGGCCCCTCTGAGCTGTGTCCTATGTGCCATCAAGCCCCCAACTCATCCTTGCATTGCCACCTGTGTGTCCAAGCCTCCTGGCATAGCAGGAACGTATGTAGAGATTCTACCCCTGATGGTGTCCCTAGAAGTAGAAGCCAGAAGATGCCACTGTGCAGATGGGGAACCTAAGGCCCTGAGAGGCACAGGGTCTGTCCAGGGTCACAGTCCTGGTCATGAGCAGGGGCCCAGTCTGAACCCAGCTCTATGTCCTCACAGTGAGAACACCCTCCACACCAAGACCTTGTGGGGGCTGTAGGTAGCTGTGTGGGTGTCACTGCATGGATGGGGCATAGGGTAGAGGGTGAGCATTGAGAAGCTGGGGGAGGGGAACCCTGAGGAGGCTTTGGTGTGAGGAGGAAGTTGGGTAAGGGGTCCCTAGGAAGTGGTGACCTCACTTCCCTGGCAACAGAGCCTAACAGAATTTGGAACCCCGGTAACCAGGCACCCACATTCCAGAGACAGCCCCCGCTCAGCTCATTTCACTGGAGATCCTCGAAAGAACAACGTGTTTGTGTGTTGCTTCCCAAAGTCTGGAGGCTGCAGGCCGAGGAAAGCATACCCTGCAAACAGTTTCCCTCATGGAGGATTGTCATATCAGACCACATCCCTGGTCATCTGGCCAGAAGTACAGAAAGGTGACACCCTGAGGCCCAGAGCCACCCCCAGCCCCATATGTTCTGATCTGACCTGTGCAGCTCCAGGTCCCCTCCCCGTGTGTGAGTGTGTGTGTGTGTGTGTGTGTGTGTGTGTAAAGAAGGCTCATGTGGGGTGCACCTACCCCACTCAAAAGCAGGAGTCAGATGCCCGATGGGCAGGTCATGTTTACAGCCCAGGTCAAAGCTGGCTGGGTGGGATGGGGTGTGTGGGGCTGTAAGCTTCTTCCTGGGGTTTATCCTGTGTCCTCCTGGTATGGGTCCCTATCCCAGGTGTGGGGCTGTGCACGCACAAGTCTGTGTGTGATCTGGGAGCAGCAGGGGGACTGGGCAGGAGGACAGTGAAGATGGCCGAGCAGGGCTGTGATGCATCCAGGCCGGCTATCTGTCCCTGTCCTTGCAGAACACCAGGGATGATGAAACAGGGAGGAGGCTGGTGGACACCAGCTCCATCTTCCTGACACAGGGAGTGACTGTAGGGGTCTTTCCAGGAGCAGGGACTGGGGACTGCCTGGGAAGGCCTCTGACACTGCCCAGTGGTACCCTTCTGGTACCACTCTGGACTGTGGTCCAGCACACGGAGGCTGAGCCCAAGCATGAGAAGGCTGGGACTGGGTGTATATGGGTGTCGGGATGGGACGGTGCTAGGCCCCACAGGCAGGAGACCCCAGAGGCTGATATAAGGCCACGAGCAAGGACTGGGCTCAGAGGACCCAGCAGGTGGACTGCAGTTGGGGAGATGTCCCGATGAGGGTTCCTTCCTGGCTGTAGCTTCTCTGGGAGGCCCTGGGCTGAACTCTATCTCTGCAAAGGCATGCAAACATGTTCTTTGTTCCAGGATCTCCAATGAAATGAGCTGGGCTGTTTCTAGAATGTGGGGGTCTGGATTAGGATTATTCCATTTCTTTGGGGGGAAAAAAAAAGATGGGATATTGATAGGGATTGCATGAAACCTGTAGATTGCTTTAGGAAGCATAGACATTTTCACAATACTTGTTCTTCCAATCCAGGAGCATGGAACATTTTTCCATTTCTTTGTGTCTTCCTCAGTTTCTTTCATGAGTATTTTATAGTTTTCTGAGTATAGATTCTGTGCCTCTTTGGTTAGGTTTATTCCTAGGTATCTTATGGTTTTGGGTGCAATTGTAAATGGGATTGGCTCCTTAATTTCTCTTTCTTCTGTCTTGTTGTTGGTGTAGAGAAATGCAACTGATTTCTGTGCATTGATTTTATATCCTGACACTTTACTGAATTCCTATACAAGTTCTAGCAGATTTGGGGTGGAGTCTTTTGGGCTTTCCATATACAGTATCATATCACCTGCAAAGAGTGATAGTTTGACTTCTTTGCAAATTTGGATGCCTTTAATTTCTTTTTGTTGTCCGATTGCTGAGGCTAGGACTTCTAGTACTATGCTGAATAGCAGTGGTGATAATGGACATCCCTGACATGTTCCTGACCTTAGCAGAAAAGCTTTGAATTTTTCTCCGTTGAGAATGATATTTGCGGTGGGTTTTTCATAGATGGCTTTGATGATATTGAGGTACGTGCCCTCTATCCCTACACTTTGAAGAGTTTTGATCAACAGAGGATGCTGTACTTTGTCCAATGCTTTTTCAGCATCTATTGAGAGTATCATATGGTTCTTGTTCTTTCCTTTATTAATGCATTATTGTTATTGGTTTTAAATAAAATCACTTTGTTTTCACTTGAAAACAAGTAATCACAAGTGTTAAGAATATTGCCAATGCTGTGCCACCATACCACAGAACATCGCTGCAGGATATCTCCTTCCCCAAAGGAGACCCTGAATCCAAACAAAGCCCTCCCTGCCCATTTCTCCACTAGCCTGGCCTCTTACAACTGATAAGCTGCTTTCTCTCTCTGTTCCTTCACCTGTTCTGGATGTTTCTGTATGTGGAATCACAATATATGCCTTTGTGTCTGTCCACCTATTTTCAAAGGGGGCTTGTTTTTTTTTCTGTGATTATGTGACATAGAATTTCCCTTACTCGATATTGAAACCACTGATGGATTGCAGATGAGATGTAATCATGGAGCCCCTTTAGGAATTATGAGCACAATCTCGGGGTCAAGGACCCTGTTCCTGCTGAGACACCACAGCCTGACCCCAGACAAGACAGAGCTGGTTCCTCTTTTGGCCCACGCAGAAACCAGGGAAATGCAGAAAGCTGGTGTGGAAGACACACCACGGAGGACAAACACATCGCTCACAACCCAAGACCAGAGAAAGGTTTCACCTGACTCTGCTCCAAACCAGGCTCCAAGCCACGGGGCTCCACAGGGACAGAGACCAAATATATGCAAGTCCAGGGGGAAGGATAGGCATGTGTCAGAGATGCAGAAACCAACGCAGTGCTGGTCACCCTCAGAGTAGCAGGTGTCTGGTCTGGGGACTGGCAGCTCTGGGATAATCTGAAGAACCAGAGGTCCAATGCAGGTCCCCTGGAGAGAAGGGTGATGGGCACCCCTGTTTGAGAGAACAGTGAGCAGCAACCATCACAGGCCCCAGGCACACCCATCACCTAGCAGCGCTCAGCCTCAGACTCAATATGGACCGGACTTCTGCTCTTTTACCCCATCCTTCCTTACCTCATTTATTGACCCTCTCTTTCATTACCCCCACTCTCCTCCCCCCCCCGCCCCTCCCTTCCCTCCCCCACTCCATCACCCTGCCTCCTTCCCATCCCTCCTCCCTCCTTCCCCTCACTCCCTCCCTCCCTCCCTCCTCCTTCCCTCCCTCCCATCCTTCTGCCTTCCCTCCCGCCTCCCTCACTCCCTCCCTGCCTCCCTTCTTCCCTCCCTCCTTACCCTCCCTCCCTCCTGCCTTCTTTCATTCAGCTGAAGATCTGGGGTCCCTGCTCTGAGCACTGGGGCTTCATCCATGAGCACTCCCCCCACCCACGTGGTCATGTCCACTGTGGGGGGAGACAGGGGGCAGCCCTCAGGGCTAGCAGTGGTGATGAGCACCAGGAATCTACTCCTGAAAACAGAGGTCGGTTGCACAAAGAAAAGAATGGAGAGACTCATGCTTAGCACTTCCTCTAGAAAAATCCAGTCCTAAAAAATTGATGAAAAATAAATATATCCTAGACTTCATGTAACGTGAATGCTAATGGCCCATTGGACCTGATTCCTAGAAGCAACGAAGAGTAAATCATCCGGTGTTGACTGAGGGTTAGTGACACAACTTTTCTGACCAAATGTCAGCATTTCAGTCAACATCTCCAGCGCCTCCAAGTTTTCCCAAGGGTCTCTAAGATCCTCTGATTCTTCCATCGACCTCCTTGGGAAGCTCTGTCCTGTTGTCTTCGTTGCCTCCTGCCTTTCCTGCAACCCTTCTGTGGTTTCCCCTCCCCAACCAGGGCCACCCTCACCAGGATTCCCCATGCCCCTTGGCCAGGTGTCCACATCCCACACTGGGCTCCATGAGCCCTATGTTTTCTGCAAGGCCTGTGCCTTCCCTCTGGGGTCACCTGGCTTTTCTGTTGAAGCGGCCTGCATCTTCCTGCACTGGGTCTCCTCTGATGAGTCTGTGAGGCCAGCCTGTGCCCATGTCACGGGCATGGAAGCGCGAGTCTGGAAGGTCCAGACAACCCGCTCCCAGTCCCAGCATGTGGATCCTGCGCCAAGAGTGGTGACTGAGCAGAGGAGGACTTGGGCCGAGGGAGCTGAGGGACGACATGGCACAGTGAGGCCCCAGGAGGAGAGTGAGCAGGGTGGGGGCCTGGCGCTCAGGCCTGCTGGGAGACCACGTCCCACCCACACTGAATCTGTCCCCGGGGCTGGAGGTCCTTGGGTTATCCACCCTCCCAGGCTGCAGGATGGCAGTGACTGGCAGGGGAGGGGTATGGTTGGTGCAGGAGAGCGCCCTCTGGTAGAGAGGAGGGGAGAGGGGCTCCCCCACCCGCAGATGTATTGGGGTGGACTGAGGGGGCATCAGCAGGCAGCAGTGTGTGCAGCTGGGGTCTCCACACAGACTCCTCCTGAGGCTCAGCACAAGCTCGTCCGGATGGCCTATGTCCCCAAACACAAAGTCTGACCCAGGACCTCCCCTCAAGCTCCTACTCCCAATCCTTTGTACTCAGCTCAAGTGCAAGAAATGGCCAATAGTTTAGGTGGTGTTGGGTGCACAGAGACATGTGATTTTCTGGCCCTCGCTGTAACACTGCTAGCATTTTAAAGATCTCAGGGCTTTGATTCAAAAATGGTAGAATGCGGGGCACCTGGGTGGTTCAGTGGGCTAAGCCTCTGCTTTCCGCTTAGGTCATGTCAGGCTCTTTGCTCAGCAGGGAGCCTGCTTCCCACCCCACCACCCCACCCCACCCCCACCCCCGCCTCCTTTTCTGCCTATTTGTGATCTTTCTTTGTCAAACAAATAAAGTCTTTTTTTAAAAATGGTAGAATGCCAGGGACCCCAGACAGCTTTCTAGAAACCTGCCTCTGTGCCTTACAGCCCGCCCATCCCACCAGCTCTGCTCAGAACCCCTCCGGGCCACAGGCCCATGGTCTTTGGTCCTCAGACAGCTCAAACTATGTGCCTTCAAAAAGCAATCCAGGTGGTGCAGAGGCCAAGAAAACCAAAGCTGTACCCACCTCAAGTCTAGTCCTGACGTAAGTACAGCCATCTTGACAAAGCAAAAGCTGGCACCTTGCACCCCCTCTCCACCCGCTCCCCTCCCCTTTGTAACATTCCTCAGCCACCCCTGGCTGCCCTAAAAGAAAAACAAAGAGTTAACTTGCAGAGATCACAATCCTGCAAGACAGGAGTCTCCCTTGGTTTACAAATGTCCTAGAAATTTACAACAAAGAAGCTATCTTAACAATAGCCCAATTTCCAGAGGCAAATAACTCAGTTCCCCAGGCCCTAATGTCACCCTCCCCCCATAAAACTAAAGGAGGCTGAGGCAGAAGAAAATGGAAATAAAGTTAAATTTCTTCTAAACCTAAATCTCACCAACAAGGACACTTGATAGGAGAAATGTGAAACTTTATCTCTAAACCTCCAAGATAGTGTCGACAATTATTCCCAAGCATATGGCCCACTGATATACATCTAAAGGGTCTCACGAGAAGATTTTTATTACTAGTAATAACCTTTCTCCCAACAATAGCTAGCCCCTCAAGGTCCTGGAGACCTTGCCTCCAAAATTCCTTAGAGACTTACATCATCCATAATCCCCTTTGTCCTCACCCACCACCAAGTCCACCCCTACTCTGATTTTTAAAAACTCGAACTGTAATCTGGTTCGGGGTCCAAGTCCCTACTCTGCTGTGGCGGGTACACTTGGGCCCAAGCTTAAGCTTGTCAAATAAACCCTTGTGCGATTGCATCGGTGTTGGCTCCTTGGTGGTCTCTCAGACAAGAAAACTTGGGCATAACAGTGGGGCAGCAGGACACACTATGGCTTCCAGTAAATCCCCCTCCCAGAAAGTGAGGGTATTGCTGGTTGAGCTGTCCCAAAATAGCCAGGTCAGGGTTCTAGGAAGACACCAGAGGCACAGGAGTAACTGAGGAGCATCTGAAGGTCGGGTAGGGACAGTGGGAATTTCGGGTGGTTTTACCTAGGGGCAGCTCCTGTCCCACTAAACCCTCAGTGTGATGGCTCCACTGGAAGATGGGGGAGGGACCATGCCTGGAGGACCCGTGGCTCCACTGTCAGAGGTCACCAACTTGATCTGTGCACAAGTGGGGAAACCCGGCCACACGCCAAAGAATTTCTGGAAACAGTAGCCATCTCAGTGGCAGCCGATATGGGAGGTCAACCTTCCAACTGCCTGAGGTGGGATCAAGCCACAGACCAGCACGCTAGCCAGAAATGGAAGAAAAAGGACCAGTTCTGCATTTCAATAGTTTCTGAGTTACTGGTTTATTCCTACAGTTAGTATACTTTGCAAGCCCTTGAAAATGTTCTCCTCTTGTTCTCTGCTGGAGAGGATCTTGAAAAATCTCTGGTTTACAGGTAAAATCATCCAGAATTGGCCTTGGTTGGCATAGCCATGCTGAGAGAAGTATGGAGTTTCCCCCAAATACTAAAAATAGTGCTCTTGTATGATCCCACTACTGGATCATTTGTAGGAAATGAAGTCAGACGTTTGCAGGAAATGAAATCAGTTTCTCAAACTAAGATCTGCACACTCTCACCCAATCTGCCCGAGGAGGGGTGGCCACCCTCAGCAACAGGGCACCCGTGTGGTAAGTCGTAGGCCTCCCTGGACAATGGGTTGCCCAGAGCTGGGCCATCTCCACAGCAGCACATTGAATATCCTGGTTACTAGGAGGAGACAGAGTACAGCACCAGGCCAGTGAGGGTCAGGACACACTGCCCCAAATATGGCACCTTGGCAAATTAAATATAGAAACTGAAAGAATTTTCCATAGAGCAGAAGTAGGAAGATCCCTCTGATCCCCAGTCATCAGCCCCCCTTCCCTGAAGCAGGTCGGAATACTCCCATGTGGTACTTTTTCTCCCCAGATGGGGATGCTTATCACCAGAGTCAAGGAATTCAGGGCCATGAAGGCTAGATGAACAAACCTGGTTAAACTAACCTTTATTGCCCTAGTTACTATTTCACCATTTATCAACCCTAGCTCAAACCCCTGTGTCTCTCAGTTCTTCACACATTGATTGCTTCTTTGCCTAAAATGTAGAAGAAATATCTGCTTCTGTTGCCTATGCTGGTCTCCATGTTCTTGGGAGGCTCTCAGAAAAAAAAAAAAAAATCAGCTTTTCTCCTGTTCATCTGTCTTTGATTAAAAAAAAAAAAAAATCAGCTTTCTCCTGTTCATCTGTCTTTGTCAATTTCCAGACCCAGCCAGGGACCTTAAGAGGAACTGAAGTAAACTTTCCTCTCTTGCAGCCCTGGGGGGTGGGGGAGGTGGGGGGTGGCAGGTGAAGTCAGGAAAATCCATCCCATCTTTCTGACCTTAGTTAAGACCGTCCTCTGCTGGGAAGCAGCACAGGGCTGTGCATGGCTTGGGGGAGCCAGGGAGAGACAGGTGGAACATGTAGGAAGCTACCTAACCCCTAGCCAGGGGACTTGGCCCCACTGACAGAAGGGAGGGGGGTGAGGGGATGGAGTAGCTGGGTGACACGTATTAAGGAGGGCACATGTTGGGATAAGCACAGGGTGTTACAGGTAACTAATGAATCACGGAACACTACATTAAAATCTAGTGATGTACTATATGTTGGCTAATGAATTTAAATTGTAAAAATTAAAAATTAAAAAATGAAACCAAGGCAGAAACCATACATAACTCAGAGGGCTCCATGCTCTTGGAGGCTGAGCTAGCGGCCACAGCCAAGGTCTCTGGCATCAGAGACCTGATGAAATGTCTGAGAAGTGACTCGGTGCTCCCCTGCCCCGAATCCCCATGGCTGTGGCAAGGTGCAGGGACTGGGAGGGAAGACCTGACCAGAGGCCATCCTGGCTTCATGGCCTCTGCAGGACCACTCCCAGCCCACCAGGCAGTGTCTGTCTAGAACCAAGAAGAAAACCTTTTCCCTTGATGTTTTTTTTAAAGACGGTTGCTCAGCATGGACACAGAAATCATCCGACATAAAACTGGAGCTGTTCACAGCTGAAAATGACCCAGAAGTTATCAAACTGTAGTGACCGCAAAGAGAAGACCTTGTGTCCCCAGGCAGGCCTCTTGTGTGCAGGTGCCACTGGGGCACTAGAAATGCCCATGTAGGTAGGGCTGTGCTCCACGGTCTCCCTCAAGGGGACAGAAGTAGGAAGTTGCTCTGACAGCTCTGTTCAGGACAGCACCCCCTGATGGAGATGGGGACAGCACCTCATGAGTCCCAGATGTCCTGGAGATTCTTGGGCATGGACTGAATCTCAGCATCTTCATGAAGGGCAGGGAGGGCAGCCCAGCCACCATAGGTCCCACAGGTGGTCCAGGGGACAGCCCAGCCACCACAGGTCCCACAGGTCCTCCAGGGATAGCACCTTGGTGGGCTTGTGGTCCAGTAGGTACCTGTTCAAGTGACTCTCGTCATGCCACACAACCTTGATCCCATTGACCAGGTCGACCCCCATCACCAGATAACAGGCCAAGGTCAATCAGTGAACCTTCACCACCAACCCCCCAAAAAAGGCCCTCATGTAGTAAACATCGCCCTGGTCCCTGGGAATGTGGACCTGGGACTGTGGCAAGTGCTGGTAGCTGAAGTCTTCATGGGACCCGGTAGAAACTGGGGTTCAGGGTGCCAAAGAGGGAGGAGAGGATCTCCAAGCCCACATGGTCGCAGAACTTCATGTCCACACATCTGCACGTGGCAGGTCGCCCACCTCATGGAGGAAGCGCTGCTCACGGAAGCGGCCGATCATCGCCATGTGCTGCATGGACACATCCTGCCAGTGGGGGGCACTGGGGACCTCGAGGACCACGACCCTCCAGCCTTCCCAGGGGGGCACACAGGCCTGGCAGCCCATTGGTCAGTGATGACCTAGGAGATGAACCCGTGTCCCATCATGGTAGGCTTCTCTGCCCTCTGCAGGGACAGTTCCAGGAAGACCACCTATCTATAGGGATGAGGGACAAGGCAGAGAAGGGTCACTGTTAGAAGCTGGTAGCAGGGCCCCAGAGCTGGGGTCCATGGACGTGTGCACCTTCTTCACGGGAGCAGGCCCTGGGCTGCTTTAAGCTACAGCCACTCTCCCAGCCTGTCCTGAACAAGTCTGTTTGTGGGGTGTCCCTACCTTCTGCTCCCAGAGATGGGGGCCATCAGCACCCCGTCATACGAAGGGGAGCCTGAGGCTTCAGAGGCAGGAAACCAACCCCACAGTCAGCATGCTTGAGGCAGGAATGTTCTGCCTGTGCCGAGCTCCTAGGCAAACTCTGCAGGTGCCCTTTCCTGGCCGGCCCCCTGCAGGTCCTGTCCCCACCTGCCAGGAGTGGAGCACCTTCAAGCACAGCCCTCCTTTCTATGGCCTACAGACTGGCTAGAATCATCAGGATGGGCCTCCTGCCCCACTTTGTTTGAGGGGGCTGTCGCAGGCCCCACAGAGCTCTCTCCACCCCCATAGGGTCTTCCCTTGAAGGCTACTGGGTCTGTTGCTGACAAGGTCCATCAGTCAACTGCTGTTATTCCTGGGAGTGGTCCCCCTCGAACTCTCCCAGGCCCAGCCCATGGGCAGGGAAGGGGAAAGAGGACCGCTGGAAGAAGAGGGCGTTTGCTTAGGCGCCAGCCGTGAATCCAAGAATGGAAGTTTCTAGGTCCAGGTTTCCATCTCCTGGACTCCAAGAAGTTGCAAGTCCTCTCTTTGAGGGGACTACCTGTGGGGACAGCAGCTCCCCCATTGTCAGCAAGGGTGGTGAGACCCTCTGTGACTGATTTTTTGTTAAGGTTTTATTTATTCGTTCGACAGAGAGAGAGACAACTAGAGAGGGAACACAGGCTGGGGGAGTGGGAGAAGGAGAATCATGCTCCCCACTGAGCAGGGAGCCCCTGGTGGGGTTTGATCCCAGGACCCCAGGATCACGACCTGAGCTCAAGACAGCTGTTTAATGACTGAGCCACCCAGGTGCCCTGAAACTGATTTTTTCACACAGACACTAAGGCTACTTCTCAGTGCCTGCCCCATACCTGGCAGTTTAGTAAATCGCTCATACAGGGAAAATGGGCACTACATTTAAATAAGGGACAAGGCCACACACAGCCCCCAGACATGAGTCACATCACTGGGGGGCAAGTCCAGGTCCAGCCAACAGGGGAATAATTCAGACAAGAAGTGGGAGAGAGAAGAGTGCTCCTGGCAGAGGGCAGAGAGAATGTAAAGGCCAGGAGTCAGACCTGAGGCACATGTGGGATGACCACACACCTGGGAGGCCCATGGGGGTGGGGGGGATACGGTGGGAGAGGAAAGGCTGGAGAGGACAGGCAGCTGGGGACCGGATCACAGAGAGGCTCAAAGGTTATGTTCTGAAAAGATTACTCTGCTGGTTATCAGAGAAGAATGGGCTCTATACAGCAGAGGACAGGGACACCCTAACCCTAACCCTAACCCCGCCCTAACCCTAATCAAACACTGTCCTCGATTTTGAGGACTGACAGCTCTACTCTGAAATTGCAAACAAGTCCATCATGCTGGCTTTCAGTCCTTGTTCAGTATTGCACTGAAAGTTCTACCCAGGACAATAAGGCAAGAAATTAGGAATCCACATGTGAAAGGAAACAGTAGAACTAGGTCTCTTCAGAGACCAGAGATGGCATCATCTTATATAGAGAGCTTCCTAAAGAATCAACAAAAAATGATAACAGCCAGTTCCCTAATTCCGCAAAGTTACAGGACAAAATATCAATACACAAAAATCTCTCTTATCTGTATACACTAGCAATGAAACATCCAAAAAGGAATTTAAGAAAACAATTCCATTTTAGGGAATGTCAACATGGGCAAAATACTTGGGAATAGATGTAATCAAGGTATATGTCTTGTACACCAAAAATTACAAAACATTGCTGAAAGAAAGCAAGGGAAACCTAAATAAATCTGAGGACACCTCATAGTGATGAAAAGACATACTATTGATAAGAGGGCAACAGTAACAAAGCAATGTGGAAATTCAATATGCTCCCAAGAAATTTCACAAAGACCTTTGGGAAGAAATGAACAAGCTAATCGTATCAGTCATACGGAATTTAAAGAGACCACAGGATAGCCAAAACCACTTTGAAAAAGAAAATCAAAGGTGAAAGTTCACACTTCCAAAGTTCAAATCTTAATACAAAGCAACAGTAAATAAAACACTGTGATACTGTCGTAAAGGTATGTATACAACCTGAAACAAATAATGCATTATATGTTAATTAATTGATTTTAAATTTACAAAAATATTTTAAATAAATAAAATACATTTTTTTAAAAGGATGCATACAGATCAGTGGGATTTAACTAAGAGTCCAGAAATAAACCTCTTCATCTATGGTCCAAGGGTGGACAACATTATACTGGGGAGACAGAATGGTCTTTTCAACAAAGGGTGCTAGAAAATTGGATATCCATGTATGGAAGAATGGAGCTGGACCCTTACCTCACACCACATTACATATTAACTCAAAATAAATTAAAGACTTAAATGTAAGAGGTAAAATTATAAACCCTAGAAGAAACAGATGGGGATAAATCTTCATAACCTTGGATTTAGCAATGCTTTTAGATCTGACACCAAAACATAAGAAGGGAAAGAAAAAAATAGATAAAATAATATCCTCAAAATTAAAAATCTGTCCCAGATGCCTGGTGACTCAGTTGGCTAATCGTCTGATTCCTAATTTTGGTTCAGATTATAATCTCAAGGTCATGAGATTGAGCCCCACGTCAGGCTCCACACTGAGTGTGGGGTCTGCTTAAGATTCTCTTTCCTTCTCTGTCTGCCCCTATCCACTTGCATACTCTGTCTCACTCAGTCTTAAAAAAGAAATGTAAAAATTTTAAAAATATTTGTACATCGGAAGATACTACCCAGAAAATGAAAAGACAGCCCCCAGAATGGAAGGAAATATTTGTACATTATTTATCTTATATGAGTCTGTTGCCCAGAATATGTAAAGAGCTTTTATAACTCAACAAAAAGACAACCCCATTTTTAAAAATGGACAAAGGACTTAGGTAGACCTTCTCCAGAGAAATCATACAAATGGTGAAAAGCACATGAATAGATGTTAAATATCATTAGTCTTTACAGAAATGAAGATTTAAACCAGTTAGATGTCCTTTTACACAAGTAGAATCACTATGATCAAGAAAACAAAAAACAAAAGAATGCTGAGAATCTGAAACCCTTAAAACTTGCTTGTGAAAAATGGTGCAGTCTACATATAAAATAGTTTGACATTTATTCAAATAGATCCAAGCAGAATTACCACAGGGGTCAACAACTCTACTCCTAGATATATACCCCCAAAATTGAAAACACTGGTTCAGACAAACAAAAAAGTATAGGAATATTCATAGCAGCCATGTTCATAACAGGCAAAAAACAGAGATATCCATCCACGGGGAAAAGGATGGTCTTTTGCAAATGACATATGCAAATGTCCATCCATGAGTAAAAGGATAAACAAAATGAGGTAGATCCATAAATGGCTATCTTGTTCTGCCCTAGGAAGGAATGAAGTAAAATGGTTCATTTGTGGGGAAAAAATATGGTGGTTCCTTAAAATATTAAACACAGAATTCCACTGCAGCCTATATGCCCCCAAAAATTGAAAGTAGAAGGACCCATATTCAGAGCAGCATTTCTCACAACAGCCAAAAGGTGGAAGCCACCCAAGTGTTAATGACAGATGAATGGATAAACAAAATGTGGTTTATTCACCATGGAACATGATTCAGCCTTAAAAATGAAGGGAGTGGGGCGCCTGGGTGGCTCAGTGGGTTAAAGCCTCTGCCCTCAGCTCAGGTCATGATCCAGGGGTCCTGGGATCAAGCGCTGCATCGGGCTCTCTGCTCAACAGGGAGCCTACTTCCTCCTCTCTCTCTGCCTACCGGTAATCTCTGTCTGTCAAATAAACAAAGAAAGAAATCTTTAAAAAAAATAAATGAAGGGAGTTCTGACACAGGCTACGACATGGGTTGAACGTGAAGTCATTACACTGAGTGAAATCAGCCAGTCACAGGACAGATACTGTATGATCCCACTTGTATGAGGTGTCTGGGACACAAAGCTGGATGTGGCCACAGCGGGTCAAGGGGAAAGGACAATGGGGAGTTGGTGTTTGATGCATACAGGATCCCTCAGGGAGAATGAGAAAATTCTGGCGAATGATGTACAACCGTGGGAACTCAGCTAAGGCCAGAGAATTGTGTACCTGAAATGTTTTAAGGGGTCAATGGTCTTATGTTCAGTCACTGTGAAAAAGTGAATGAAGGACTGATGCATGTCACAACGTGGATGGACACTGAAAACAGCCCCGGCGACATAAGCCATAGAGAAATACTACTCAGATGGGAGCCATCTGTGCTCCTGAAGTCCATCAAGGTCACCCAAATAAGGGAAAGTCCTGGAAGAAGTTCCAGAAGAAGAAAACTGGATCCGAATGGAGAAGACATTTTAGACCCTCAGGCAGGTGGTGACAGCTGAAGCGGGTCTGTGGGTCTGGGTTCAAATGTGGGAACCATCATGATTTCCTCACTTGGGGTTACGTGGTGGTTCTGTGGGACACTCTCCCTGTTTGGAGTAAAATGCACCAAAGTAGTCTGTGTGAAGTGGCAAATGTGGTAAATAAATGACAGTTGGGGAGTCTGAGTGTGGAGATAAAGCGTGTTTGTGCTGCTGTGATAAGTTACTGCAGATTTGAAATCACCACAGAGTAAATGACTCTTCCCAACACCCACGTTAGCACCACGTCACAGAAGCAGAGAGGACATCAGACTTCGGGATGGAGGCCAAGCCCTCCCAGATCCAGTTCACCCATGGTGGAGAGGCCACTCGCCCTTGGAGGAAGCCACATGTTAGCAAGAGACTCGTAGGAGGATTAAATCGGGTGCTCCCATGTCTTGGGTGCAGTAGAAGCAGTGGGATTCGGAATTCCAATTCTCCACAACTCTCCACCACAACCTGGTTAGAACTATGACAAAGCATGAAGGGAAGCCTCAGTTAAATGGACTGGGGACACCAAAAGGGGAGGCTGGAACAGGGCGCCTGGTGCTCAGTGCCCATAAGAGACCCCATATTACAATCCCTCACGGGAGAGATTCATCTGTTCCAGGCCCTACAGGAGAAGCTGGAGGGTTCATCTCCTACAAGAAATCCACCAACCCTGCAGCTTGACTGGTGAGAATCCTCCATCCCCCCAAACCCTTGCCTTTCTCTAGTGGACTTTCCTTCCAAGCAAACCTCCCAACTTCTTCCTCCTTCTCCATGAAATAACAGTCCTCTCCTTTGTTTCTTGCACTTGCCTGTGATGTGCCCGTAGCTTGTTCAGCCCAGATTGCTGTTCTCTGCTCTTCCCAAATAAACCTGTTCTGCTGGTCAAATATCTGGCAGCTTGAGTTTAAGGCAAACAGAACTAATAAATTCAAGAAACTTGCAAGAAACTTGCAAGGAACAAAATCAATATACACAAATCAATTGTATTTCTACGTGCTCCGAAGGAACCATCAGAAAGAGACTATGGAGAACAATCTCATTTACTACTGCATCCAAAAGAACAAGATACCTAGGAGTTCCCTGAACCAAGGTGGTGACAGATCTGTCCTCTGACAGCTGTGGGACACTGATGACAGACAGGAAGGGAGACACACAGAGATGGGAGGACACTCTGTGCTCAGGGAAGAACCAATACTGAGAAAATGCCTTCTCTTCCCTAAGCCATCTACACAGTCCGCGCTGTTGCTCCCAAACTTCCAGACTCTGGACCAACCCTGACGTGGGTATGGACACGGTAAGAACCCTGCAGGGCTGAGGTGGGGGGAGCACGAGCACCGAGGCAGGCAGCCGCTCCCTGACTTCAGACTATTTCAGGAGCCCCAGGAACCGAATCTGCATGTGCACAAACACAGATGGGGGACCCAGGGCATGCATCTGAGCCCAGAAAGGGGGGACCCCACCGCCCGCAAACACCGTGGGAAGCCAGTCAGCACACACAAAACTGCAGAAGCCCCAGTGTCTACACAGCATGCCCTTCCTCCATGGGGTCCTGAGACCACGCACCCCCTTGCCAGTCTGCACTCGAGCAGCTTCTCCTCACCTTCTCCTCCAGCGGCCAGTCCTGAAGGGATAAGACTGCTGTCAATGTGGACATGGCCCCACGTCCTCCACAGTGGGTCCTGTCAGTGTGAATGTGGACCCATATCCTCCCCAGCTTGTCCTATTCGCATAGGAGTGGCCCCACCTCCTCCAGAAGTCTCCACAGGGGTTCCTGAGGAGGCCTGGCTCCTGTCCCAGCTGTGGCTGCGCAGGCCAGGCTCGGGGCGGGAGCTGGGGTCCTGCGTCCTCTGCAAGTGATGGAGGGCAGTGCAGGACTAGGGGAGCTCACCCTTCCATGGAAGCACCTGCTCCTTCCCAGGGTCCAGCTGGAGCCATTTCATTCTGGAAATTCAAGCTGCATGGAGCCCAATATCCCCCAACTTCTCCAAAAATTGCTAAGGAACAATGAACTGGAAACAGTGTGGAATGACAACAGTCCCTGACCCAAACGGTGGCACCAAACCTGACCCTGGCCCTGACGCAGACCCACACTCTGACCTGAACTTGCTTTCAATCCTGGCTCTGACCCTAATCTGTGACCCTAACCCTAGCCCCCTACCCAAACAGTGTTCACAAGAATCAAAAGGTAGAAACTGCAAATATCCATCAGTGGTGAATGCATAAACAAAGTGTGGTGAAGGGTTTCAATTTGGGTTCAGGTTCAGGTCTCAGCCAGAGTTCTAGATCAGGCTTTGGGGATAGCGTCAGGGTGAGGATTGAGAGTGAGGAGCAAGGGAGCAGTTAGAGTTTAGGGCTTTAGCTTTATGGTTAGGGTTCAGGACTCAAGGATTCTGGATTAAAGTTCAAGGTCAAATTTGGGGTTTGGGTTCATGCTGGGATTTGGGTTGAGGGTTCATGGCTCAGAGTTCTGGTTTGGGGTTTGGGTTCATGGTTCAGGGCTTGGATCTATGGCTCAGGTTCAGATTTTAGGCTTCAGGTTCAATTTCAGGTTTGGGATTCAGGATTCCAGGTTGGGATTTAAGGTCAGGATAGGTTTCACCATTAAAGATAGGGGTTAAGGTTAGGTTTAGAGATGACACATTTTCTTCAGTTGTCATCATGGACACAGAATTTCTATCTGAACTTTCTAAATCTGAAATGCATTTCATCTGGGTGTTAGGAGCTCGTTTAGAATTTAAGATCTCAGTAACTACCTACCAACAGCACTCTGATCCCAGGGTCTCCCAGTCACTGAGAATTCATTTTGGTCTTGGCTCAAACATACCCTTGGCAGAGAAGGGCAAGTGGCTGTCAAAGTTGGGGTGATTTCACAATGTTAGAGGTGTGAACCCAAATACTGTGGAACTGTTCATGGAAAATGAAACAGGTGACAAGTTATTAGTCAACTCCTGATTCTTCCACAATAACAAAGACTAAGTCTCCAATAGAATCTGATAATGTTCCCTAGAAAAGCCTATGGTACTCCCTACCAGTACTGAAAGAGGGCCCCCTCCCCTGCTTTAAACTGAGAGTCACAGCAGGATATATCCTACTTTGTGTCAAAAATAAAATTTTATTATTTGGCTGTTCCAGTGTATAATTTGTGGAAGCACCGACAACATTTTCCTTTCTCAAATCCTCATCAACACATGAGTAAAATGCAGGCAATGTTGTAATGCACTGCTCATTGGAATACCAAGTACCAGAAGGGCTATCAGAAGCAATAAAAAGATATCGAATATGAAACTCAGAAAAGTCACCCTTGATGGGCACTTAATGAGGATCCCTAACCATAAGATCTAACATCTCATCCTATGGAATTCACCCTTATAAGTCATCAATAACAATAGCCTCTTGACCACTGTAACCACCTCACCATTTACCTCTAGGCTTGTAATACACACTCCAAAGGCTAGAGACACACTTCTCAGCAGCAGAATGGGACTTGCCCACTCTTTCTATGCAGCCAAAAAATCCTACTCCCTGGAAATCCCAGCCATTAGGACACAGTCACAGAAACCACACCCAGAACTCAATAAAGGATAGACGTCTCAGGATGTGGATGCTTCAGATCACCACCACTCCCACGAAGTAACTCTACAGTGGACTCCAGGTCTGTTCCCTGCCCGGGATTACACAGGGCACTGCATTCTTCCAATACTCCATCCTCAGAACAAAACCATGACTGTCCTTGTCAGTCCTGTGTGCAGGCTCACAGTGAGCCCTGCGAAAGCCACACACCTTCTTAAGAGCACTCAGCTTCTCATGCCTATCCTAGCAGATAGAGGGTGCTACCCTCCCTGACTTCCATACCAACTAGAGAAAGAATACTTGGAACAAGTCTTGCCATACTCCATGCAAAAGACATATTCTTCCTCTGCAAAATGATGGATGCTGAAACACCAGGATTCCCCTCACCTTCTTGAACCTAGGTAAGTTGGAGCTACAGCTTGGCCAGAGCTATTATCCCCAACTCCCTACACACACACACACACACACACACACACACACACACACCCTTCCCTTGTGCACTCCAGATGCGTTTCCATCCACCCTGTTCATTCCCAGCCACTGTCTCTGCAGAGTAGTACAGTAGTCCTGAGGAGCAGGGACTGAGGTGTTAGGAGATAAGCCACCAGTTTCAACCACTTACTGTCAGAAATTAATATTTGTTATATTAACAGATGCATCATAAAAGATCTTGCTACCATGGCCATTGGAAATGTCATTACAACAGAGGTCCTAACAACCTGTGCAATCCCCACATCTCCACTTCCTGGCTCCAGGGATTGGCTCATAAATGGGCATGTGACCTCTTCCCAGCCAATAAGGAGGGAGGAATTTTAAGTCTCAGCCTTTAGTCAAGCATAGTGTGGACCACCCAGGCCAGGGGCTTATCCACTGTGACTGCCCAAGTGGCTTAGGACCAGCCCATGCCAGTGCCACAGAGGGCCCAGGAAGCCAGGTGCTCCCTAACATTGCTGAGGGTTGAATCACACTCGTCCTGAAGCCCACGCATGCCAGACCCTCCACTAACTCGGGAGAACACTAAATGTGCTCCTGGCCTTGGCCTGAACAAGACTAGCACCTGTGTGATATAGAACCTGCAAGACAGACCCACCAGGCAATGGGGACTGACTCAGTCAACAATACCTACAATGGGATTCAACCACAGACAAACGTGTTGTGGAAAGCTTGAGACAGACAGAGAAATGGGGTAGGGGAGGGAATTTCTGAGGCCTTCATTGTTGGCCAATCTCACTATCTCCTTTTTTTTTTTTTTTTTCCTTTCACAGGCAGGGGCCAGGGTCAGGAAGATAGAGCCCAGTGTCTTCCCACTCTGCCACTGGACAAGAAGAGCCCTCTCCCCCATCATCTATCGTATGGCAGATCTGGGGTGGGGGAAACTACCACCCGTGGGCCAAATGGACACCCCACCACCACCAGATTCTCGCCATCCAGTGCATCTGGAACATTAGTTATGGACGTTCTGTGGCTGCTCTCAAGCCACAAGGCAAGAGTGGAATCATTGCCAGAGATACCACATGGACTGCAATGCCTCACAGAAGATCTTTACAGAAGACTTCCCAAAAAAGTCTGTGCTGATTCCCGGTCTCAGAGATCCTAGTATCATGTCCCTTCTTTGAGTAGAACACAACATCTTCTGGGTTAAATCTAATGTCTTCACCCCCAGAGGCAAGGACTTCCATCCTTATAGACAGAACGCCATCTCCATCCACCTCTATGGATGCCTTGAATGGCAAGTCTGCAAGTCTGCAACCCAATGGGAATTCACTGTCATTTCCATTGTAGTGATGCTCAGAAACGGAGGTGTACATGTGAATGTATGAGGGTGAGCGTGTGTTTCCTCTTTGGTAGCCAGAGTGTGCAAGACGAATACAATAGAGTAGCACACTTTCTGTCCCACAGGAGCGGCCACACAATGTGGTTGCAGAGCGATCTCAGAAGGAAGCCACCTTCATAGAACAAACTTGAACTAGAGGGACTCCCAAGTCCCTTGCTCTGGGCACTAGGTTCCACCAAGGCTGAGGGCATACAGAGGAAATTGACTTCCCCTGCCAATCAGGGATTTCAGGGAATCCTGCTATTCCAGGACAAAAGATCCTGAAACCATTCATTCAACTGTCATCTAGCCAGGCATCTGTGAGAGAGAGCTACTCCAAGCAGAAAAGACAGATTGAGAGACAGCAAATGACAGCTATGTCTGAAAAGTGACACTACAAGGAACACTCAGGAGGACTGAAGATGTACAGGGTTGGCCAGACGTGGGTGTAGGGAGACAGGGAAAGCTCAGGAGTATGTCACAGCTGTGGCCTTGGGTGGCTACACGTGTCTGTGTGGCTGGGCATTGGTCAGACTGGAAAGGACAGCGCGGGCAAGAGGTGGTATCCCTAAACTGTCTTCTGCGAAGCAAAAGTTCGGTAATGAGATTTCTTTCAGTACCATTTCATGTCCCATGCGTCCATGAGTCCCTAAAGCTGATGGGGTAGAACATGAAGTACGTTGTTGGCCGTGGCTTTCACACCTGAGGAGCCAGAGGCAGAGCACACTTGATATTTCTTTTGGCTGCTTTCAGAGTAGGATGACTTTTCCCGCCTTCATCTCCAACCCCAGGACAGGAACAAAGGCAATACAGAACTGTGGAGGCCAAGAAAATTAAGGCCATCCCACTTCAAGTTTAGCTGATGTGGGAAACAGAGGCAGAAGAAAATCATTAAAATTCCTCACCTATTGACAAGCCCTTGAAACAGACAGAGTGGCTCTCCCCTGGGGACTTAACTGCCCTCACCTTGAGATTTTGCTAAGGACAGTCCTAGCCTGACCGACCCCCTACCCCGACAGGTCTGACCAGAATCCTGTAAGTCTGCTTCAACAATTCCTTTATATCTAAACCTCCAAGATGGTGTTGAGAATCATTCCCAAGTATATGGCCCACTGATATACATCTAAAGGGTCTCACGAGAAGATTTTTATTATTGGTAATAAATAACCTTTCTCCTAACAATAGCTAGCCCCTCAAGGTCCTGGAGACCTTGCTTCCAAAAATCTTTGGAGACTTACATCATCCATAATCCCCTTTGTCCTCACCCACTGTCGAGTCCACCCCTACTCTGCCTTTAAAAACTCTGACTGTAATCTGGTTCAGGGTCCAAGTTCCTACTCTGCTGCATTGGGTATACTTGGGCCCAAGCTTAAGCTTGTCAAATAAACCCTCGTGCGATTGCATCAGTGCTTGGCTCCTTGGTGGTCTCTCTGATGTAAAAACTCAGGCATAACAAGAACTACACTTTGAAATGTCCACAGAAATCTGCAAACCCAACTTCTCACAGGAGCTCATGGTTCAGGACCAAGGTGACAGAAAGGGAGGCCGATAGCAAGAAACCAAGGGAACGTGTCATGTGCAAGTGAGCTGACCCACTTCTCTACCTGTCCGAAGCAAGCCATGCCTGACAGGAGGGAGGCCCACCTGCACCTGGTCAGGCTGTTTGCTGCCCTTGAGCAGAGCAGAGGATGGGCTGAGCTGGGTTTGGCTCTCGGGGAGAGATGGCCAGCTGGCCACAGGTGCTACCTGCCAAGTACCTCTAGGACCAGCTCCTGGTCCTCAGCTAAGATGAAACAATCATTCTGTGGAGTGACCTATTTCCGGGGACAGGTCATGTGCTCAGTACTTGGGTGACCATATCCTCTCCCACTGTATTCTTTTAAAAACACCTTAGGCAGGTAAGACTGACATACACAACACTGTCCATAGTTAATGTGTGTAGCTTGACCCTGACCCCAACCCTAATATCTAGTTAAGATACACTCAACTTAGAATATTGCTCGTATATTAGAGGATGGCTTTTAGGAGCTAAGGAGTTCAGGGACCAACCTTCTTTGGTGTTATTCTCCCTTGAATCCCTTTAAATGGGAACATACTCGGCCACGTGCTATCTGGAGAGTGGCCACACGGGGGCAACAGTGAGTCGACAGTGCCCCAAACCCCACTGCAAAGCCCATTCTTCCTCCATCCTGT
Organism: Mustela erminea; assembly: GCF_009829155.1. Classification (NCBI taxonomy): domain Eukaryota; kingdom Metazoa; phylum Chordata; class Mammalia; order Carnivora; family Mustelidae; genus Mustela; species Mustela erminea. The sequence goes on along the minus strand of NC_045618.1, from coordinate 35,769,925 downwards.
CAAGCCTTGTTCATTCAAAGTCTACAGATCATTGTATAGATGATGCAAAGTGTGACCTTGCTCAAGTTTTTGAAAACCAATTAATGCTTTCAACCTGTTAAGAATAAAAAATATTTTCTGAAATCTTGGACTTGGAGAGCACATGAGGGCCCAGGGTCCTGGGAAAGGGATATCCCTGTGGAATCTATTCAGGTTTACTTGGGAAACAAGGATGGCTTCTATTTCACTTCTTTTCAGGAAGAATTTGTGTCAACTTACAGCACTGAGTCCACCCCAATCAAAGAGTGCAAAATGGTGCAGCTCAGAGGAAAACAAAGCAGAATCATCAGCCTCCAGAAGCAGAGAAAGAGCCACCCCCAGGAACAAAGAAGACTTAGCAGGAACGTTTTGCCCAGGCCAGTTGGCATTACTGGAGATCCTCTGGAGCTAGAATGCCCCAGTGCACCCAGGGGTCATGGGTCAGGCAGAGCGCACACCCTGATGCTGCCCTGTTGGAACTCCAGACGAGCCTCCTGGTCCCTTCCTCCAGGAGGAGACACCCCCTACCCCCTGATGTCTCCAGCCTGCTTCTTGGAACTCCCGTTCCCCTTTCTGACCCCATCCTTCACTTTTCCCATTCCTGCCATTAGATAGAGTACATTGAACTACTTACTATTCTGTCATTTACATGTTTTGGGTCCCGTCTGCTGGGAAACAATACCTTCCATCATCTACCCTGATGGAGAGTCCCTTGTCGCCTTGCCTGACTTTGCGGTGCCCTCAGTGTCATGGGGCTAGTGTCCTGGGCAAGGTCCTCATGAAGCCGGCTCAGCGGTTGCAGAGAAGGCCTGACCCAGGCACTGCTTTTTGTGTGCAATGATTGCTCATGGCTTCTCAGTCACATCAGATGGCCTGGGGGCACACCCCAAAGACACGTGCTAGTACAGTGTTGCCTTGGCGAGTCTCCATGGAACAGCCATTGCACCCAATGGGGGAACTCCATAGGAGCGGGGACGATGGGAGTCAGAACTCCTGAGATAGAATCCATCTTGGATACTGTCTAGAACTTCCTAGGAGTTCACTCCATCATCTTGCATGAATCAATTCATCTAAAACTATTTCCTCCTTTTAGAAAACATGAGCCTCAAGACCCGATGGAGGGACTCTCCTAGGTTATACTGGCAATCAGCGAAAGAGCCAGACTGAGATGGGAGATGCCTCCAGCACTATCCACAGACTGGCTTTAGCTAGAGCTGCAACCACCCATCGATCTTTTCTGGACTCCCAGACTCTCCTGGGGCTCTTCCTGGGACATATTCTGGGAACAAAGGTCATGTCAGAGCCCCAGAAACCTCTGACACTGGTTATAGTAAGACTCTGGGATGTCAAAGGTGTCCCAAGCCATGGGCCATCTCAGAGTCTGTCTGCAAAGACATGGTTGGTGGGAAACACACATGCTGACAGACAGCGGAGAAAGATGGAAAACACTAGGCTTCTCCATCACGATGGCATGAGGGGCCTAAACCAAGCCCGTGCCAGTGCCACAGAGGGCACAGGAATCCAGGTGCTCCATAACATTGCTGAGGGCTGAATCACACTCGTCCTGAAGCCCACACATGCCAGATCCTCCCTTAACTCAGGAGAAGCCCAAATGTGCTCATGGCCTTGGCCTGAACAAGACGAGCACCTGTGTGGTATAGAACCCACAAAATAACCACCAGACAATGGGGACTGACTCAGCCAAACAATACCTACATGGGATTCAACCACAGACAAACGTGTTGTGGGAAGCTTGAGGCCAACAGGGAAATGCGGTAGGGGAGGGAGGGAATTTCTGAGGCCTTCAGTGTTGGCCAATCTCACTATCATCTTTTTGTCCTTTCATGGGCAGAGGCTGGGTCAGGCAGAATAGAGCCCAGTGTCTTCCCACTCTGCCACTGGAAAAGAAAAGCCCTCTCCCCCTTTATCCAGCATGTTGCAGATCTGGGGTGGGGGAAACTGCCACCTGTGGGCCAAATGGACCTTCCTCTGGATTCTTACCATCCAGTGTGGCTGGAATATTAGTTATGGACGTTCTGCGGCTGCTCTCAAGCCACAGTGCAAGAGTGGAGTCATTGCCAGAGACACCACATGGACCGCAATGCCTCACAGATGATCTTTACAGAAGACTTTTCAGAAAAGTCTGTGCCAATCCCTGGTCCCAAAGATCCTAGGATCATGTCTCTTCTTTGAGTAGAACGTAGCACCTTCTGGGTCAAATCTAATGTCTTCACCCTCAGAGGCAAGGATTTCCATCCTTTTGGCCAGAACACCATCCCCATTCTTCTCTACAGACACCTTGATTGGCATGTCTACAGGTCTGCAGCCCCCTGAATTCACTGTCATTTCCATGGTAGTGATGCTCAGAAATGGAGGTGTATGTGTGAAAGTGTGAGGGTGAGCGTGTGTTTCCTCTTTGGTAGCCACAGTGTGCAAGGAGAACACAGTACAGTAGCGTGCTTTCTGTCCCACAGGAGTGGCCATGCCATGTGTTTGCGGAGTGATCTCAGAAGGAAGCCACCTTCATAAAACAAACTTCATCTGAAAAGACTCCCAAGTCCGTTGTCCTGGACACTAGGTTCCAGAGGGACAGAGACTCCCTCTGTCCATCAGGGTTTTGAGGAATGCCTGCCGGTCCAGGACCCAAGATCCTGAACCCATTCATCTGCTTGTCATGCAGCCAGGCATCTGTGAGAGAGATCGACTCCACGCACAAGGGACAGACTGAGAGAAAGCAAATGGCAGCCATGTGTGACAAGTGCCATGAGAGGAGACACTCAGGAGGACTGGGGGTGTGCAGGGTTGGCCAGACCGGGGTGGGGGGAAGGGGTCCACAGGTGCTCCAGGAGGATGTCACAGCTGTGCCCTTGGGTGGCTACATGTGTCCGTGTGGCTGGGCATTGGTCAGACTGGAAAGGAGAGCGCAGACGAGAGGTGGTATCGCTAAACTGTCTTCTGTAAGGCAAAAGTTCGGTAACAAGATTTCTTTCAGTACCAGTTCATGTCCCATGCATCCGTGAGTCCCTAAAGCTGACGGGGTAGAACATGAAGGACATTGTTGGCCATGGCTTTCACATCTGAGTGTGGAGGCCAAGAAAAACAAGGCTGTACCCACCTTGAGTCTAGCCCTGACATAAGTACAACCATCTTGACAAAGCAAAAACTGGCACCTTGCACCCCCTCTCCACCCGCTCCCCTCCCCTCGATAATATGTGTGAACAAATAGTTAACTTGCAGAAATCACAATCCTGCAAGACTGGAGTCTCCTTCAGTTTACAATGTCTTAGAGATTTACAACAAAGAAAGTTAGATTTCCTCTAAACCTAAATCTCACTAACAAGGACGCTTGATAGGAGGAATGTGACATTCCACCAGGAAACTCCCAACTGTCTTCATGTTAGTGTCTCATTAGAGGGAAAAATGGCCTCAGCTTGATAATAATCAGGCCTCCAATATCCTGACAGTCTTCTTTACCCTGATAGCCCTTCTGAACACCCCCTCTGTCCTCACCCACCATCAAGCCCACCCCCACTCTGCCTTTAAAAACTCTGACTGTAGTCTGGTTTGGGGTCCAAGTCCCTACTCCGCTGTGTCGGGTATACCTGGGCCCAAACTTAAGCTTGTCAAATAAACCCTCATGTGATTACATCAGTGTTGGCTCCTTGGTGGTCTCTCAGACGCGAAAACTCGAGCACAGCATTTGGAGGTTCCACCGGGATCTGGGAGACTCTTAGGACCCCAACCTGGAGGGTTTTACACCGGCTGGTGAGTGCACTCTTTTTTTTATCTGTTCGTGTTCATAATTTCAGGGAGTGCCAAACTGCACTTTTACGTGTAGGAATTCCAAATCTGGGTACAGGAGTTGACACTGGCTCAAGCGGACGCATGGCGGGCCGTCGACTGGGGAGTCTTGGGAGATGTCCCTTTGCTCCCATCTGGAGGCTCGGCTGCTCTTGCAGTCGGGGCTTAACTTCCTTCCAGCTTTGTCTTCATGGCCACGCTGGATCATTCTTCTTTGTGAGTGTGTCGTAAGTGTATTTGTCTTGTTGTGGACTGAGGACATGATGGGACGGATGCAGAAGACCCCTCTGTCTCTGATGATTGACCACTTCTCGGACGTTAGGGAAAGAGCTCATAACCTAAGCACAGACGTATGAAAGAGAAAGTTTTGGACTTTCCGCATGTCTGAATGGCCATCCTTTAATGTTGGATGGCCCCAGGAGGGCCGCTGGATCTGTGGTTGTCTTTGTCTTTTTCTTTTTGTTGTCTGTTGTTTGTTATGTTTGAAGAAATGGGGCAAGCAGAGAGTAAGGGAACTCTGACTTTCATCTCTCCGTTCCTCCTAATAGATGTGGGGCTTCTCCCTTACTCATTTCTTGTGTTAATGGCTATAACTGGAGCCAACTGGGCTTGGTCTAACTCAAGACAGAGACTTTAAGGAATATTCCCAAGCAGCTGCCGAAACTCCCTTTGTTTCGCGGAAATTCCCTGTCTTCTCTGGCCCAACCTGGACTGCTTAACCCCTACCCCCTTGCTGGTAGAAAAACATGGCATCTGCTCCTCTGTTGGGGCTGATGAACTCTAAAATCGAGAATTCTTTCTCTGCCTTCTGGCAGCACTTTCTTTCTTCTGTCTCCCCCTTCTCGTGTTTCTGCACCAACGTGCATGTGGTCTGCATGTCTATCCTCTAGATCATGCACCACAGCTCCTTCCCTCTTCACTGTTAAGGAGCAAGAAAAGCACACCATGGACCTAACATTCCCCACTCCAGATCCACCCACCCAAGTCTCAGGTAAACATCCAAGGTGGAGTGAGCCCAAATGGAACATAAGTCAGTAATTGGACTAAGTTAAGTGTGTTGGTTTAATTAAGATAAACATGTCTTTAAAGTTACAGTGTGACTGTAAATGTGAAACTTCAAAGTTTACTTAAGATCAAATAAGCTCATGTTATTTATGTTAAAATCTCTGTTAAAATCTATTACCAAAGAGATGACTAAACTGATGGTTAATTGGCTGTCTCAACGTTTTAATGAGTAATTGTTAAAGTAGCCTTCAAAGTCTTTGGTAACCTGAAACTTGAAAGTTTTGGTTGGATGATAAATGGCATTAAATTATGGACATCTAGGTTTTTACCAAACAGGATAAAATGCTAAATCATTAATTACTGAATGTAGGTTTGTGCTTTTGACTTCTTACAGCAAAAAAAAAAAAAAAAAAAAAAATTTAAATCTGTTGGTAAACATGTTTTGTGCTTAACTGATTGATAAATTTGCCATCTAAAGAATTCTGTTGTAACAGTTCGCAAGTGGTTTATATTTAGTCTGCACCAGAGATTAAGGTGTTTCTAAGAGTACAAAATTCTGCTAAGTCTAACTAAGACTCATAAAAATAAGGAAACCACTCTGTATATGGAAAAGTAGAAGATATGTAAAGAAATAAGAAACAGGAATATATTTTGTTAAAAGTAAAAAAAAAATAATTTTGTCCTAAATGAAATAGTTGCTTAAAAGAAAATGGCTTGGGACAAAACCTGAATGCAAAAGAAAAGTTGTAAAAGGTTTATAAAGGGAAATCTTCAGAAAAGGAATTTTGGGTATGGTCAGGACGGACTAAGAAAAAAAAACCAAAAAGAAGAAAAAGACCAGATGCCTGATCCTGTTTGAATTAAAAAAAAAAAAAAAGAAAAAGAAAGAAAGAAAAGAAAAAAAAGAAAAGAAAAGGAAAGGAAAGGAAAGGAAAGAAAAGAAAAGAAAAGAAAAGAAAAGAAAAGAAAAGAAAAGAAAAGAAAAGAAAAGAAAAGAAAAGCAGCCCCAGGGCCACTGTCTGAGCCAGATCCATTCCTATAGAGTGGAGGAGGAGACAGATCACCTCCCATTAGCCAGGGATACTCAGAGGGGGGTGTCCCACCTGTTTGAATCTGAAGAGTGCCTGATTTTGTGAATGTGTCTGTATGGCTCCACCGCTTCGGCTACGGAGTCTGAGTGGGCTGCACCCTGAGTCTCGCGGGGCGTCATATGGCATAACTGTCATTTATTCCACGAAGTAGCCTGGTCCGGGTTTATAGGGACAGACCTTAGCTAAGACGCTCCTAAGTTCCCACAAGGGACGCGGGCAGGACAGCATCTGAAAGATCCCCCTCCCTTTGTCTGTGACATCTTTCATTATGGGAAGGAAACCTAGTAAACCGACTATCTTAAGACTGCATACTTAAGAATTAAAAAAGAAAAAAAAGACACTGGTATAGAAAAGCTGGTTTTCTCTCTGTTTAAAAAGACAAAGTTTTCTTAAGTTAATTGATCTGTTATGGTTTTCTCTTTGCCTCCCCAGAAAACCCTGTTTCTATGTTTTGTTTTATCAGGTGTTTAACATCCCTAATTATATTTAGGCATATGTTTCAAAACTTTCTAAGATTTTAGCAAATGTTGACAAGATTTAAGTTGTAAATCAGGTGTTTAACATGCCTAATTATATTTAAGCATGTATTTTAAAACTTTCTAAGGTTATAGCAATTGTCAACAAGATTTAAATTATAAATGAGATCTCTTTGACTCATAAGGCTTTTCCTTATTATACTAGGTTACTCAGTAAGTACTGCTAAACCAATAATAAACCTTGGGTTACATTTGGGTAAGTGCTGTAACTACTTTAAGAGTTCTATACTTTTCCTAAAGTTTTAATGTTTTGATAGGGTCATCACCTGGTAATTTAACCATATCTATTCTGAGTTTTTGTCATTTGTAATTATTTTAATTCTCTTGTAAGATGAATTCTGCCTTAAAGAAAACTCATATGGGAGATTTTCAGGACAAATACATGTCTTTGATATGTTAAAATCCTGGAACTGAAATGGATAAAAATTTACAGAAGTAAAAACTGCATTCGGACTAAACCAGAATTAGTGACATGGGACTAGATGAACTGAAAGGTTGTAATGTTATGTCTCTTGATGTTTTGTCTTATTTTAAACAATTACTGGTTCTGTAATGTTTACTCCTCCAGACTAGGGAAACTTTTTCTTAAGCTATCTCTAACTTACAGAGATGTAAAAGTACTCATTTGTAAACAAATCAAAGCATTCAACTTTTCTCTCTATCGGAATCCTCTGAAGCTCCTAAGGTCTCAGTAAGTATTCTTTCTTCCAAGGCAATCAGTCATTCGCATAAGTTCAATAAGAATCTGTTCTCCTTGTGGGGCACCTGGGTTGCTCAGTGGGTTAAAGCCTCTGCCTTTGGCTGGGGTCATGATTCTAGGGTCCTGAGATCGAGTCCCACATCGGGCTCTCTGCTCCGTGGGGAGCCTTCCTCTTCTCTCTCTGTCTGCCTCTCTGCCTACTTGTGATCTCTGTCAAATAAATAAATAAAATCTTAAAAAAAAAGAAAAGAATCTGTTCTCCTTGTAACAGGACACCATTGGAAACACTGGTTATTTTACCAAGGCTTTGACTTGAATGTCATATTTGAAAAGACTCAGATATGACCAGACAGCTTAAAGGAACTAAGGTTGACTTTATAAAACCTGGAGCCATAAAGCCCTTTGGAACTGTTGGCCTGATACCTTGCTTACAGAGTTCCCAGCAGCCTCACCAGGTGAGTAAAGAGTGTCACTTCCTGGCAGGATACTCTGGGAACCTCAGGAAGAGAAATTCGCCCAAATCGACAGGTATTGCAGGCATGTCTGATGGCAACTACATGGCCTGGCTTCTGGCCTAGAGAGGCTACTAAAAGTTCAATCTAGGGATTCCTTATAAAAAGTTCCAGCAAAGCAGATTCTAAAAGATCTATATGATCTCTTACTGTTCTTGCTGAGCTTATGTAAATAATTAGGCCAAGTTTGTTAAAACTGGACTTTTTTTCAAATGAATTAGTCCTGATTTAACTATCTCTGGAAATAAGGGTTATCCTAGAGAGAAAAATTATATTTTAATAACACACCTTTATGGATGTTAAATTCTAGATTTGTCTTTTTTTTAATATTTTATTTATTTATCAGAGGGAGAGAGCTAGCACAGGCAGACAGAATGGCAGGCAGAGGCAGAGGGAGAAGCAGGCTCCCTGCTGAGCAAGGAGCCCGATGTGGGACTCGATCCCAGGACGCTGGGATCATGACCTGAGCCGAAGGCAGCTGCTTAACCAACTGAGCCACCCAGGCGTCCCGATTCGATTGTCTTTAAATGTTTGTTTACCTAAGCTAGACAATTTGAGGTAAACTTCAGAGAAGTCACACAATAACTCGTTCAGATGATCTTGCTTTTGCCAGTCAGTCAACCCCAGATATAAAGAGGAAACTTCAGAAAATTAAAGGATTTGAAGGGAAGAATCTGATTAGGTTAATGGGTATAATGAAAATAGCCACTGAGGACTGAGTCATGCTTGTGGGGGATGAGAGCTCTCTTACAGACAACTTACCAAGGTATGACCTAAGCCGAGAGCCCTCTAGGAGACTGGGCCACCCCCGGACCTCCTCCCCTCAATTGCTGTCAGCTGGGTGACTGGGTGTACGTCTGGAGATACCAACACCAGACACTTCAACCACGCTGGAAGGGACCCTACATCGTGATCCTGACCACTCCCACCACTCTCAAGGTCAACAGGATTATTCCTTGAGTCCACTACACCTATGTCTGATCAGCTGACCCACACGCTGTTCTCAGGACACTGAATGGGCAACTCTCTTGGATAAAGATCATGACAAGTAAGGCAGCCAAGAGTCAACTAAAGAATTTAAAGATTTGAAGGAAGTTTGAGAATGTTCTCTTTGTTGTTTCTTTTGTTAGTTTTTTGTCATGGATAGTAAAAGCTGAAATAGATCAGAGATGTGATTTTATTGATATGATCCTTCTTCAAAGTGCTCTGTAATTTTCAAAGGTTTGTCAAATAAATCCTGTCCTTTGACCCCTTGAACAGTGCCGAAGTAGGTGGTACTGTTCCAATTACACTCTTTTGCTGTTGAGGAAACTGAGGCTGATATAGTGTCTCACTATTATTAAGGAAGTGAGCACCAGAATGGAAATTAACATCTTTATCTCTTGGCTCTTAGATCACTGTGCCCTGTTGCCTTCTTTCCACTTGTCTTCTAGAGAAAGATAAGAAATATCTTTCTCGGGACGCCTGGGTGGCTCATTTGGTTGGACGACTGCCTTCCGCTCAGGTCATGATCCTGGAGTCCCGGGATCGAGTCCCGCATCGGGCTCCCAGCTCCATGGGGAGTATGCTTCTCCCTCTGACCTTCTCCTCGCTCATGCTCTCTCTCACTGTCTCTCTCTCTCAAATAAATAAATAAAATCTTTTAAAAAAAAAAAGAAAGAAATATCTTTCTCTTAGTCAAAGAAGTACATAGAATATATTACAATTTTTTTTAAGATTTTATTTATTTGACAGACAGAGATCACAAGCAGGCAGAGAGGCAGACAGAGAGAGAGGAGGAAGCAGGCTCCCCACTGAGCAGAGAGCCTGATGTGGGGCTCAATCCCAGGACCCTGGGATCATGACCTGAGCCGAAAGCAGAGGCTTTAACCCACTGAGCCACCCAGGCGCCCCAGAATATATTACAATTTAATGGAAATTTTTAAAACAGAGGAAATATAGTGATGTCTTTCTCAAGGAACTATTTTATATTCTGTTTAGTGTGGTTTAAGCATTGCAAGTGATGTTACTTTATGGCATTTTAACAGTAAGGGAAAGCAGATTTGTGATAAGTCCATGAATTGGCAAAAATCTTCAGTTTCTCAAGAGAACCTATAATTTGTATTTTTCTTATAATTCTAGGGTGAAATAATTATAGCATGTTGTATACAATTAAGGCTGAGGAATAATTTTTTAAATTTTAATTTTATTTTTATTTATTTAAAAGATTTTATTTATTTATTTCACAAACAGAGATCACAAGTAGGCAGAGCAGCAGGCAGAGAGAGAGAGAGGAGGAAGCAGACTCCCTGCTGAGCAGAGAGCCCGATGCGGGGGCTCAGTCCCAGAACCCTGGGATCATGACCTGAGCCGAAGGTGGAGGCTTTAACCCACTGAGCCACCCAGGTGCCCCAGGAGACATAGCGTCTGTGACACAAAGTCATTTTAGGCTGCCAGCTATTTTCTGCAATCTATACTCTACTTGCCCAAGCACATGTGTTACAGAACTACTACAAAGTGTCAAAACTACACCACCAACAACAACAACACCAACAACACCACCAACATCAAAAACCTTGTTATTAAGGACTTTAAGGGGAAAAAGGGACTGCAAAAAATGAACAGTCTATCAGACAAGGAAAGAGACTAGCCATATCAGAGACACTAAATGAGTAGAAAAGCCCCAATCCTGGGTCATAAGTAAGCGAGGCCCTGCATTCCCTACCTGAGATAAGGAGCCCCAAACCCCATCTAGTTTATTAATTACTTTTTATTTTACTTATTTTTTTAATGTCAACCTGTCATTTAAATTCCAGTTTGTGAACATACAGTGTAATATTATAGTTATATTGTAATATTTTACAGGTGTAAAATTTAGTTGTTCATCATTTACATACGACACCCAGTGCTCATCTCAGCCAGTGCTCCCTCTAGTTTACATGGTCTCTCGGAACATGCCCACAGCCCCTTCCCTTCATCCTACCTCTGCTTCATTATAATGTTAAAATCTCCACTCAAGGGGCACCTGGGTGGCTCAGTGGATTAAGCCTCTGCCTTTGGCTCAGGTCATGATCCCAGGGTCCTGGGATCGAGCCCCGCATTGGGCTCTCTGCTCAGGTGGGAGCCTGCTTCCCCCTCTTTCTCTGCCTGCCTCTCTGCCTACTTGTGATCTCTGTCTGTCAAATAAATAAATAAAATCTTAAAAAAAATAAAATATCCACTCAAGGAGCAATGCAAACATCATGAAGATTACATAGAATGCATGTACAGGCACGTTGCCTAAGCACTCACGCATGACAGGACACCCACCTGAACATGCGATGACAACACTCCCTTTGTGGACATTCATCTTAACCCTAAATAAAAGAAACCCACTCCCCCCAACTGGGGAGTCACAGCTCTGTAACTTCTTCCCCAATATCTTCTTTGCTGCAAAAAACATCCTTTGTTTGACAACTCTTTTGGTATAGTCACTCTCTGTAACTCACCAAGAAGAACTCACGTTAGTTCTTTTACAGTATTAGCCTTAGGAGACCATTTTTAATACAGAAGCCAATCAAACAAGTGTCTGCAAGGCCTTGGAGGAAATGTTTTGCTTTCAGATGGCAAAATCCTCTGATTTAAATGGAAACAAAATCTTATGGAAGATCACATTGACTAAAACCACTCGAAAATTAGTTTGTTTTTGTTTTTGTTTTTGTTTTTGTTTTGTGCTTAGGTTTGAGAGTACAGAAGGAAATCAAGTCTCTTACTGAAGGATGGGAAGCACTACAGGACAAAAGGAACATTTAGCTTCCTTTCTGGACTGAGCGAGTGTAACCCGTTTTCTGAACCCTTGGCTCTGCCAGAATAGTGACGTTGAAAGAAGAAAATGTCAATGAGCTATGGTATGCAGTCTGCTGACGCTCCCACTGAGATGACTGCTCTGTCCTAGGCCAGCATGGTATTTCCGTCACAGTTCTATTAAGACTATCTTGCCATTCATAAGAAAGCAGTGAATATTTTCCTACTGTTTTCCATTCTTTCATGTGTGAGCAAGCTGCAGTGTTTAACAAGCAACCTGAGCAAGAATTTATTTCATTTCAATTGAAAATAAATTCCTTTGCATTTAACTCAATTTTGCTTGAAAACTAAGTATTTTGTGCAGCAAAAACTAGGCACAGGTTTCACATTAAAGAAATTTCAATTCTTTACTTGCAGCATAAAAATACTTTTTATACATACATGAGCTTATAAAAGGAGTTCAAGGAAATAAAGCCTTTATATAGTAATTCTGTAATTACTATATCTAACAGTTCACTTCTGTGACACCACTCCATAAGGAATTTTTTTTTCAAAGTCATATAAATCTGTGTCTTACACTAATTTGCTTTCATATTCTTTTGGATTATGGCTGAGTTAAAATTTAGAACACTGTCAAGAACATTTATGAAAATCAACTTTGATTTTATTTCAGTAATTAAACAAAAACTAAAACTTATCTTCTCAATTTTAAAAATTTATACAAAGAATCAAAATTAAATTTAAGATAAGTCAATTCTTGCTAAGAGCCTTTTAAAAATTTTTTTATAAACATATAATGTATTTTTATCCCCAGGGGTACAGGTCTGTGAATTGCCAGGTTTACACACTTCACAGCACTCACCATAGCACATACCCTCCCCAATGTCCATTACCCTACCCACCTCTCCTGACCGCCCTCCCCCCAGCAACGCTCACTTTGTTTCTTGAGATTAAGAGTCACTTATGGTTTGTCTCCCTCCCAATCCCATCTTGTTTCATTTATTCTTTTCCTACCTCCCAAATCCCCCACATTGCATCTCCACTTCCTCATATCAGGGAGATCATATGAAAGTTCTCTTTCTCCGATTGACTTATTTCACTAAGCATGATACTTTCTAGTTCCATCCACGTCATCGCAAATGGCAAGATTTCATTTCTTTTGATGGTTGCATAGTATTCCATTGTGTATACATACTCTTCTTTATCCATTCATCTGTTGATGGACATCTAGATTCTTTGCATAGTTTGGCTATTGTGGACATTGCTGCTATAAACATTCGGGTGCATGTGCCCCTTTGGATCACTAAATTTGTATTTTTAGGGTAAATACCCAGTAGTGCAATTGCTGGGTCATAGGGTAGCTCTATTTTCCATGCTGTTTTCCAGAGTGGTTGCACCAGCTTGCATTCCCACCCACAGTGTAGGAGGGTTCCCTTTACTCTGCATCCTCACCAGCATCTGTCATTTCCTGACTTGTTAATTTTAGCCATTCCAACTGGTTTGAGGTAGTATCTCATGATGGTTTTGATTTGTATTTCCCTGAGGCCAAGTGATGTGGAGCACTTTTTCATGTGTCTGTTGGCCATCTGGATGTCTTCTTTGCAGAAACGTCTGCTCATGTCCTCTACCCATTTCTCAAATGGATTCTTTGTTCTTTGGGTGTTGAGTTTGCTAGGCTCTTTCTAGATTGTGGATAGTAGCTCTTTATCTGATATGTTGCTTGCAAATATCTTCTCCTATTCTGTCAATTGTCTTTTGGTTTTGTTAACTGTTTCCTTTGCTGTGCAAAAGCTTTTAATCTTGATGAAATCCCAATAGTTCATTCTTGCCCTTGCTTCCCTTGCCTTTGGCAATGTTCCCAGGAAGACGTTGCTTCGGCTGAGGTCAAAGAGGGTGCTGCCTGTGTTCTCCTCCAGGATTTTGATGGATTCCTTTCTCACATTGAGGTCCCTAGTCCATTTTGAGTCTGTTTTCATGTGTGGTGTAAGGAAATGGTCCAATTTCATTTTTCTGCATGTGGCTGTCCAATTTTCCCAACACCATTTGTTGAAGAGACTGTCTTTTTTCCATTGAATGTTCTTTCCTGCTTTGTCGAAGATTAGTTGACCATAGAGTTGAGGGTCTATTTCAGGGCTTTCTATTCTGTTCTGCTGATCTATGTGTCTGTCTTTGTGATACTTTCCTGATGATGACAGCTTTGTAATAGAGCTTGAAGTCCGGAATTGTGATGCCACCAACTTTGATTTCTTTTTTTTTTTTTAATTTTTTATTTTTTATAAACATGTATTTTTATCCCCAGGGGTACAGGTCTGTGAATCGCCAGGTTTACACACTTCACAGCACTCACCAAAGCACATACCCTCCCCAATGACCATAATCACACCCCCTTCCCCCAACTCCCCTACCCCCAGCAACCCTCAGTTTGTTTTGTAAGATTAAGAGTCAATTATGTTTTGTCTCCCTCCCAATCCCATCTTGTTTCATTGATTCTTCTCCTACCCACTTAAGCCCCCATGTTGCATCACCACTTCCTCATATCAGGGAGATCATATGATAGTTGTCTTTCTCTGCTTGACTTATTTCGCTAAGCATGATACGCTCTAGTTCCATCCATGTTGTCGCAAATGGCAAGATTTCATTTCTTTTGATGGCTGCATAGTATTCCATTGTGTATATATACCACATCTTCTTGATCCATTCATCTGTTGATGGACATCTAGGTTCTTTCCATAGTTTGGCTATTGTGGACATTGCTGCTATAAACATTCGGATGCACGTGCCCCTTTGGATCACTACTTTTTTATCTTTAGGGTAAATACCCAGTAGTGCAATTGCTGGGTCATAGGGAAGTTCTATTTTCAACATTTTGAGGAACCTCCATGCTGTTTTCCAGAGTGGCTGCACCAGCTTGCATTCCCACCAACAGTGTAGGAGGCTTCCCCTTTCTCCGCATCCTCGCCAGCATCTGTCATTTCCTGACTTGTTGATTTTAGCCATTCTGACTGGTGTGAGGTGATATCTCATTGTGGTTTTGATTTGTATTTCCCTGATGCCGAGTGATATGGAGCACTTTTTCATGTGTCTGTTGGACATCTGGATGTCTTCTTTGCAGAAATGTCTGTTCATGTCCTCTGTCCATTTCTTGATGGGATTATTTGTTCTTTGGGTGTTGAGTTTGCTAAGTTCTTTATAGATTTTGGACACTAGTCCTTTATCTGATATGTCGTTTGCAAATATCTTCTCCCATTCTGTCGGTTGTCTTTTGATTTTGTTAACTGTTTCCTTTGCTGTGCAAAAGCTTTTGATCTTGATGAAATACCAATAGTTCATTTTTGCCCTTGCTTCCCTTGCCTTTGGCGATGTTCCTAGGAAGATGTTGCTGTGGCTGAGGTCTAAGAGGTTGCTGCCTGTGTTCTCCTCAAGGATTTTGATGGATTCCTTTCACACATTGAAGTCCTTCATCCATTTTGAGTCTATTTTCGTGTGTGGTGTAAGGAAATGGTCCAATTTCATTTTTCTGCATGTGGTTGTCCAATTTTCCCAACACCATTTATTGAAGAGACTGTCTTTTTTCCATTGGACATTCTTTCCTGCTTTGTCGAAGATTAGTTGACCACAGAGTTGAGGGTCTATTTCTGGGCTCTCTATTCTGTTCCATTGATCTATGTGTCTGTTTTTGTGCCAGTTACCATGCTGTCTTGAGGATGACAGCTTTGTAATAGAGCTTGAAGTCCGGAATTGTGATGCCACCAACGTTGGCTTTCTTTTTCAATATCCCTTTGGCTATTCGAGGTCTTTTCTGGTTCCATATAAATTTTAGAATTATTTGTTCCATTTCTTTGAAAAATATGGATTGTACTTTGATAGGAATTGCATTAAATGTGTAGATTGCTTTAGGTAGCATAGACATTTTCACAATATTTATTCTTCCAATCCAGGAGCATGGAACATTTTTCCATTTCTTTGTGTCTTCCTTAATTTCTCTTAACTCCTTAATTTCTCTTTCTTCTGTCTTGTTGTTGGTGTAGAGAAATGCAACTGATTTCTGTGCATTGATTTTAGATCCTGACACTTTACTGAATTCCTGTACAAGTTCTAGCAGTTTTGGAGTGGAGTCTTTTGGGTTTTCCACATATAGTATCATATCATCTGTGAAGAGTGATAATTTGACTTCTTCTTTGCCGATTTGGATGCCTCTAATTTCCTTTTGTTGTCTGATTGCTGAGGCTAGGACTTCTAGTACTATGTTGAATAGCAGTGGTGATAATGGACATCCCTGCCATGTTCCTGACCTTAGCGGAAAAGCTTTCAGTTTTTCTCCATTGAGAATGATATTTGCGGTAGGTTTTTCATAGATGGCTTTGATGATATTGAGGTATGTGCCCTCTATCCCTACACTTTGAAGAGTTTTGATCAGGAAGGGATGCTGTACTTTGTCAAATGCTTTTTCAGCATCTATTGAGAGTATCATATGGTTCTTGTTCTTTCTTTTATTGATGTGTTGTATCACATTGACTGATTTGTAGATGTTGAACCAACCTTGCAGCCCTGGAATAAATCCCACTTGGTCGTGGTGAATAATCCTTTTAATGTATTGTTGAATCCTATTGGCTAGTATTTTGGTGAGAATTTTCGCATCTGTGTTCATCAAGGATATTGATAGGATCCTTGTCTGGTTTTGGGATCAAGGTGATGCTGGTCTCATAAAATTAGTTTGGAAGTTTTCCTTCCATTTCTATTTCTTGGAACAGTTTCAGGAGAATAGGAATTAGTCCTTCTTTAAATGTTTGGTAGAATTCCCCTGGGAAGCCGTCTGGCCCTGGGTTTTGGTTTGTTTGGAGATTTTTAATGACTGTTTCAATCTCCTTACTGGTTATGGGTCTGTTCAGGCTTTCTACTTCTTCCTGGCTCAGTTTTGGTAGTTTATATGTTTCTAGGAATGCACCCATTTCTTCCAGATTGTCAAATTTGTTGGCGTAGAGTTGCTCATAGTATGTTCTTATAGTAGTTTGTATTTCTTTGGTGTTAGTTGTGATCTCTCCTCTTTCATTCATGATTTTACTTATTTGGGTCCTTTCTCTTTTCTTTTTGATAAGTCGGGCCAGGGGTTTATCAATTTTATTAATTCTTTCAAAGAACCAGCTCCTAGTTTCGTTGACTTGCTCTATTGTCTTTTTGGTTTCTATTTCATTGATTTCTGCTCTGATCTTTATGATTTCTCTTCTCCTGCTGGGCTTAGGGTTTCTTTCTTGTTCTTTCCCCAGCTCCTTTAGGTGTAGGGTTAGGTTGTGTACCTGAGACCTTTCTTGTTTCTTGAGAAAGGCTTGTACCGCTATATATTTTCCTCTCAGGACTGCCCTTGTTGTGTCCCACAGATTTTGAACCGTTGTAATTTCATTATCATTTGTTTCCATGATATTTTTCAATTCTTCTATAATTTCCCAGTTGATCCATTCATTCTTTAGAAGGATGCTGTTTAGTCTCCATGTATTTGGGTTCTTTCCAAACTTCCTTTTGTGGTTGAGTTCTAGCTTCACAGCATTGTGGTCTGAAAATATGCAGGGAATGATCCCAACCTTTTGATACCAATTGAGACCTGATTTGTGACCCAAGATGTGATCTATTCTGGAGAATGTTCCATGTGCACTAGAGAAGAATGTGTATTCTGTTGCTTTGGGATAAAATGTTCTGAATATATCTGTGATGTCCATCTGGTCCAGTGTGTCATTTAAGGCCTTTATTTCCTTGCTGATCTTTTGCTTGGATGATCTGTCCATTTCAGTGAGGGAGTGTTAAAGTCCCCTACTATTATTGTATTATTGTTGATGTGTTTCTTTGATTTTTTTATAAATTGATTTATATAGTTGGCTGCTCCTACATTGGGGGCATAGATATTTAAAATTGTTAGATCTTCTTGTTGGACAGACCCTTTGAGTATAATATAGTGTCCTTCCTCATCATTATAGTCTTTGGCTTAAAATCTAATTGATCTGATATAAGGATTGCCTCTCCTGCTTTCTTCTGATGTCCATTAGCATGGTTTAGCATGGTTTTCTTTTCCACCCCCTCACTTTAAATATGGAGGTGTCTTCGGGCTTAAATGAGTTTCTTGGAGGCAACATATAGATGGGTTTTGTTTTTTTATCCATTCTGATACCCTGTGTCTTTTGATTGGGGCATTTAGCCCATTAACATTCAGGGTAACTATTGAGAGATATGAATTTAGTGCCATTTTATTGCCTGTAAGGTGACTGTTACTGTATATTGTTTCTGTTCCTTACTGATCTACCACTTGTAGGCTCTCTCTTTGCTTAGAGGACCCCTTTCAATATTTCCTGTAGAGCTGGTTTGGTGTTTGCAAATTCTTTCAGTTTTTGTTTGTCCTGGAAGCTTTTAATCTCTCCTTCTATTTTCAATGATAGCCTAGCTGGATATAGTATTCTTGGCTACATGTTTTTCTCGTTTAGTGCTCTGAAAATATCATGCCAGCTCTTTCTGGCCTGCCAGGTCTCTGTGGATAAATCAGCTGCCAATCTAATATTTTTACCATTGTATGTTACAGACTTCTTTTCCCAGGCTGCTTTCAGGATTTTCTCTTTGTCACTAAGACTTGTAAATTTTACTATAAGGTGATGGGGTGTGGGCCTATTCTTATTGATTTTGAGGGGCGTTCTCTGAACCTCCTGAATTTTGATGCTCGTTCCCTTTGCCATATTGGGGAAATTCTCCCCAATAATTTTCTCCAGTATACCTTCTGCTCTCCTCTCTCTTTCTTCTTCTTCTGGAATCCCAATTATTCTAATGTTGTTTCGTCTTATGGTGTCACTTATCTCTCGAATTCTCCCCTCGTGGTCCAGTAGCTGTTTGTCACTCTTTTGCTCAGCTTCTTTATTCTCTGTCATTTGGTCTTCTATATCACTAATTCTTTCTTCTGCCTTATTGATCCTAGCAGTGAGAGTCTCCATTTTTTATTGCACCTCATTAATAGCTTTTTTGATTTCAACTTGGTTAGATTTTAGTTCTTTTATTTCTCCAGAAAGGGCTTTTCTATCTCCCGAGAGTGTTTCTCTAATATCTTCCATGCCTTTTTCGAGCCCGGCTAGAACCTTGAGAATTGTCATTCTGAACTCTAGATCTGACATATTAGCAATGTCTGTATTGATTAGGTCCCTAGCCTTCGGTACTGCCTCTTGTTCTTTTTTTTGTGGTGAATTTTTCCGCCTTGTCATTTTGTCCAGATAAGAGTATATGGAGGAGCAAGTAAAATACTAAAAGGGTGGCAACAACCCCAGGAAAATATGCTTTAACCAAATCAGAAGAGATCCAAATCATGAGGGGGGAGAAAGGGGATAAAAAGAGGTTCAAAAAGAAAGAAAAAAAATAAAATAAAAGAATTTAAAAAAAGAAAACGAATAAAGAAAAATATAAAAAGGAAAAAATATATATATTAGATAAACTAGTTTAAAAACGTTAAAAAAGAAAAGGGTAAAAGTTAAAAAAAATTTTAGCAGAAGAAGAGAGAAAAATGAAAAAGAAAAAAATTAAATTAACTGCAAGACTAAAATAATCATAGGGGAAAAAAAAAAAAAACACAGGGAGAAAGCCATGAGTTCCGTGCTTTGCTTTCTCCTCCTCTGGAATTCTGCTGCTCTCCTTGGTATTGAAACCGCACTCCTTGGTAGGTGAACTTGGTCTTGGCTGGATTTCTTGTTGCTCTTCTGGGGGAGGGGCCTGGTGTAGTGATTCTCAAGTGTCTTTGCCCCAGGTGGAATTGCACCACCCTTACCAGGGGCCGGGCTGAGTAATACGCTCGGGTTTGCTTTCAGAAGCTTTTGTTCCCTGAGCGCTTTCCGTAGAGTTCCGGAGGACGGGAATACAAATGGCAGCCTCCTGGTCTCTGGCCCGGAGGAGCCAAGAGCCCAGGGCCCCACTACTTAGTGCGCCCTCAGAGAACAGCGCCCAGTTACTCCCGTCTGCCTGACCTCCGACCGCGCTCCAAGCTCACCAAGCCTGTGATTGGTTCAAGGTAACCCCGAGCTGCAAGCTTACTGTCGGCTCTGTCTCTGTAGCCGGCTTTCTCGTTCTAATACCCGCAAGCTCTGCGACACTCAGACACCCCTGGTCCTTCTGTGACCCTGCGGAACCTGAAGCCACGCTGACCCCGCGTGGGCTTCGCCCCGGTTTAGCCTCTGGAGCGATGTCCCTCATCGGAACAGGCTTTTAAAAGTCCTGATTTTTTGCTCCGTTGCTCTGCCACTTGCCAGGAGCCGACCCCTCCCTCCGGGGTCTATCTTCCTGTCGCTTTGGATTCACTTCTCTGCTGGTCCTACCTTTCAGAAAGTGGTTGTTTTTCTGTTTCCAGAATTGCTGTTCTTCTTCTCTTCGATCTGCCAATGGATTTGCAGGTGTTTGCAATCTTTAGATAAGCTATCTAGCTGATCTCCTGCTAGCTGATGTAGTCTCAGCCTGCTACTTCTCCGCCATCTTGACTCCTCCGATCCCAACTTTGATTTCTTTTTCAATATTCCTTTGGCTATTCGAGGTCTTTTCTGGTTCCACATAAATTTTAGGATTATTTGTTCAATTTCTTTGAAAAAAATGCATGGGATTTTGATAGGGATTGCATTAAATGTGTAGATTGCTTTAGGTAGCATAGACATTTTCACAATATTTATTCTTCCAATCCAGATGCATGGAACACTTTTCCATTTCCTTGTGTCTTCCTCAATTTCTTTCATGAGTACTTTATAGTTTTCTGAGTATAGATTCTTTGCCTCTTTGGTTAGGTTTATTCCTAGGTATCTTATGGTTTGGGGTGCAACTATAAATGGAATTGACTCCTTAATTTCTCTTTCTTCTGTCTTGTTGTTGGTGTAGAGAAATGCAACTGATTTCTGTGCATTGATTTTATATCCTAACACTTTACTGAATTCCTATGACAAGTTCTAGCAGTTTTGGAGTGGAGCCGTTTGGGTTTTCCACATATAGTATCATATCATCTGCAAAAAGTGATAGTTTGACTTCCTCCTTGCCAATTTGGATGACTTTAATTTCTTTTTGTTGCCTGATTGCTGGGACTAGGACTTCTATTACTATGTTGAATAGCAGTGGTGATAACAGACATCCCTGCTGTGTTCCTGACCTTAGGGGAACAGCTTTCAGTTTTTCTCCATTGAGAATGATATTCACGGTGGGTTTTTCATAGATGGCTTTGATGATATTGAGGTATGTGCCCTCTATCCCTACACTTTGAAGAGTTTTGATCAGGAAGGGATGCTGTACTTTGTCAAATGCTTTTTCAGCATCTATTGAGAGTATCATATGGTTCTGGTTCTTTCTTTTATTAATGTGTTGTATCACATTGATTGATTGGCAGATGTTGAACCAACCTTGCATCCCCGGAATAAATCCCACTTGGTCGTGATGAATAAACTTTTTAATGTATTGTTGGATCCTATTGGCTAGTATTTTGGTGAGAATTTTCACATCTGTGTTCATCAAGGATATTGGTCTGTAATTCTCTTTTTTGATGGGATCCTTGTCTGGTTTTGGGATCAAGGTGATGCTGGCCTCATAAAATGAGTTTGGAAATTTTCCTCCAATTTCTATTTTTTGGAACAGTTTCAGGAGAATAGGAATTATTTCTTCTTTAAATGTTTGGTAGAATTCCCCTGGAATCCATCTGGTCCAGGGCTTTTGTTTGTTTGGAGATTTTTGATGACTGTTCAATCTCCTTACTGGTTATAGGTCTGTTCAGGTTTTCTATTTCTTCCTGGTTCAGTTGTGGTAGTTTATATGTCTCCAGGAATGCATCCATTTCTTCCAGATTGTCAAATTTGTTGGCATAGAGTTGTTCATAATATGTTCTAATAATTGTTTGTATTTCTTTGGTGTTGGTTGTGATCTCTCCTCTTTCATTCATGATTTTATTTATTTGGGTTCTTTCTCTTTTCTTTTTGATATGTCTGGCCAGTGGGTTATCTGTCTTATTAATTCTTTAAAAGAACCAGCTCCTAGTTTCTTTAATTTGTTCTATTGGTTTTTTTAGTCTGTATTTCATTGCTTTCTACTCTGATCTTTATTATTTCTCTTCTCCTGCTGGGTTTAGTCTTTCTTTGTTGTTCTTTCTCTAGCTCCTTTAGGTGTAGGATTAGGTTGTGTATTTGAGACCTTTCTTGTTTCTTGAAAAAGACTTGTACCACTATATATTTTCCTCTCAGGACCACCTTTGCTGTGTCCCACAGATTTTGAACAGTTGTGTTTTCATTATCATTTGTTTCCATGATTTTTTTCAATTATTCTTTAATTTCTTGGCTGACCCATTCATTCTTTAGAAGGATGCTGTGTAGTCTCCATTATTTGCGTTCTTTCCAAATTTCCTCTTGTGATTGATTTCTGCTTCAGAGCATTGTGGTCTGAAAATATGCAGGGAATGATCCCAATCTTTTGATACCAGTTGAGACCTGATTTGTGACCCAAGATGTGATCTATTCTGGAGAATGTTCCATGTGCAATAGAGAATAATGTGTATTCTCTTGCTTTGGGATGGAATGTTTTTAATATATCTGTGATGTCCATCTGGTCCAGTGTGTCATTTAATGCCTTTATTTCCTTGTTGATCTTTTGCTTGGATGATCTGTCCATTTCAGTGAGGGAAGCATTAAAGTCCCCTACTATTGTTGTATTATTGTCAATGTGTTTCTTTGATTTTGTTATTAATTGGTTTATACAGTTGGATGCTCCCATGTTAGGGGCATAGATATTTAAAATTGTTAGATCTTCTTGTTGGACAGAACCTTTGAGTATGATATAGTATCCTTCCTCATCTCTTGTTATAGTCTTTTGCTTAAAGTCTAATTGATCTGATATAAGGATTGCCACCCCAGCCTTCTTCTGATGTCCATTAGCATGGTAAATTGTTTTCCACCCCCTCACTTTAAATCTGGAGGTGTCTTCGGGTCTAAAATGAGTTTCTTGTAGGCAACATATTGATGGGTTTTGTTTTTTTATCCATTCTGATACCCTGTGTCTTTTTGTGGGATTGTGGCATTTATCCCATTAACATTCAGGGTAACTATTGAGAGATATGAATTTAGTGCCATTGTATTGCCTGTAAGGTGACTGTTACTGTATATTATCTATTCCTTTTTGATTTACTACTTTTAGGGTCTTTCTTTGCTTAGAGAACCCCTTTCAATATTTCCTGTAGAGCTGGTTTGGTGTTTGCAAATTCTTTCAGTTTTTGTTTGTCCTGGAAGCTTTTTATCTCTCCTTCTATTTTCAATGATAGCCTAGCTGGGTATAGTATTTTTGGCCTCATGTTTTTCTTGTTTAGTGCTCTGAATATATCATGCCAGTTCTTTCTGGCCTGCCAGGTCTCTATGGATAAGTCCACTGCCAATATAATATTTTTTACCATTGTATGTTACAGACTTCTTTTCCCAGGCTGCTTTCAAGATTTTCTCTTTGTCGCTAAGACTTGTAAATTTTACTATTAGGTGATGTGGTGTGGACCTATTCTTATTGATTTTGAGGGGGGTTCTCTGCACCTCTTGAATTTTGATGCTTGTTTCCTTTGCCATATTAGGGAAATTCTCTACAGTAATTCTCTCCAATATACCTTCTGCTCCCCTCTCTCTTTCTTCTTCTTCTGGAATCCCAATTATTGTATGTTGTTTCATCTTATGGTATCACTTAGCTCTCAAATTCTCCCCTCATGGTACAGTATTTGTTTGTCTATCTTTTGCTCAGCTTCTTTTTTCTCCGTCATTTGGTCTTCTATATCACTAATCCTTTCTTCTGCCTCATTTACCCTAGCAGTAAGAGCCTCCATTTTTTATTGCACCTAATTAATAGCTTTTTTTAGTTCAACTTGGTTATATTTTAGTTATTTCTCCATAAAGGGTTTTTATCTCTCTGGAGAGGGTTTCTCTAATATCTTCCATGCCTTTTTCGAGCTCGGCTAGAACCTTGAGAATCGTCATTCTGAACTTTAGATCTGACATATTACCAATGCCCATATTGATTAGGTCCCTAGCCTTTGGTATTGCCTCTTGTTCCTTTTTTTTTGTGGTGAGTTTTTCTGCCTTGCCATTTTGTCCAGATCATATATGAAGGAGCAAATAAAATTCTAAAGCAAATATAATAAAATTTTATTTGCAAATAAGAGCAAATATATATTAGACTGGTGACTAGAACAGGGTCACCCACTTACTTTGGGGAGTATTTTGGTCTCTTAGAAGAAAATACATCCCAAAATTTTAAAGAATGAAAAACATACATAAAGGTAAACACAATGAAGGGATGGAATATGTCTATATAGATGATAAAAAAATTTTTTTTATTTCTAAAAAAGGAGTTGATAAAGTAAGTTGGTTGGGAGAATAAAGAAATAGAAAGTGGAGAGATTTTGCTCAGGCTGGAGACTAGAACAAGCCTGGAGCTAGATTTAGGGTATATATATATTTTTTTAAATTAAATTAATTTATTTATTTTCAGAAAAACAGTATTCATTATTTTTTTACCACACCCAGTGCTCCTTGCTATCTGTGCCCTCTATAATACCCACTACCTATTACCCCAACCTCCCAACCCCCCCCACTTCAAACCCCTCAGTTGTTTTTCAGAGTCCATAGTGTCTCATGATTCACCACCCCTTCCAATTTACCCCAACTCCCTTCTCCTCTCTAAGACCCCTTGTCCTCCATGATATTTGTTATGCTCCACAAATAAATGAAACCATATGATAGTTGACTCTCTCTGCTTGACTTATTTCACTCAGCATAATCTCTTCCAGTCCCATCCATGTTGCTACAAAAGTTGGGTATTCATCCTTTCTGATGGAGGCATAATACTCCATAGTGTATATGGACCACATCTTCCTTATCCATTCGTCCATTGAAGGGCATCTTGGTTCTTTCCACAGTTTGGCGACCGTGGCCATTGCTGCTATAAACATTGGGGTACAGATGGCCTTTCTTTTCACGACATCTGTATCTTTGGGGTAAATACCCAGGAGTGCAATGGCAGGGTCGTAGGGAAGTTGTATATTTAATTTATTGAGGAATCTCCACACTGTTCTCCAAAGAGGCTGCACCAACTTGCATTCCCACCAACAGTGGAAGAGGGTTCCCCTTTCTCCACATCCTCTCCAACACACGTTGTTTCCTGTTTTGTTAATTTTTGCCATTCTAACTGCTATAAGGTGATATCTCAATGTGGTTTTAATTTGAATAGATTTAGGGTATATTTTGATCTATTTGAAGTTGTACCCCAAATTTTTTAGAAGAAAAAACCCTATGTGTATACAAAAAATAAAGTTAGATACAATGAAGGATAGAATATGACTATAATAATGAAGGTTCAAAAAGGATTATTATTATTTTTTATGAAAGGTATTTTTTTTTTGTTTTAAAAGATTTTATTTATTTATTCATTCATTTTTTTTAATTTCTTTTCCGCATAACAGAATTCATTGTTTTTGCACCACACCCAGTGATCCATGCAATATGTGCCCTCCTTAATACCCACCACCTGGCTCCCCAAACTTCCCACCCCCTTCCCCTTCAAAATCCTCAGATTGGTTTTCAAAGTCCATAGTCTCTCATGGCTCACCTCTCTTTCCAATTTCCCTCAACTCCCATCTCTTCTCCATCTCCCTATGTCCTCCATGTTGTTTGTTATGCTCCACAAATAAGTGAAACCATATGATAGTTGACTCTCTGCTTGACTTATTTCACTCAGCATAATCTCTTCCAGTCCCGTCCATGTTGCTACAAAAGTTGGGTATTCCTCCTTTCTGATGGAGGCATAATACTCAATAGTGTATATGGACCACATCTTCCTTATCCGTTTGTCCATTGAAGGGCATCTTGGTTCTTTCCACAGTTTGGCAACCATGGCCATTGCTGCTATAAACATTGGGGTACAGATGGCCCTTCTTTTCACTACATCTCTATCTTTGTGGTAAATACCCACTAGTGCAATTGCAGGGTCATAGGGAAGTTCTATTTTTAATTTCTTGAGGAATCTCCACACTGTTCTCCAAAAGAGGCTGCACCAACTTGCATTCCCACCAATAGTGTAAGAGGGTTCCCCTTTCTCCACATACCCTCCAACACATGTTATTTCCTGTCTTGTTAATTTTGGCCATTATAACTTGTGTAAGGTGATATCTCAATGTGGTTTTAATTTGAATCTCCCTGATGGCTAGTGATGATGAACATTTTTTCATGTGTCTGACAGCCATTTTTATGTCTTCATGGGAGAGGTGTCTGTTCATGTCTTATGCCCATTTTTTGACATGATTATCTGTTTTGTGTGTGTTGAGTTTGAGAAGTTCTTTATAGATCCTGGATATTAATCTTTTGTCTGTACTGTCATTTGCAAATACCTTCTCCCATTCTGTGGGTTGCCTCTTTGTTTTGTTGACTGTTTCCTTTGCTGTGCAGAAGCTTTTGATCTTGATGAAGTCCCAAAGTTCATTTTTGCTTTTGTTTCCTTTGCCTTTGGAGACATATCTTGAAAAAAGTTGCTGTGGCTGATATCGAAGAGGTTACTGCCTATGTTCTCCTCTAGGGTTCTGAAGGATTCCTGTCTTACGTTGAGGTCTTTTATCCATTTCGAGTTTGTCTTTGTGTACAGCGTAAGAGAATGATCAAGTTTCATTCTTCTACATATAGCTGTCCAATTTTCCCACCACCATTTATTGAAGGGACTGTCTTTTTTCCACTGTATATTTTTTTCTTGTTTTGTCGAAGATTATTTTTTCATAGCGTTGAGGGTCCATATCTGGGCTCTCTACTCTGTTCCACTGGTCTATGTGTCTGTTTTTATGCCAGTACCATGCTGTCTTTGTGATCACAGCCTTGTAGTAAAGCTTGAAATCAGGTAACATGATGCCCCCAGTTTTGTTTTTCTTTTTCAACATTTCCTTAGCAATTCGGGGCCTCTTCTGATTCCATACAAATTTTAGGATTATTTGCTCCAGCTCTTTGAAAAATACTGGTGGAATTTTGATCAGAATGGCATTAAAAGTATAGATTGCTCTAGGTAGTATAGGCATTTTAACAATGTTTATTCTTCCAATCCAAGAGCATGGAATGGTCTTCCATCTTTTTGTGTCTTCTTCAATTTCTTTCATGAGTGTTCTGTAGTTCCTCGAGTACAGATCCTTTAACTCTTTGGTTAGGTTTATTCCCAGGTATCTTATGGTTCTTGGTGCTATAGCAAGTGAAATAATTCTCTAATTTCCCTTTCTGTATTTTCATTGTTAGTGTATAAGAAAGCCACTGATTTCTGTACATTGACTTTGTATTCTGCCACGTCACTGAATTACTGTATGAGTTCTAGTAGTTTGGGGGTGGAGTCTTTTTGGTTTTCCACATAAAGAATCACGTCATCTGCGAAGAGAGAGAGTTTGACTTCTCCATTGCCAATTTGGATACCTTTTATTTCTCTTTGTTGTCTGATTGCTGTTGCTAGGACTTCTAATACTATGTTGATCAAGAGTGGTGAGAGTGGGTTTTCTTGTTGTGTTCTTGATCTCAATGGGAAGTCTGTGAGCTTTTTCCCATTGAGGATGAAATTTGCTGTGTGTCTTTCATAGATAGATTTTATGAAGTTGAGGAATGTTCCCTCTATCCCTATACTTTGAAGCATTTTAATCAGGAATGGATGCCGGATTTTGTCAAATGCTTTTTCTGCATCAATTGAGAGGACCATGTGGTTATGAAAGGTATTGTTAAGATAAATGAGCTAGAAAAATTAAAAGAGGAAAGGGCAAAAGTTAAAAAATATTTAGAAGAAGAAAAAATAATAAAATTTAAAAAATTAAATTAACTGCAAGACTAAGGAATCATGGGGAGAAAGCCATGAATTCCATGCTTTGCTTTCTCCTCCTCTGGAATTCTGCTGTTCTCCTTGGTAAGTGAACTTGGTCCAGGCTGGATTTCTTGTAGATCTTTTGGGGTAGAGGCCTGTTGTAGTGATTCTCAAGTGTCTTTGCCCCAGGCGGAATTGCACCGTCCTTACCAGGGGCCGGGCTAAGGAATCTGCTCGGGTTCACTTTCAGGAGCTTTTATTCCCTGAACGCTTTCCGTAGAGTTTCCGAGGCCGGGAATGAAAATGGCAGCCTCCCAATTTCTGGCCTGGAGGAGCCGAGAGCTCAGGACCCCACTCTTCAGTGTGCTCTCAGACAAAAGCACTCAATCACTCCCGTCTCCCTGGTCTCTGGCTGCTCTCCGAGCTCACCCAGCCTGTGACCAGTTCAAGATAACCCCGAGCTGAGAGCTCACTCCTTAGCTCTGTCTCTGTAGCCAGCTCCCCCACTCTAATACCTGCAAGCTCTGCGACACTCAGACACCCCCAATCCTTCTGTGACCCTGCGGGACCTGGGGCCACGCTGACTCCATGTGGGTTTCACCCCGGTTTAGACTCTGGAGTGATGTCCCTCAGTGGAGCAGACTTTTAAAATTCCTGACTTTGTGCTCCGTTGTTCCGCCGCTTGCCAGGAGCCAGCCCCTCCCCCCATGGTCTACCTCCCCGTTGCTTTGGATTCACTTCTCCACCATCCTACCTTTCGACCGATTTTCTGTTTCTAGAATTGTTGCTGTTCTTCTCTTCAGTCTTCTATTGGATTTGTAGGTGTTCGCAATGGATTGATAAGCTATCTACCTGATCTCCTGCTACCTGATGTAGTCTCAGCCTGCTACTTCTCCACCATCTTGACTCCCTCCCTAAGAGCCTTTTTTTTTCCCCCAGGAAGTTTGCCTTTAGTTTGAAGAATAGGGACCCTTGAAACTGATGCTAAATAAATCATGTGCAATTAATCTACTTCATTAGCAAATTGTATAGAAGAAATCTGTGACAAGACTTTAAGAACTAACTGAATACATTTTTTTTTGGTATGGAAAAACTATAATTTCAATTACCTTTTGTGACATAATGTTGATATAGTTTATGGGGATGGTAAACTACATGGAGAGAGTGAGCTAATGAATTGGCTGAAATAAGCACATCCACAGGAAATTGGCATTCTCTCCTTAAAACAGCAGTGAAGATTATTACTGGAAAATTATACCTACAAATTAGTGACCTCATTAAGTTACTAAATGATGTGAAGATAATAACTTCTTGTGTGGCTAAACCTAAAAAATACTCCAAAAATTCCCCCTGAGTGAAATGATTAAGTAATGTTGCTCTCTTTATAGATTATATAGATATATTACATATATACAAATAAGGAAGGAAGGAAAGAAGGAAGAGAGAAGGAGAGGAAGGGAGTCTTCTTCTATCATAATGCCCTACTACTGTTCAAGTGCTCTAGTGTGTACCTTCTAAAAATCAGGACACTGCTCTACCATCACCATCATACAACCCTCCAATTTAGGAAACCAATGTTCCTACAATGCTATGTTCCAGTTCAGAGACATCACTGTTACTTTGCCAGTCATTACATGAATGTATCTTTTCCATTTCTGGCTCAGCTACTTGCCCAGGAAATAGTTGCTTGCGATTTTCATGTTTCATAAATCTTCAGTCTGAAAGAGTTGCTTAATCTGTCCTGTCTTTTATATCCTTAACAGTCTTGAACTTTCACAAGTTTTCACCTTATGAAATGATCCCTCACCTGTCGGTGCCCGAGCGGCTTGTAGCGCATGCGCGGTGATGCTTTTGGGCTCCGCCGTGCCCGCTCGTTGCCTCGGTCGCCGCTGCCTCAAGCCGTTGCCGCCGCCAGGTGGCGACGATGCGGAGCTGCTCCGGCTGGGCCCGTGGGGGCCTCGGGCGCCGCATGACTTTTTTGTTGCCCGAAAGTAAACACGCCATTAAGATGGCGGCTGGATGCGAGCCAGTAGGCGGAACTTAAGATTTTGTATCTATGTGGCTGCGAGTGATTGGTTGTGCAACCTTGGTATATATAGACATGCACGGGCGGGGGAGAGGGAGATCCCAACAGCTACCCAGAAATAAAGCTTGCTTCGCTGAGGTCTCCTGGTCGTTCTTGCTGGCGAGAGCGACAAGTGGTGCCGAAACCCGGGAAACCTGAAACCTACACCGAGGAGTGCTCAGTGAACGCAACAATCCGGTAAGTGTGCACAAAATTTCAGATAAGAAAGTTCCTAAGTATAGGACGAGAAGTGAGAAAGTTCCTAAGTATAGGACGAGAAGTGAGAAAGTTCCTAAGTACAGGACGAGAAGTGAGAAAGTTCCTAAGTATAGGACAAGAAGTGAGAAAGTTCCTAAGTATAGGACGAGAAGTGAGAAAGTTCCTAAGTATAGGACGAGAAGTGAGAAAGTTCCTAAGTATAGGACGAGAAGTGAGAAAGTTCCTAAGTATAGGACGAGAAGTGAGAAAGTTCCTAAGTATAGGACGAGAAATAATGGGATCAAAGTTTACTAAGATGGGAGGATTACTGACGGAGGTGCTTAAGGCTGACGGCACTCCGCTAGACTCTAACCATAAAATGGTTAAAAATGTAATCGAGGAGCAGGTCAGAGAAGCCTCTAAGGCAGGATCTAGCAGAGGGGGAGAAAATTCAGAGGAGAGCTCCTCTGAAGATGAGCTTGGCGAAGCCATGACACACTTAAAATTAAAAGAGGAAGGCCCTAACAAACCTTTAAAGACATACAAAGAAGCCGGGAAAAAATATGACTCCCTAGCGCCCTCTGTCAGAGAGCTACTAGTAGTGCTCCTAGTGCTCCAGAGATTTTCAGACACTCCCCTAAACATTATTTCTGATAGTCAATATGTGGTAAATGCAACAAAAAATATTGAAACAGCCATCCTCTCCTTAAGTGATTCACCTATTCCATGGATCTTAAGGCAACTACAAGAGGTTGTGCAACTGCGCACTGCACCATTTTTTATAGATCACATCAGAGCCCATATGAGCCTACCAGGACCATTATCCAAGGGCAATGCTCTAGCAGACCACAATAGTCGTTTCCAACTCATTTGCCCTACCTTAGAACAGGCGAAGCTGTTCCATAGCAAATGGCATGTGAATTCTAATACCTTAAGATATAGATTCCATATCACCAAAGAACAGGCAAGAGATATAGTAAGGACCTGTGGGAATTGTGCCACATTACTCCCTCAGCCTTCCTTAGGGGTAAATCCCAAAGGCCTTCAAGCTAATCACCTATGGCAAATGGATGTCACACATGTACCTGAATTCGGGCAACAAAAGTATGTACATATATCAGCGGACACTTATTTGGGTATCATAATGGCTACTCCCCTCACAGGGGAGAATTCAAAACAAGTCATCACACACTGCCTACGATGCTTCGCAGATTGGGGTATCCCAAAACAAATAAAGACAGATAATGGACCTGCATATACATCAAAATCTATCCATCAATTCCTAAGTCAATTTGGTATAGTCCATACTACAGGTATACCTTACAATCCACAAGGTCAAGGAATAATTGAACGCGCCAATGGCACCTTCAAACGATGCTTACAAAAAATAAGAAAAGGGGGAATAGGGGATGACTACAAGTCACCCCATGATCTTACATCTCTCACCCTTTACATTTTAAATTTTTTGTCCTTGGACCATAATGGTACATCTGCAGCAGACAGGCATGCAGCGGTTACCGAACGCACTCTAGCCCAGGCAAAGTGGAAGGATATACTCACGGGCCAATGGAGAGGCCCTGACCCGGTCCTAAGATGGCACCGAAGTTCTGTTTGTCTTTTTCCACAGGATGCCCAAGTGCCTATCTGGGTCCCGGAGCGACTGATTAGAAGAATCGATCAACAAGGCCCGCCTCGTCCTGATGCTTGGCCTGATAGCGATCCTGGCGCCACCAGCATCCCTTCAACAGATGCACCAATGGGCAATAGTGAAAGCCTGGCCGTTCCCCATGCCACTGACGAATGAGTCCGCCATCCTCCCTCCTGTAACAATTCGCCTGTATTGCTCTCAAGACATAAAAGAGACTTTGGGATCACTGCAGCCATTATTGCGGCTGTAGCAGCCTCTGCAGCTGCAGCAACAGCAGCGGCTGTAGCTCTCACCACATCTGTAAGAAGTGGACATTCTCCAGAAACTATTGACGACCGGATGCATCCAATCACTTTCTGGACTTTGCATAACCTCCGTGGCCTATAATGACCTTTCTATTGCTGCTAATCTGTGGAAAGAGTTAAGCAGATAAGATTGACATAGCTCCATTACGGGATTGGGTATCTGTTGTAAATCCTTATGTTCCACCGTTTTGCATCATTACGTAAACAACAATGTAGGCAACAGTTGGCGCTAGTACAAGCTTGCATGGCACTGGAAGCTGGTACATTTCCCCAAATCTGGCTGGCAGCGCTAGATCGGTAGTCAATGACGGGTAAGATTGGCTGCATGCACATAGCAACCTAAGCCAGGAGTTCTCCAACCAGGGGGAATTATCCGATGACGGGTAAGCATGTTCATGGCAGCTGACAACCTAAGACAGGCATGATCTCCTGCCTTGCATGCCTAATATAAAAGAAAAGGGGGAGATGTCGGTGCCCGAGCGGCTTGTAGTGCATGCACGGTGATGCTTTTGGGCTCCGCCGTGCCCGCTCGTTGCCTCGGCCGCCACTGCCTCAAGCCGTTGCCGCCGCCAGGTGGCGACGATGCGGAGCTGCTCCGGCTGGGCCCGTGGGGGCCTCGGGCACTGCATGACTTTTTCGTTGCCCGAAAGTAAACACGCCATTAAGATGGCGGCTGGATGCGAGCCAGTAGGCGGAACTTAAGATTTTGTATCTATGTGGCTGCGAGTGATTTGTTGTGCAACCTTGGTATATATAGACATGCACGGGCGGGGGAGAGGGAGATCCCAACAGCTACCCAGAAATAAAGCTTGCTTCGCTGAGGTCTCCTGGTCGTTCTTGCTGGCGAGAGCGACACTCACCTGGGTCTGGAGGATGTTTCCTCATAACCAGACCCCGATTTCTCCGTGGTAAAATCGTCATTGTGAAGAGCGCTATTTCAGTATTAAACCAGCATACTGTTCCTTAACAAAGCTTCAGCCACCAGAATTATTTTCCCAGTTATTAATGCCTAACAGTACTTTCTTATTTTGTTATTTTATTAAAGAGGAGTTTTCTTTTTTACCTTATGTGTTTGTGTCAGTATGGACTCATGAGTTCCTGTTTTATGATGGGGATATAATTTGATAGTTTTAGTTATTTTGATGCCCAATTGTCCTAGATAATACTTAGTGAGAGAACGATCAAGGAGGCTTTTATATACTTTGACATGTCTTTATCATTCTTTGAGCATGTCTTCACTTTCTGATGTAAGTTAATCCTGGACAAGAAGTCTTGTTAGGGCAGCTGATATTTAGAAACCAAAAATAATGTTAAGTGGCTATCAGTAAGCCTATACTCATCTGTGAACACACACACACAACCCCTGATTCTCATTATTCATAACATAAAAATAGACTTTATTCTATGAAGTCATTGCAAGTTCCAAATTAGGAAACACTGAATCATTGTCCCTATGAATATAGGGTTGATTTCCTAGTGGCCTCTGGTCACATTTCTGCCAACTGAACAATATGTGACCATATTTTCTGTGTGTTTCTGGTTGAAAACCTATTTTTAATATATATTATTAATTCATTAACATATCACTCATGGTAACAGGGTAAGTCGAACCTGAGCAACGCTTATCTAAAACATGTATTTTTCTGTAAGGCACATCCTAGTTTCTTTGTACTAGGAATGCTAGACGGAGGGGCACCTGGATGGCTCATTTGGTTGAGTGACCAATTCTTGAGTTTGGCTCAAGTCATGATCTCAGGGTTGTGAGATCAAGCCCTGCTTCAGACTTTGTGCTGGGCATGCAGCCTGCTTAAGATTCTCTCTCTCCCTCTCTCTCTCTTCCCCCTTTCTCTCACTCTCTTAAGTAAAAATAAATTAATTAATGTTAATTAATTAAAACTGTTTTTAAAAACAATACTAGACAGGCCTTCAGCACTATGCTTGAGGAGCCATTTTATACAATAAAATCTACCTCCAAGTACAGAAATGTGAAAGCCATGGCCCTAAGGTGACTAAAAAAACAAAATTTGTTCACACTGTGGGCATTTAAACAAAAAGGAGAGCATTGTTTTGTTTGCCCTCAGTTGGCAACATGCAAGTTAGACAACTCTGATTTTTTTCTATGACTCTATTCATATCTGCAATTAACTATGAAAAGACTAGGTTGATTTGGGGGTTACAAATAAATTCTTGCCAACCAATGTATCCTGAAATATGTAATCCATGAATAATTGTGATTAAGTTGTATATTTAAAAAGAAAAGAGTTCATACTTAAGAGTATTTTAAATTCTAAGAGTATTTTAAATTCTAACCCCAAATCTCAAGGTTCAAACTGGCCTTTGCCCCTGCCATGTTTGTGAATCCTTTGTTAGTGCATTACCTCAGTGTAAATCCTACTATTCCCAATGTATTGACTTATTTGCCCAATCAACAAACTTGAAGCAATGTAACCAAACTTCCAGTCACTCTGACCACCTTCTCTACCAAACCTGTCACTACCCTGTTCCCTAGGACAGTAGGCACCTTAGGGGACAGCCAATGCTGTTGAGCAATGATGAATGGGCCCTTAGAAGAATGGATGGGAGACAGGATAGTTTGTGCAAACTGGTGTCAACTTCTCATTTTCTTCCTGTGACAATAGTCAGCCTACTCTGGGTGATGAAACACCCAGTGATGGGATTTATCATGATTGAGATCCTTGGAGGGAGGAATTCAGAGAGAGACTTCAACTCTAAATAATCTCTATAACAAAGGGACATGTGCTGGGATGCCATGTCGTGAACTCCTTCACTATCAACATAGTTAATGTTTTTTTTAAGATTTTATTTATTTATTTGACAGAGAGAGACACAGCGAGAGAGGGAACACAAGCAGAGGGAGTGGGAAAGAGAAGCAGGCTCCCACCGAGCAAGGAGCCTGATGTGGGACTTGATCCCCGGACCCTAGAACCAGGACCTGAGCTAAAGGCAGGCGCTTAATGACTGAGCCACCCAGGTGCCCCAACATAGTTAATTTAAGTTAATGTTTCAAGAAAAAAAATCTCAGAAAAGTCCAGTTAAAGGCAATGAAAAGCAAGCAAAAGTAAACTATAGAAGAGTCTATAATCCAAAGAAGAAACCACATTGTCAAAGTAACAAATTTGTGAGTCTTTGTTCAGTTATAGTCTCGAATCTATTTGCTTCTCAGGAAGGCAGAAAGCTACAGCCTTCCTGGCTTGGTATGTCAGAGCACAGAGTTTGCAGCAGAGTACAAATCAGAGTTAAGTGGAAAACATGGGGGAGGGAAATCAAGTGAGGTAAATGCCAAAAATCTCCATGTGAAATGTATCCAAATACTTTGCTGACCACTAAATTGTACAGCCACAGGGAAGGGCAAGGGGGTGGTGATGGTGGGGGGGTGTAGTCTGACAAAGAAAAACCAGCATCTAGAAACCAAAAAATTCTCATCAGAGATTTCAGTTACCGTTATCTTCAGGGGAATTCAGTCTGGAGTTTAAGTCCATTCAAATTACGCATACGCTAGAAGAAAATCACTCTTCTGAGACATCCGAGACCCAAACTTCTAAATACATTGTTCAAAATGTGCAATATACACCACACACTCTATTGTTCCAAATCTGAAATTAAGGGGTACCTTGATGGCACAGGCAGTTGTATTCAGCTTAGGTCGTGATCTCAGGGTCATGAGACCAAGCACTGTATCAGGCTCTGGGCTCAACATAGACCCTACTGGAGATTCTCTGGCCCTCTTCCTTAGCCCCTCCTGCTTGTGCTCTCTCTCTCTCTCTTTCTCTTTCTAAAATAAATAAATAAATCTTTACAATTTTTCAAATTAAAAATAAACAGAGGACTATATCAACAAACAGGAAAATGACTTACACTCAAAAAAAAAAAGCAATACTTGAAGTAATCAAGATGTTGTACCCACTAGAAAAGGAATTTAAACAAACTACTATAAACACATTAAAATACGGAATGAAATGCAGACATATAATCTCAAAAAATAGAAATTAAAAACAAATAGGACTTCTTGGGGTGCCTGGGTGGCTCAGTCAGTTAAGCATCTGCCTTTGGCTCAGGTCAGGTCATGATTCCAGGGACCTGGGATCTAGCTCCACATTGGGCTCTCTGCTCAGTGAGAAGTCTGCTTCTCCCTCTCCCTCTGCCTGCCACTCCCCTTGCTTGTGATCTCTCTCTCTCTCTCTCCCCCCCTCTCTCTGTCAAATAAATAAATAAATAAATAAAGTCTTTAAAAAAAGACTCTCTTCAAAGGAAATCTTTTTTAAAAATGGGACTTCTCAATTTGATAATTTTAATATATTTTCAAAAATTCAGTAGATGGGCTTATCAACAGACTAGAAGAAAACATGTATGAAATCGAAGACAGATTGTTAGAAAATATCCTTCCTAAAGATAACAATTAAAACAAAAGGACTACTAATAATGAACAAGTAGTACTGAAATTAAAAACACAGTAGCACTTACATTAACATACCCCAGGTGAAACACATACAAATCTAAAAAAGATGTACAAAAGCTACATGAGGAAAAATGTAAAATTGAAATCAAATCAAAAAATGTAAAAATGAAATCAAAGAACTAAAGAAATCTGAAGATGTTCCATTTTCATATTTGAGAAGGCTCAACACTGTCAGGATGTCAGTTCTTCCCAACTTGATATATAGACTCAACACAATCCTAATTCCAACAAGCTTTTTATGGTTATTGACAAAATGATTCTTAAATACGTATGAAGAGATAAAAGACCCAGAACAGCCGACACAATAGGGAAGAGGAAGAACACATCTGGAAGACTGACGCTACCCAGCTTGACACTTAATGTAAAGCTACAGTAACCAAGACAGTGTGGTGTGTGTAAAAGAACAAATATACCAACGGAACAGAAGAGAGAGCCCAGAAATAGATTCAAGCAAATATATGTAATTGACCCTTGACAAAGAAGCAAGTCAACGAAGTAAGGTAAGTCTAACACAAATAGTGTTGAAACTGGACATCCACATGCAAAAAATGAATCGAGGCCCAGATCTTGCACCTTTCAGAAAAATTACCTCAAAATGGATCATAGACCAAACCATATAACACTAAAGTATAAAACTCAGGAAAAAAAACAAAAAAAATCTAGATGATTTTGAGTTTGATGATACATTTTTGTTACAACCTGAAATGAGTGATCCATGAAAAAAATTAACATGTTGGAATTGACTAAAACTAAAAATGTATTCTCTGTGAAAGACTGTCATGCAGGGGTGTCTGGGTGGCTAAGTCGTTAAGCGTCACCTTTGGCAGGGGTCATGATCCCAGTGTCCTTGGATCAAGCCCTGCATTGGGCTCCCTGCTCGGCGGGGTGGTCTGCTTGTCTCTCTGCCTCCCACTCCTACTCCATCTTGCTTGTGT
The DNA here is from genome assembly GCF_009829155.1 of Mustela erminea. Lineage (NCBI taxonomy): Eukaryota > Metazoa > Chordata > Mammalia > Carnivora > Mustelidae > Mustela > Mustela erminea. The sequence goes on along the minus strand of NC_045618.1, from coordinate 35,733,050 downwards.
TTCCACTCTCGCTATCTCTCTCTCTTTCTCTCTGTCAAATCATTAAAATCTTAAAAAAAAAAAAAAAAAGACACTGTCATGCAAATGAAAGGCACAGACTGGTAGAAAATATGTGCAAACACCTATGGTGAAAGCATGGTATCCAAAATATATAAAGAATTCCTAAAATTCCATATTAAGAAAATAAACAACCTAATTAAAACTTGGATAAAATGTGAATAGACAACGAAATCCACTGATGATTCCTAAAAGTAAGAAGTTTAAATTTTTTTGTCCTAATTTTAGAAATCACAGGTAGCATTGAGGACTGGGTGTTATAGGTAACTAATGAATCACTGAACACTGTACTAAAAAACTAATGGTGACCTATATGTTGGCTAATTGAATGTACTAAAAATAAATAAATAAAAATAAAAGGCTGAGAATTTTTTAAAAAATTAAAAAACAAAGGTACAATATGAAATTTAAACAAAACAAACCTTACTTTTTTAAATAGTACAATGTACTAATTAAATAAGTCCCTTAATCATTTATTCAAGAAAAATAAAAGATGCAAAGGAAAAATAACAAACTATAACTATCAAGATTAAACAGGGACTATGAGGACAGGTCTGAAGAGGAGATCATATGAAGTAATCATTAATATCTTTATTCACCAACTGATTTACTGGCAAACTCCTTCAAAGTAACACTGGCTAAAGCAGACAGAAGAAACGTGCATTCACACACACTCTCTCTCTGTAGTTCCTAAACTATGCACCGAGGCACATTAACACAACATAGTGAACTTCAAGCTCTAACCCCATGTATTTTAAATATATGTCATGCATGCATGAAATGCAGCTTTCGGAGACGAAAGTTGCACTTTGATGACACTAGAGAAGATCAAAATTTCTGTATTGGATGCAAAATGTGTTAACCATTAAGGGGTTATAGTAGAAAGAAGAACTTTTGTTTATCAACTATTAAGAGAGGAAAAAGTCAATGGATAAATTGGAGAAGTATATTCATTCCCAATACTTCTGAGAAAACACATATAAAGAGAACATGTAAGAGACTATGTATAGCCACATGCAACAAAAACTGCCGAGGTTTTTTTTTTTTTTTGGATCATTTGATACATGTCAGTTAAAACTACTATGATGTACTAACCATAAATCCACCAGATTTGTGAAGATCAATAATCATGACAAAAATATTAAGTTTTAGAGAAAATATAGAGAATGTTGACTCTCATGTATTGCTGAAGACAGTGTAAGTTGGTACTTCTCTGAAAATATGTTTTGTAATCTCTTCTAAAACCAGAAATGCATTTCATATTCTCTTGGATTTCTACTCCTATAGTTATGCCTAAAAAAAAATGCACACAAAATTCCATCCAAAAACATGTACTAGAAGGTTATTATAATAGCAATATTTGTTTTTGTTTTTTTTTAAACATTTATTTATTTGAGAGAGAGAGCAAGAGAGCAAGAGTGCATGGGCTGGGGGGGGGGTGGCAGAGGGAGAGAGAGGAGAGAGAGAAAGTCTCAAGCAGATGTCCCATGAGTGGGGAGACAGCCGAACCCCGAGATCATGATGTAAGCTGAAAGAGTTGGACACTTAACCAACTGAGCCATCCAGGCGCCCTAGCAATAGCACTATTTGAAGTAGTCAAAACCTCAGAAACTAATCAAAAACCTTTCAGCAATAAAACAGATAAGTAAACGGTGCTGTAGTCACACCGATTCCATGGCAATAAGATAAAATATCTAAATCACATAACAACATAGCTGAAACCCATAAATGTAATGAAACTGAATGAAAAAGGACCCAAACAAAAAGTCCACAGTTTATCTCATTCACATATAGTACAAAACAATACAAAACAAAACAAAACAAAAGAAACATGTATCTTAGAAGTCAGGACTGTGGTTCTCCTTTAATGCATCAGTGACTGAAAGGGAACATGAGAGGTAATTAGGAGATATGGCCAGTATTCTAGTATTCTCTTCATTTTGGTGTTATTTATACGGTTATAATCAGTTTGTAAAAATTCATCCTAATTTCTCTGCCTGACCTCTTAACACTCACCACTGCTGTCAAAGCAAACCCTTTATAACTCAGCCAGATCAAGTCAATACCCTGCTGAAAACCCATGTGTTGCTCATCCTCATCTTTTGTCTGCAGGACCTCGCCTCCACCTCACTCTGAGTCTTACTCCTTCCTAAAACTCGGTTCAATCGTCAGCACCTCTGTGAATACCAAAGTGACCGTCCAGGTCCAGAGAGGACTCTGTGGTTATCTCTGCTGTATCACACCGAATGTACAAGTTTCAAGTCCCAAGTAGAAAAGAATGGATTCTCTCTCAGTGTAGTAACAGCCTTATCTTTAAAAAGCAAACAAGGGTTTTATTACCACTTGGCAGTTACTCAAGAGCTGCATTTGAATCTGCTAGTGATTACTGATTTAGAAACATTGTGGCTATTGTTTTCTCTCTTCTTCTACCAGAAAGGAGGATTCCCTGTTCCGCAGTCTTGCTTGCTGTTGTTGGTCACCTGCTTTCTTTAAACCCAGTCTGTCTGCTGATGAATCTGTCATAACTGGGATGTTCCTATGTTGTTGGGGATTCATTGGGAATGACAGGTGCCAGGAATGCAGTTTCTGATTTCTTTTAAATTTGAGCTGGGGGCACAAGGATGTTTCTCTGAGTTCACTTCTACTACAAAAACAATTTGTATCAAGATAAAGAAACTTCAGCCTGTTTACCTTAAACTCCTCAGGGAGGAGGAAGCATTAATATATATGAATTGGGGAACAGGACTCATTCGTGAGTCCAAATCTTGGAGATGATATTTTTGCAATGGAAGGGCAGTTTTTCCTGATAAAGTGAACCATGTTTATGACTTACTTGTTTCCATCTCTACCTGTTATTAACTGATTCAGCAAAAGCCTACCAATTGGCCATTCCTGATATAGACAATGCTAATTTCTGAGAATGCAGTCTTATACAAAAAAAATGACAACTTTGTGTTTAAAAAAGTTACAGTTTTAATGGAGATGGCAGCTTAATCACTTAATAAACAAAAGAAACCAAATGGGGTGGTTATTAAAAGGCAAAATAAATGAAGCCATGAGGCCATTTAATGAGGTATTTTACCCTACAAAATCGGGGCTGACTAGAAGCTACCGAATTTCCTTCCCCAATCTCTGCTGATCACTTTCTTCTCATGCTTGGCTTAAGAATGGATTTCTCTAAGAAGACTTACTTGAGTAATTCCATTTCACTTTGGATGTTCGTTTACCCAGAGTATACTCAGGCACTTGTACCTTGATAGGATACACTTGCTTTTTTAATGGTGGTTTAGCATATACATTTTATGACTTCTATTGGATTACCAACTTTCTAGAATATTCTGTCCATTTTATTTCTCATAAGACCTTGTTCGCTCCCATACACACAAAAGACTTTCTTAAGTGCTCATTTATAATGCTTAATGAACCTACACTGAGTCAGGCAGATTAAAGTAGAAGAAGGGAGGAATGCTTTACATGTGAAACATCTTTAATTCTAGAAGGAGAGCAGTAAAGTATTAGGGAGCTCATCCCCGGGAACTATCACATGCACACAGTCACTCTATTTCACTCATTCAGTTCCAAATTCACTCTGTGTGTTCCTGGTTAGGAGAGAGGTCTCAGAGTGAGGCCAAGCTTTCTGAACGAGTATAAGGAATTTTAGGACATCTGAGTTATTCAGATGTTATGCCCTAAGGAACACAATCTGCAGATGTTAAATTAGCCGACACTAAGTCTATTTGCTGGCCTGTAAATGTCAGGGAAGCATACTGAAACAGATAAAAGAGAAGTAAGAAGAATTTACATAGGTGATGTGAAGCTTAAACGTCATTCCACAGATGAGAACTATTTCCATCTATGGAGGAATTTTAAAAAGGTGTTTTACTTTCTTCAAGCTTTTCAAAGAGCAAAATAATAAATGAAAAAAAGGTTGCTTCCCTTTTATGTTGCTCCATGTAATTCTCATATAAAAAAAAAAGAGTGAGGCATGCATTTAACTGCATTTTTAAAGGCCATACATTCGCACCCATATCTGCATCTCCTGCATGATCATCTGCTGGGGGCAGGTCACCTGAAGCCTGGTGCTCTTGTTCGGTGGCCCATCTGCACGTGATGCCTCAGACCCGCAGCGTTAGCTGATTTAACTGCAGACTTTTGTTTGCTGGTATTTCCAATGTCTTGTTTTAAAGGTTCTTCCCGTTAGGAATTCCCATCCGCACATGCAGAATGAAATTCTGAAATTTAAGAATGTGAGCTCAAGGATAAGCATTTCAAAATAGCTAATATTGAAATAGAATTATCAGGAAAAAGAAGAAAACCATTACTTTCGAATAAATACGTCTTTATATCTTTATATATAAAGATATATCTTTATATGTAATACAATATAATATATCTGTATATCTTTATAATATCTTTTATATAATATATCTATATATTATATATCTTTATAATTTATAAATTATATTATAAAGATATATTATATATAAAGATATTATAAACATATATACATATCTTTATAATATCTTTATATAGCGTGAAATAAATTACAGGTATGTTTCACACGCTTTACTTGACCTTTCAACACCCACTGGTGCTAGAGAAAGTATAGCTTTAGATAAGGTGGGAGAGCAGGGTTGGGAGAGCAGAAATAGTAAGATAGCAAAGGTTCTGGAAATCATCTGTAGCCCCCCAGAATGCTGACCAAACTTTGTGTTCTATACTAGAACACCTTGTGCCACTCAAGTGCATAAAGAAAACATAAATAATAAGAGCAAAGCCAGCTTTAAAAAATCTAGACAAAAATTAGTTTTCAATGCAAGGCACGATTTTTATGATCTTAGAAACTCTCCGCCAGAATTATTTCACGCTAGTGTTTTGCAACATATTTAGAGATGCTTAAAAATAGTTCACCTCTTCTTTCTATACGATGATCACAGTCTTGTCTCTTCTGGCATAATGAAACTAATTTGGCAGAAACAAGGAAGCTGGTTGATACTTATGCTCGTACTGATAACGTTACTGATGGTAACCTGAGAACTGAATACAAATTAGTATGTTTTGCTAGTTTTGGGTGCACCTTAGTCAAATAACAGACTATTAAACTTCCCCTTCCAGCGAAGATCTTTCCTCTTGTTATTAAATATTAGAAAGTTCAGGTTTTCCAATTTTAAAAGTCACTTTTTCTTCTTGAATGAAGCTGCTAACTTGGCCTTCTTAAAAACCGGTTGAAAAGCCATGAGGGGGGTGCCTGGGTGGCTCAGTGGGTTAAAGCCTCTGTCTTCCCCTCGGATCATGATCCCAGAGTCCTGGGATTGAGCCCACATGGGGCTCTCTACTCAGGGGTGAGCCTGCTTCCCCTCCTCTCTCTGCCTGCCTCTCTGCCTACTTGTAATCTCTGTCAAATAAATAAATAAAATCTTTAAAAAAAAAAAAAAAAGGAAGAAAGAAAAGCCATGAGGGTCACCTGATAAAGGCGAAGCCAAATAAGACATTTACCACGATCAGAAAACTAACTGGGTCATGAAAAAGTTTAAATTTTTATTTCCAAGTGAATTATTACCTATACTGACTTTATTATATATATTTTTATTTAAATACTGGAATTTCTACTAACATACGGAACACATGAATGGAATTGTCAGAATGTGTTCCACATCCGGGGGCCAAGCTCAAGATTCTGACTTTTGCCCATGCCTTCCAACGTGAACCCCGGAATAGCATAATTTTTATCCATTTATATAACAGACTTCTATTTCAGTGTTACTTCCTTTGAGGAAGGATTTTCATCTAAAATGGCTTTAAAATAAAGAGAATAAGATATTAACAAATAGTCATTAAGCATCAAATCTCAGGTAATTTTGTGGATTCTATAACATAATATTATAATGAAGTCAAAAATTAACACTAAAAATGTGTGATAAGTAGTAACATATCTTGTAAATATTTTGATTTTAGTTTTGTTTTTCTTAATTTTATTAGTCATTTTGAAAAATCAATTTTTAATTGACTTGTCCATTCTTTTTTTTGTTTTCAATATCATTAATTGCCATCTTTATCTTTAATTTTCTTTTATTTTTCAGCTTGCTTTCTCTATAAAACAGATGTCTAACTTAGTTCAGTACTTTTTCTAACATATGAATTTAAAGCTACAAGTTTTCTTCCAAGTCTGGACTATGTTACAGTTTTTAAATTAATTATTTAGTGCAAAATTAAAGAAAAATAAAAAACAGAAACATGTAAATTAGGAAAAAGCAATCAACCATAGTATCTATTAAAAAAAAGAAGAAGAAGGAAAACAGTTAACTCTTTGCCAAAGTGCTGATAAAAAAATAGGAAACCCAAGAACATTATAAATTGAGAAGTTATTTTTTTACTCTTTTTTTACATTTCTTTTCAATGTTCCAGAATTCATTGTTTATGTACCATACCCAGTGCTCCATGCAATACGTGCCCTCCTTAATACCCACCACCAGGCTTATGCTTCCTCCCACCCCCCTCTCCTTTCAAACCCTCAGTTTCTTTCTTAGAATCCACAGTCTCTCATGGTTCATCTCCCTCTCTGATTTCCCCCAGTTCTTTTCCTTTTCTTCTCCTAATGTCCTCCATGTTATTCCTTGTGTTCCATAAGTAAGTGAAACTATATGGTAATTGACCTCTGCTTGACTTATTTCACTCAGCATAATCTCCTCCAGTCCATGTTGATGCAAAAGTTGGGTATTCATCCTTTCTAATTTTTTTTAAGATTTTTTTATTTATTTGACAGAGAGAGAGATCACAAGTAGGCAGAGAGGCGGGGCGTGGAGGACAGGTTCCCTGCTGAGCAGAGAGCCTGCAGGACTCTATCCCAGAACCCTGAGATCATGACCTGAGCCGAAGGTAGAGGCTTAACCACTGAGCCACCCAGGTGCCCCAAGAAGTTATTTTTATATATAAGCTTTAAACTAGTAAATTTGAAAGTAGAGATGTAAAAGACAATTTTGGATAGATATAAATAACAAAACTGACTAAAGAGTTGCAAAGTTGATAACTTCAATACTATATAAGGCTGAAAGACAGACAATAAAAGGAAATAAAAAATTAAAATGAATTCACTACACCTGTTTGAAGAGCAATCATAGAGCTATGCAGAGTAAATGGTCAGAAAACTCAATGAGACAAAAGCAAAATGCTATTTACTTTTTGGAAAATTGAACCCATCTATAAGAATTCCTGTGAGTATGTAGTTTTCTTTTAAATATCCACATTAAATTAGTAGTAACATTTTGCATTGACGGTGTGGTCCAGAATAGCAAGTTCATGTGCCCGAAACTGGAACTAGCTCAGTTATCAAGCAGTATTTATTGGATGGTTTTCAGAAGTCTTCCCAGGAGCCCCCCCCACACACACAGAGAAGCATACTGATTTCCTAGGTTTAGTAGGCAGTAGAAGAAGTGACAGGAATTAATTTATGTAACTCCTGGAGGGAGGCAGCCTAGCCCTAGACAGGACTCAATGCTGTCAACCAAAGTAGACAGATGATCACTCCAAATGATCATGCAGAGTAAAGGCAAACATGCCCCGAAGGTGAGGGTCAGTGGGTGAGCCTGACCAGGAAGAATTTCCTATGGACTAGGAATACTTTGCTTTTGTTTCTATGGACATCAAAAACATGGATGCTGTTTAAACAATTATTAAAAGTTCCTTTCTCAGGAGCCTGGGTGGCTCGGTGGGTTGGACCTCTACCTTCAGCTCAGGTCATGATCTCAGGGTCCTGGGATCCAGTCCCGCATGGGGCTCTTTGCTTGGTGGGGAGCCTGCTTCCCCCTCTCTCTCTCTGCCTGCCTCTCTGCCTACTTGTGATATCTCTCTCTCTCTGTCAAATAAATAAATAAAGTCTTTAAAAAAAAAGTTCCTTTCTCCTTAAGGATAATAACCAACGCAAAATTAAAATTAGCTTTAACCTTTAAAAATGATTACTTGGGGGAGGAAGAGTAAAAGGAAAGCCTATTCTTTTTTTAATGCTTTTCTTACCCCCACAAGAAAAATAATACCCCAAGGGGGAAAAATGGCATTTTTTTCTTTTATTCTGAGAAATAGTAACTCTACTGGATCTTATAGTCAAGTTTCTTTCTGTCATGCAGTTTTAATGATTGAGTCACTGGAACAGAGGTCTTTGGTATACCTCGTAGAGTTGAAATTATTAGGTATTCTGTGAATACAATCATAGAGGGAAGAACCAATTTTTCTGGAAAGTCATAATGCAAATTTCCACCATTTATGCACATCCTCCTTGGCTTGACTCTACAACTCCAAAGTCACATTCTTAGATTGTTGCAAGTTTCCAGTACTCATGGACACTGAATTCTATCCCACTCTATCTGTTTTATTTATCCCAAATAAAACAGAGAGAAAATGTGTCTTCTGTGAACATGCATAGTAGAAATTATCAGTAAATGCCTCTTAAGTAAATTGAAAGACATGTTTTCCCCAGGTGATCTGAATATTTTTAATTGTTTTTACACATTCCATCAAGCATTTGTTCTCTAGAATGTAAAGCTACTGCATCACCATGAACTAATGTATTTTTTCCAGATATTAAAGAGATAGGTTTGGATTTAAAAACTTAGTCCTGTGGTTAATAGGAAACAAATGTAGAAATAATCTGTTCCAAATACTGTCTCCTCACCTCAGGGATGTTTAAAAGAGAAGAGGCAAGAATTCAGGTATGGCCAGCTCCAAATCATCAATAAATTAGACCAGCGACCTTCAAATGTTTTTTTGTTGCTGCTGCTGCTATTGTCCTTTCTTGAGCTGGAAAGCTCTTAATTCAAAGAAATCTTCCGTAGGGATCCACCACATAACAAAGAAAGCAGAGCTGCTCGGGATAAAGCAGGTCCGGGTCACCAGGCCTGCTTTAGGTAGCTAAGGTCATGTACTCTACTCACATGAAGTCCTTTTCTAAATTAGATGGAGTCCCATAGATGGGTCACAAGTGGCTCTTCTGATCCATCTATCCATCCATTTTATCTATCTTTCTGAAAAGATAACAACTTTTCCATTAACCTTTATTGCTAGGACAAATAATGACAGTTCCTTTGGTTATGACTATAAACTTGTTAAAACACAAATGTCCTTGCAGGGGTAATTAATTCAATCCATTATCAATTATTAACACACTAAAATAAATTACTTTTCACAACCCTTCCTTGAGGCAAGAAAATTGATAAAACATATTCTACCCCAAAATTTTATAAGGGAAGCTTCAACTATTTAAATAAAACTTCTGCTTCATTAAATTTCTATAAGATGCAGGACAGTTATATTTTAATATGATTTTAATTAAATTTTATTATAAAATAACAACAGAATCCTGGATTTGGAAGCTCCACAGAATCAGGGAAGTGGTCAGAGATTAAGACAAGATGGCTAAGAGAAAAGTAGTCAGGATGACAAATCTCAAGGGTAGCATGCAAGTCTTGGCACTTGGAATGTTGCGTTGCTGATCAGTTAAGAAGCTGGTGGGGAAATAGTCCTCCACAGGTCTTTGTGATTCCACACATCTTGTGAAGAGCTGCTGACAGCTTTTGTTCTCAACGATCTTTTCCAAGTTTCATATAGAAAACAGCCTTAGAAGAAAGAGACAGTGTCTCTTTCCAGGTTAGAGGCAGATACACGTCTCTGCTAGGTTATTGAAGATAAAGTCTCCTTTTGGGGAAAAGGTAAAGCAGGTTTGCCAGCTCCCATGCTAATCACGTTGTGTTTCCTGCTAGGCCAGGAGTAATGCAATTTTTTGTCTCTGGCCCAGGAGCCTTGCATGTTCTGCCACCATCTTGTAGATGGCAAGCTAAATCGTTAGCGTCTAGGGCAAAATCTCACACCCTTCTACAATCTTTACAGCAGTGTATTATACAGAAAAGGTCAGGAACGGAAAGTATGGCTCCCAATAAGTAGTGCAGTGGGGCCTCTACTGGCCAAGAAATGATATGAAAATTCTACTAAAGCAGGGTTGAACAGAAGAAAAAAAAGAACTCTCACAAGTTACTGGAAAAGATAAGAGAATGAACAGGCAAGCAACTGTTCACAAAAAGGGGTTCCTTGTGTCTCGGACATGATTATTAGCCTTGAGACCCTCAGGCCTAATTTTGTTTTGCCCCTTAGTCCTATTTCTGTAGGTTATCACAAATAAACCCAAATCCGTAACATTCTTCACTGCCTTTGTTCTAATACCCATAGAGTTCTTCTGTCTCCCCGGTCCCTCCCCACACAAAGTCCTTATCCGCCCTCCTGATTTTTATTTTTCCCCAGCATTCATGACCATATTACTATATCGTGCATGTTTTGTAGGACTTCTTTGACTTCTTCTACTAGAATATAAGCTCCAAAACCGTAAAGACTTTTGTTTGTTCTGTTCACCTTATTAATCTTTACTTCTGGAATAGAGTCTAACATTGCCTAAGTAATAAACAAACATTCATCAGGATGAATTAGTTAGTAGGTGAACAGGGACAAGAATGGGGGATTGTGGTTAAACATTTCCTTGTTTTTCAAAACTTTTGTTTCTTTGAGTCTTTCTTCCCAGACGCACTTCTTAAAGCATGGCTTTAATCTGGACCCTTAAATGGCTAATATGACAGGTTTTTAAAATTTATCTAATAGAAAAATACATCCAGTTTTAAAAGGAAAACATAAATATGAAATACTTATTTAGGGTGCATAAATCTGAAGCTGGTGATCAGACAACCTTGGCTGGGTGACAGTGCATAGAGAGAATAAAAGGACTCGGCCATCAGAAAGGGTGAATACCCAACTTTTGCATCAACATGGATGGGGACTGCAGGAGATTATGCTGAGTGAAATAAGTCAAGCAGAGAAGGTCAATTATCATATGGTTTCACTTACTTATGGAACACAAGGAATAACATGGAGGACATTTGGAGAAGGAAAGGAAAAGTTAATTGGGGGAAATCAGAGGGGGTGATGAACCATGAGAGACTGCGGATTCTAAGAAACAAACTGAGGGTTTGAGAGGGGAGAGGGGTGGGGGGAAGTATAAGCCTGGTGGTGGGTATTAAGGAGGGTATGGATTGCATGGAGCACTGGGTGTTAAATATAAACAATGAATCTTGGAACACTGTATCAAAAACTAATAATGTATTTTATGGTGAATAACATAACACAATAAAAAAAAGAAAAAAAATGTGTTTCACCGCTGTCTGAAATGGAAGAAATTTACGGGGGATTAATATTAGTCAATTGTGAATTTTTCCCCCCTATAAATAAAACTACATCATCATTAGCAGGTCCACATGGCCCAGTTACATTTAGTAATTGATTATACATACATACATACACACACACACATAAACACATGTACAAATATGTATTTTTTATATCCATATACTCACACACAGATACTATTATGCATATTTGCATATATTTTGGACTTGTACACATTTAAAAAAACACTTGTAAATTCATATGTTTTTAATAAAGAACCATACATTCCTGATTTCTGTTTAGAGAATCAGAATAAAAATTTCACTTAACCAGAGGTCAAGAAAATATGACCTATGGGAAAAATCCAGCCCAGTGACTGATTTTATAAATGAAGGTTTATTGGGATACAGCCTAACTCAGTTATCTTGTGTATTATTTATGGCTGCTTTTATGCTATAATTAGAGAGTAAATACAAGACTGTATGACCCACAATGCCTAAAGTACTTGTAATCTAGCTATTTAAAGAAAAAGCCAAATCTAGACAAAAATCTTAATGTGTGGGGAAACAAAATTCAATTTGTAATTTATTCTTTTTTTTTAATATTTTATTTATTTGACAGACAGAGATCACAAGTAGGCAAAGAGGCAGGCAGAGAGAAAGGGAAGCAGGCTCCCTGCTGAGCAGAAAGCTGGATGTGGGGCTCGATCCCAGGACCCTGGGATCCTGACCTGAGCTGAAAGCAGAGGCTTTAACCCACTGAGCCACCCAGGTGTCCCAAATTTATAATCTATTCTTAAGAATGCTCTGACAGCGTGGTAAACTGAGTAAGATCATTTTCTGCCAAAAGATCCTACAATGATAGATGATGTGGAAGAAAATTATAAAATAAGGTTTTACCTCTGCACATACCAGGGATTTCTGCACGGATTCTCCTGAGGCTGCCCCAAGAGACAGGAGACAGAACTCCATCCACTGATCAGGAAGCCATGAGGGAGGCTAATAATGCACTCAGGGTCAAGGGTCTCTAGGAGGGGAAGGAGAATAAAAAACAAAATAAATTGTCACTTATGAAAAAAATCAAACTTCTGGCCTACACTACCAAAAAGTCAGAGTCTGAACTTACACTGGCAAACCAAAATATTAATATGATCAAATCCACCTGCTCTACAGAGAGGTATTTCCACAATTGAGCCTTCAGAGAACTGCCATAAATTAACCAATCTACATTCAAGATCAGTTTACAAGCCAAATTTAGAAAAAAAGAATTTGCAATTAGATAGTATCAAAGACAGTCCATAAAGGAAGAACAGCACCCAGAAACTTAATAGAAAAAGAACATATCTAGAAATAAATTTAACCAAAGAGATAAAAGAACTGTACTCTGAAAATTATACAACACTGATGAAAGAAATTGAAGATAACACAAAGAAATGGAAAAACAACCCATGTTCATCAGTTCCAAGAACAAGTTTGTTTTTTTTTTTTAATTTTCTTAAAGATGTTATGGGTTTATATGACAGAGAGAGAGAGTGCACACAAGTAGGGGTAGTGGCAGAGGGAGAGGGAGAAGCAGGCTCCCCACTGAGCACGGAGCCCGATGATGCAGATCTGGATCCCAGGACCCCAGGATCCTGACCAGAGCGGAAGGCAGATGCTTCACAGACTGAGCCACCCAGGTGTTCTAGAAGAAAAACTATGGTTAAAATATCTATACCACGAAAATCAATCTACAGATTTAACACAATCCCTATCAAAATAGCAACAGCATTTCTCACAAAACGAGAACACACAACCCTAAAATTTATATGGAACCAAAAAAGACCCCCAAAGAGCCAAAATAATCTTGAGAAAGTAAAAACTGGAGGTCTCATGATTTCAGACTTTACATTCAATTACAAAGCTATAATAATCAAGAGTATGGTAGTAGCACAAAAGCAGGCACAGACCTCAACAGAACAGAACAGAAACCCAAAAATAAACCCACAATTACATGGTCAATGAATCTTCTAAAGGAGGAATGAATATCTGACAAGCAGCAAAACAGTCTCTTCAACAAATGTGTTGGGAAAACTGGCCAGCAGCATGCCCAAGAATGAACCTGGACAACTTTGTTTCAGTGCACACAAAAACAAACTCAAAATGAATTAGGAACCCAGGTATGAGACCTGAGAATATTAAAATCCTAGAAGAGGGTACAGGTGGTGATCTCTGACATTGGCTGTACCAATATTTTTCTAGAAATGCCTCCTGAGGCAAGGGAAATTAAAGCAAAAATAAACTATTGGGACCACATCAAATAAAAAGTTTCTGCACAGCCAAGGAAACAATCAACAAAACTGCATGATGACCTACTGAATGGGAGAAGATATTGGCAAGTGACAGATCTGATAAAGGGTTAGTATATAATATACATATATTTAAAGAAAAGTTCTACAACTCAACACCCAAACCAAATAATCCAGTTAAAAAATGTGCAGAACATATGAACATTTTTCCAAAGAAGACATCTAGATGACCAGCAGACACATGAAAATACGCTCAACCTCACTCATGACCAGGAAAATGTGTATCAGAACCACAATGAGATGTTACCTCACTCATGTTACAAGGACTAAAAACAAAAATCAAGGAACAACATGTGTTGCTGACAATATAGAGGGAAAGGACACTTGGTGCACTGATGGTAGGAATGCAAAGTGGTGCAGCCACTGTGGAAAACAGTACGAAATTTCCTTGCTAAGTTTAAGACAGAGCTATCTTCGGTAATCACACTGTTGGGTATTTACCCCCAAAATCCAAAAACACTAATTCAAAGGGATACATGCACTCCTATGTTTGTTGTAGCATTATTTCCAATAGCCAAGTTGTGGAAGCAGCCAGTATCTATAGATAGATGAATGGATAAAAAAAGGGGTGTGTGTGTGTGTGTGTGTGTGTGTGTGTGTGTGTGTACATATGTGTGAGTGTGCACATATTACACACAATAGATTATTATTCAGCCATAAAAAGAATGAAATCTTGCCATGTGCACAGCATGGATGGAGCTAGAGAGTATAATGCTAAGTGAAAGAAGCTGGAGAAACATCAATACCATAGAACTCCCAATGGGTAGATTTTATTATTTTTCTTATTTTTAAAAGATTTTGTTTATTTGTCAGAGAGAGAGAGTATGGGTCGGGGCAGCAGGCAGAAGGAAAAGCAGTCTCCCTGCCCAGCAAGGAACCTGATGTAAGACTCAATCCCAGGACCCAGGCAAAAGGAGCAGAGCCAAAGGCAGGTGCTTAACTCACTGAGCCACCCAGATGTCCCACAGGTAGAATTTAAAAAACAAAATGAACAAAAGGGAAAAAAGAGACAAACCAAAAAACAACTCTTGACTATACAGAGCCAACTGATGGTTACCAGACTGGAGGTTGTGGGGGGGGGGGAGGTGGAGGAAGGGGAAATAGGTGATGGGATTAAAGAGTGCACTTACCACTATGAGCACCGAGTGATGTATAGAATTGTTGAACTACTCACTGTCTTGTACACCTGAAACTAATTTAACACTCTGTGCTAACTATGCTGGAATTAAAATAAAAACTTAAAAAAAATAAGTGGCGCATAAACAATGAATCTTGGAAGACTGAAAAAAAAAGTAACAGAAAATCTGAGAAGACTACCATGACTTAGCTTACAAACCTAAAAAAGAAAATATATTCAAAAGTTAGACACCAGGAAAATTGGCAAGGAGATGGGTAATATAACCACTAGTATTTCTGCAAGTTAAAATACAGCTCTTGTAAGTTAAAAACTCAGCAGAATACTTAGAAAAAAGGGCAAAACTAAAGAATATATATATATATATATATATATTTTATCAATTTATATATTGCAAAACAGTCACCCATGTATTAGTAGCTGGTGGTTCCATCACATCTAATAACTATCTTTTCTAAAAAATAGGGGAAAAAAGGGATGAGACACCAAAATAGAATGGAAAATCATAGTATAAATTCAACAAAATGAAATAAGAACTTTTCGGGAGGCAGTATTAAAGGAAATAATAATTAATAATTTTCTAGAACTTTTGAAAAATATGAAGCCTCACATTAAGTAAGCTTAAGTTATTCTCTCCATAAATGTGTAGATAGGGAGATACATGTATCTCTTTCTCCATACACACATGCGTGCGCACGCACACACACACACACATACACACACACACACACGGGTGAGAACTCCTTATATTATATTATACATTATAGTAAAGAAAGGAGAAAATTAAAGCAAAGACTATTAAATCAGAAGGAAAGGGTAGTAATTCTAAACATAACATGACAAAAATTTAGGTCAATGTCAGGATTCATGTTAACAATACTGACCAGACCCTAGAGAACATTTCCCATGTGCTCAGTGATAACAATTTAGGTGTTCATATGCCACTAAGGTATCATTCAAGACTAAGGGAAAAAAGAGCATTCCCAGACAGAAGAATGCACAAGAGGGGCGCCTGGGTGGCTCAGTGGGTTAAAGCCTCTGCCTTCGGCTTGGGTCATGATCCCAGGGTCCCGGGATGGAGCCCTACATCGGGCTTTCCATTCAGCAGGGAGGCTGCTTCCTCCTCTCTCTCTGCCTGCCTCTCTGCCTACTTGTGATCTCTGCCTGTCAAATAAATAAATAAACAATCTTTTAAAATAATAATAATAATTTTTAAAAAGAATGCACAGGAAAGTTTGCTACTGGAGAATATGGTAGAAAGCATTACACATGGTTTATGTCAAGACAAAACTAACCCTAGAATGAAAACAAGAGATTTAAGAAGAAATGGTGACAGAACAAGTAATACATTTTTTTAAAAAATTATTTAATTGAAAATTACTACTCCATTTCTAAATAGGCAGTAGCTTCAAAATAATAAAGTTCATCAAAAAATAGAAAATGAAAATTCCAAGGAAGAATGGATAAAATAAGAACAAAGATATTTGCTGAAGAGGGGTCTGAGCATATATATCAAGCCATATGCATCTTTAGACCCTTTTAAAAATGAGGGTTGTTAAATGTACTTGTCACAGTCAAGAAATCTGGGGATGTATGAATGAGCTGGGGACGCAGAGCACAGTGGGTAACAGAATTAAATCTATTTATGGGAGCATAAGAGATGGTGGACACTTCTTTACTGATGAAGCAGAGAAGAAAGTGGCCAGGCAGGTCATCTGGACAGGCTCCCAGAACCAGCTCTGGAAAAAAGCAAGACAGGCAGAAAGCTTGGAGGTGGGGGTGGGGGGGGGCAGGGATTGAAAATGGTTTATAGGAAGTCCATATATGGAACAAGTGGAGTAGGTGACACCCCTCCAGTCACACTCTTGGTCCTGTATCCTGTACTGGGCCATTTTAGATTACACAGAGGACAGAGATCAAGTGGCACAGACTTTACCCAGGTCCGTGGAGAACTACACACCTCGACAGAAACTTAACACAATTCCTGAAAGAATTAGAGATCCTATGGTAGATGCTTGGTCCAGAATCTAAATTATCTTCTTATTGCCACACGCATGAGGCAAATCAGCAGCAGAGTAAGGAATGACCAAGAAGAACTAATAGCATAAAAGGAATGAAAACAATTAGAATTGCAGGCTTCAAGAGAAAATTTAAACATTCCAAATTCCTATTTTCAGAATGACTCAAGAAGGTACTGGTTACATAACACCAGAATATTATACAAAATGAACTACCAAAAAAAAGTAAGATGGGGTGGGGAAGAGAGTTTTAAATTTGTATACTTGTTATGTAAATTAAAAATTTTAAAACATTGAAGCAATTACATGGAAAATACCTAAGTAGTAGGTTTCATGGGTGTGCAACTTACGCAGTCACACACAGCCACAAGCTAAGGAGAACCTCACACTTGGTTTCATGCTCTGCTGTGCTTGTCTTGTAAATAGTAGTCATTTAACACAAGGCCCTACATTTTCATTTTCAGGTAGGTGTTGCAAACTATGCAGTTGGGCCTTCAACAAAAGGTGTACTTAAAGGAAGAACACAAGTACACCTTTTTGGAAGAAAAATCTGACTCACTCTATTTTTATTCTCCTAAAGTCTTAACTTTTTCTCTTAATTTTTTTCCTACAGTTTTTAATTTCTTAGGTCTCTAGAGACCAAAAGCAAAATTAATGTGAATAACAACTGTGTTTAATACTTAAAAGATGTAGTTTAGAAAAGGGAAGTTTATATAGGGGTGAATTTTTTCCTAGAGTTTTAAATATTTTCTCTCTTATATTTAAATAAGTCATTATTCAACATTTTCTTTAGACCAGATATGGGTGTGAGGTCTAGAAGATATACACATACAAATAGTTTCCTCTGATGTTAAAAATGGAGACATTTTGTAAATGTTTGTGTCATGTTTTAGCTCTGTTAAAAATACTTTTGATTCAACTTTCCCAAGATAAAGGGGTTTTAAAACTGGTTTATATATAAGGATAGTATTGATTGGGGAAAGAGGATTACCTTGAAGCTTATCTCTATATGAATAATAAAAAAAAATAGAAAAGCAAAAGAAAAACAAAGGTATATGTATCAAAAAGTTCAAGTTAAAAGGTTATTATAGAATTTGTTATATTGAACCTCTTGTGATGGTAAATAGGTTAAAAATTATAAAAAATTAAAAAGAATGAGAATAGTAGGAAGAAAATAAAAATAAAAGTTGTATCTATGAAGTATGCAGGTTTTAGGACAAAACCAGGAGCTTAATATCTTCTTTTCCCCTGATATTAGGGTTTCACAGTTTTATGGGGACCCTGTGGTGGGTGTCCTCTTGGGTTCTTTTTATTGTTGTTGTTTTGGGGGAGGGGGGTTCGGCTGGCTTTCTTGGGGAGGAGCCTGCTGAGTGGTTTTTCAGGCAGTCTTGCTAGAGTTGAGTCCTCCTGACCCCTATCAAGGGGCTGGGCTCTGAGGAAACTGGTTTTTCAGGCTTTTGTCCTCTGGAGGGTTTTTTGTTTTCCCCTTTGTGGCTTTTGGCTGTGCTTCCGTCTTCGGAGGTTTAGAGGAAAGCAAACTGCACCCAGACCTCCACCTCAGAGAGAACCCTCAGTCTTTTCCCCTCTGGGTGGTCCAGAGCACATAAACTCCCCCTCTGCCACCTCCCACCTGCAGAGCACGTCCCCAGCCACAGTCTCAGGGCTCGCAGGAGCTCCCATTTGTCTTTGTACCCAGGTGTTACTAAAACTTCAAGCAATAGTAGAGCCCTGGCTGGCATCCACACCAGACTGTCATGTGCCTGCCGGCAGCTTGGGGACCACAGCCTGGATGCTATGCCACACTCCCTCTGGCATGACGCCGGTGGTGGCCGTCCTGGGTCCATAGGCTTAAGCCCGTGCCCATAACTGCCTAATTCCACTAACTTCCCCTTAAGATCTTTTGCTCTTTTCGAGTGCTTTTAACCAGACTCCAAGTTAATGCTGGTCCCCAATCACAGGGCACTCTCATATTGGGGTATTACTTTTCAAAGGGTCGCTTCTGGTGGCTCCCTCCCCCTTTTGTTTATCTTCTGATATCAGTCCAAAGTTCCCACTCCACTTTCCCTTTCCACTGGCATCTTCTGCCCCCATAGAGATCCAGAAGCGTATATTCCTACATCTCAGGCTGATTTCATGGGTGTTCAGAGTGTTCTGGTAGATAGTCAGCTTACTTTAGAGGACCAGTTGAAACAGCTTTTCCTACTTCTCTGCCACAAGATGGAAGACCATTCCATGCTCATGGGTCAGAAGAATAGATATTGTTAAAATGTCTGTACTGCCTAGAGCAATCTATAGTTTCAATGCCATTCCAATCAAAATTCCACTAGCACTTTTCCACTAGCTTTTCAATCCTAAAATTTGTATGGAACTAGAAGAGACCCCGAATTGCTAAGGAAATGTTGAAAAAGAAAAACATAACTAGGGACATCACGTTGCCTGATTTCAAGCTTTATTACAAAACCAAGACAACATGGTACTGGCACAAAAACAGACACTTAGACCAGTGGAATAGAGAAGAGAGCCCATATATGGGCCCTCAACTCTATGGTCAAATAATCTTCAACAATGCAGGAAAAAATATACAGTGGAAAAAAAAAACCAGTCCCTTCAATAAATGGTGCTGGGAAAATTGGATCACTATGTGTAGAAGAATGAAACTCGACCATTCTCTTACACCATACACAAAGATAAATTCAAAATGGAAAAAAAAAAAACCCAATGTGAGGCAGGAATCCATCAGAATCCTAGAAGAGAACATAGGCAGTAATCTCTTTGACATCAGTCACACCAACTTCTTTCAAGATATGTCTCCAAAGGCAAAGGAAACCAAAATGAAAATGAACTTTTGGGACTTCACCAAGATCAAAAGCTTCTGCACAGCAAAGGAAACAGTCAACAAAACAAAGAGGCACCCCACGGAATGGGAGAAGATATTTGCAAATGATAGTACAGACAAAGGGCTGATATCCAAGATCTATAAAGAACTTCTCTAACTCAACACACACAAAACAGATAATCATGTCCAAAAAAATGGGCAGAAGACATGAACAGACACTTCTCCAATGAAGACATACAAATGTCTAATAGACACATGAAAAAATGTTCATCATCACTAGCCACCAGGGAGATTCAAATCAAAACCACATTGAGATACCACATTATACCAGTTAGAATGATCTAAATTAACAAGACAGGAAACAACAAGTGTTGGAGAGGATGTGGAGAAAGGGGAACCCTCTTACACTGTTAGTATGCAAGTTGGTACAGCCATTTTGGAAAACAGTGTGGAGATTCCTTAAGAAATTAAAAATAGAGCTTCCCTATGACCCTGCAACTGCACTACTGGGCATTTACCCCAAAGATACAGATGTAGTGAAAAGACAAGCCATCTGAATTCCAATGTTCATAGCAGCAATGGCCACAATCGCCAAACTGTGGAAAGAGCCAAGATGCCCTTCAACAGATGAATGGATAAAGAAGATATGGTCCATATATACAAAAGGAGTATTATGCCTCCACCAGAAAGTGGTTTTATTTTTTTTTATATTAACATTTTGTGACCATAAAATTATTAGAATTCAGATGTTAATAGACTAGATGTATCTATTGATAAATACATACCAAAGTGTATTCCCTGAATTTAACTGGTCTACATTTTATACATTTGTATAGAATTTTTGATGATTTTAAGAAATATCAAAAGTATGTGTACACACACAGAAACACATGTGTGAACATAGGCATGCACATGTGCGTGTTGTACAGACAGAAGGTATACCCTAGTGTGTTCATCCTGTCTCTCAAAACAAATCTTGGGTATAAATCTCAGCTCCTGATAGACATTTCTTTGCAATCCTTTCTTTTCTTCTCAGTACAGCATTTGTTCTGTCACTATGACCTTGGCACATTTATCAGAAACTCTTTCTTCCACAGTATATCATTCACCCATCAAGCACTTGCTAAATAAAACTAGATTAAGGGGCACCTGGGTGGTTCAGTGGGTTAAAGTCTCTGCCTTCGGTTCAGGTCATGATCCCAGGGTCTTGGGATCGAGCCCTGCATCAGGCTCTCTGCTCAGCGAGGAGCATGTTTCTTCCTCTCTCTCTGCCTGCCTCTCTGCCTACTTGTGATCTTTCTCTCTCTCTGTCAAATAAATAAATAAAATCTTTAAAAAAAACTAGATTAAAATACCTTAATCCGTGGTAATTTTCATTATTTATAAATATATTACTATGTTGGGGGAACCTGGGTAACAGAGTAAATTGGTTTTGGCAAAAGTTTTGGAAAATGCACTTTAACCCAAATGAAAAATATTTTACTGCTGAAATTTTAAATATGTGGCCTGTCAACAAGTATTTTATATATAAGAGCTTTCTCATTTTTTATCTCCCAGTAAAGTTAACCATGATACTTAGGTATCATGCATATTATGTACATATAATTTTATATACATATTATGTAACAGCAGGTATTTTTGTATGATTTTAATTTGCATCACACACACACATTACACACACATGAAGTAAGAGCACTAGGAATGTAAGAACTAGCTTTCAGGATTTCCTGACCTGAGATTTATATCCTTGCATTTTTAGGGATCATGAGACTGACTCACAGAAGGTATTAGCTTGTGGGTTTTTTTGTTTTGTTTTGTTTTTTTAAAGATTTATGTATGTATTTGAGAGAGAGAGAGAGCAAGTGAGCCAGCACCCAGAGGGAGAGGGAGAAGGAGAAGCAGACTCCTCACTGAGCAAGGAGCCTGATGCAGGGCTGGATCCCAGGACTTCGAGATCATGACCTGAGTGGAAGGCAGTCGCTTCACCCACTGATCTTGAGTTCAACCAGATTCATGTTTAAAAGTAAAAGTCTAAAGGCTGCTACATGCAGATAATAATTTCAAGTAAACTAAGAATCGTAATTTTTTTAAACATCACTATTATTGGGTCAAATAGATTGAAGTGTAGGTTTCTAGGAATATGTCTACCAAAAATATAATGCTACAAAGATGAGTAGAGAGTATTTAATGGAATTGCTCTAAGTAATACTTTATGAATAAAACAGATGAAGGTCACTTCTCTGGTACCACATTATTTCATTAATTTAGAGAAAACGCTGCGTGCCCCGTTACACTATTTTTAAACAAATTTTAGATGGTTTCTATAAAAATAGACACTAGGAAATAGCCCAAGTCATTCTTTGTTGACAGAGAAAAGTTTTAAGTTATTACCTACTATTGAACTAGGTTTAAATTTGAAACGCCAGTACATTGCTTCTTTCTCCATGAGCATCCTAGGAGACTTATCTCCCATGTTTGTGTTTCATAGATACAGGTTAAACACTTCTTTCCAAATTCAGTTGTAAACAATATTGAAATTGGTGTTTATAATTCGCATTCAAGTGGTTTATACTTTTCCATGTTTCTTCATTAAAATATCCATTGTTCTGTGCACACTCCAAATCTTTATTAATGGAACTAGATACTTTCCCAACTCGAACTTTTCATCCACTCTCTTACTGGAGAGATGCACAAAGAAAGATACATGTTGGTGTGGGACTGTATCCTAGTGCATGCATTCATCAGTTTAGCAGCCTAGGATTAAACAAATACACACTGAGATAAATTACATATGAAACCATCCAGTACTTCCTGCAATACATTTTTCCATCACCTTGAGAGACAATGTGATGAGAAAAGTGCTGAAATGATTACGACTTCATTTTACCTCCTGCTTTGATTTACACTTAAATAAGGAACACTTTTTTACTACTACCAGTATGGTTATCCTTATTTAAGAAGAGTTAAGATATGAATCCTCTAACTATAAAATGTACATAGGTAAATCAAGGATCTAAAATGTCTACTGGCCTCAGATTGCAATACCGTTTGTAGTGCACCTGTCAGAGATCCACACTGTGTTGGATCATAACGCCGTGATTCAAACTAGATTAAATCAGGCATTATGTTGTCATCAGATGTTTTACATATTACATGGATCGGGAGCTTAAGAATCATTTTTTTGCATAAAGAATATTTAGTGTGACATTTTATGAATGCTACCCAAATCATTTCACTGGGAAAGCAGTAAAACAGGTCTGTGCCCGATGAAGCCCTATATGCCATATTTTATATTGAATCTCAGAAAGATTCTTTCTTGGAACTGATCATCATTATTCTAAAATGAATTACATTCTAATATATTTTCAAATAGGGCATTTTACCATATTTTTCTACACATTTCTAAAATAGGCAAAGTAAATATTGTTATCCAAAAAAGTGAGGTTTTTTTAAAAGATATTTTAGTTATTTATTTGACAGAGAGATCACAAGTAGACAGAGAGGCAGTGGGTGGGAGGAAGCAGGCTCCCCACTGAGCAGAGAGCCTGATGCGGGGCTCAGTCCCAGGACCCTGAGTTCAGGACCTGAGCTGAAGACAGAGGCTTAACCCACTGCGCCACACAGGACCCCCAAAAGTGAGTTTTCTTATGACACCAATGGGCTAAATAGAAAGCAGAGCATTTTTCAAAGAGATAAACTTTGAAAGAAAACAAATAAAAGAACGTAAATAACAGAAAGAAAGAAAATAAACCTTTTTATATGTAACTCAGAGATGCTGGAGGACACTCATATTCATGTTTTAGGGGGAGAAAAGATTTGATATTAGTGAAACACCAGATTTCATTTTCAAGCATGCGCAAGATCAGAGGAAGATGGGGAAGCCCATTCAATGCCTTTGGTTTAGATCCTCAAGTATTTGGACTCCACAGTTTGGAGCTAAACATCCCCTCTTTCAACCCAGGTTCAGCTTGGAGACTCTCTGAAATATTGTGTTAAGAAGGATTGAGGAATATACTCAAATCATACCAAATATGCATTTTATTGTAGGTATAGTATCATTCTAAATATACATACACATTTATGATAAGCAAAAGATATAGATCAAAAGTTAACACTGAGTATAGCTGCAGTGTGATTCCAGATGTGTTTTCCTTTCTTGCTTTTATAAATGATAGTCCTTTAAACAAAAACTTTATTCATTTATAAATGTTTAGTAACAACTACTATATCAAAGCTCTTGTTTTAGATTCTGAATAGTGAAGACAATAATCTTTATTATGTTGATTATAAAATTAGGGTAATTTCTATTTGAAAATATAAATTTGATATGGTGACAATTTTGTAGAATTTTGTACTTGAAAACCATGATTATTTCTGCATGATAAAAATAATTCTTAGTTTATTCTTTCTGTGGTTGTTAAAAATGTTTTAAAATACAGCAAGATTATTATTTAAAAAAAGACAAAAACTGTCTTAAAACCTTACATTCATCTCAAAATATGATTTATATTTGTCTGTTCCAATTATTGAAAAAACTCTCATTCTGGAAATATTACCACCATGACAGCCATGTTTTTCTTCTCACTATTTTCAATGATTAGTGTCTTTTTTATTTTTTAAAGCTCAATTTCTGCCTTATCAATAACTACATTAATACATCCTTTTATTACTAAATAATTTAAAATTTTGCTTTATTCACTCCTTTTTATCTTACACTTTTAAAAGACTCCTTTTTAAAAGATTTTATTTATTTATTTAACAGAGAGAGAGAGATCATAAGTAGGCAGAGAGGCAGGCAGAGAGAAAGGGAAGCAGGCTTCCTGCTGAGCAGAGACCCTGATTTGGGGCTGGATCCCAGGACCCTGAGATCATGACCTGAGCCGAAGGCAGAGGTTTAACCCACTGAGCCGCCCAGGCGCCCCTTGTTTTACATTCTTTTCCTCTCATCTCTGCTCTTTCCTTACAAATTTTGCTTGAATTTCATAAATTTGCGTTTTGCTATGAACTTAAAAAGTAAATTAAAAGTGAATTTTTTCATTTAAATTCCAGCTAGTTAACATACAGTGTAACATTTGTTGCAGGTGTGCAATATAGTGATTCAACATTTCTGTAAGCTACCCTGTGCTCGTCATGCCAAGTGCCTTCCTTAATCCTCATCACCTACTTCACCCAAACCCATTCATAACCATCCATGTTTCTGTATAGGTAAGGGTCTGTCTCCTGGTCTTTCTCTCTCTCCTTTTCTTTTGCTCACTTGACTTTTAAATTCTACACATGGCTGAAATCATATGGTATTTGTTTCATTCTGACTGGCTTATTTCATTTAGCGTTATGTATTCTAGCTCCATCCAGGTCACTGCAAATGGCAAGATTTCATTCTTTTATATGACTGAGTAATATTTCACAGTATGTTACTCAGCCATAAAAATAATGAAATTGCGCACGCACGCACACACACACCCCACCCCTTCATCAGCTGACAGACAGATGGACTGTTTCTATAACTTGGCTATTGTAGATAATGCTCCATGGATTCCTTTGAATTGGTATTTTTGGATTCTTTGGGTAAATACTTAGTAGCAAAATTGCTGTATTTTTAACTTTTTGACCAAACTCCATACTGTTTTCCAGAGTGGTTGCAACATTTTACACTCCCACCAACAATGCAAGAGGGTTTCCCTTTTCCACACCCTTGCCAACACCCGTTATTTCATCTGTTCTTGATGTCAGTCATTCTGACAGGTTTGAGTTGATAGCTGATTGTAGTTTTGTATATCCCTAGTGATCAATGATGCTGAGAATCTTTTCATGTGCCTATTGGCCATTTGTATGTCTTCTTTGGAAGAAGAGCTATTCATGTCTCTTGCCCATTTTTTAATTCAATCATTCATTTTGGGGGGTTTCTTAAGTTCTTTATACATTTTGAATACTAACCCTTTATCATGTATGTCACTTGCAAATATCCTATCCTATTTTGTGATTTGCCTTTAGTTTGTTGTTTCCTTCATTGTGCAGAAGCTTTTATTTTGACAAAGTACTTGATAACTACATGCAAAAGAATGGAAGTGGACCATATTCTTATATCATGCACAAAAATTAATTCAAAATGGGTTGAAGGCGTAAATGTGAGGCATAAAACCATAGCAGAATATGGAAGTACTATAGGAGAACTCAGGAAGTAAACTCTGACATTGGTTATAGCAACTTCTTTCTAGATATGTCTCCTGAGGCAAGGGAAACAAAAGTAAAAATAAAACAATAGGACTTCACCAAAATTAGTTGTCTTCTAATTATTAATCAACTATTTTTTCTAAAGTATGGCCTGGCTCCCTCTTTTCAGATTGACAGGTCTTTTTATTGGTCAAGAAGATACACTCCGATGTCCTTTATCTGTTTGCTGTTATTTTTTGGTGATTGTCCCTTTTTTTGATTTGCATAGTATATAATCAGAATAATTCTATTAATACCTATTTGGCAAGATAAAAGAATTTTCCACTCAGTGACCTCCTATAAGATGACTCGTTCTCATTTTTACTCTAATAGCAACAATGAATGTTTATATGGAGTGGCCCCAACCTATTTACTCTGTGTTTTTTGCAGTGTCTATTAGACTCAGTTGGGAAGCCTTATTGCCTGATTCCTTAGAAAACATAAACCTGTATTTCTCAGTATACATGTTACATGGTCTTTTCCTTTTTCTTCTTTCATTCCCAACAGTTTACTCAAGGAAACTGTAAGTTTTGGGGATGCAGTTAGGGATGACTAAAATACCCACAGTGGGTATTTTAGCACAAGTACAGATATACATTTTCACAGTAGTTTCAAGTGCAACTAATTTGAGACCAGATCTCCAAGTGCCATTTTAAAATAGTACTGGGCTAGTAAAGTATCACTAAAGAATGCCACTTGAGACCCAGTAATTATTTCAAGACAAATAATACTCAAAATCATAGTTATTTTACACCATTAGAAAATGGACTTGGGAACATGAACCCTGTGAATATAGAAAAGTAACAAGTCCCCTGGTAGTTGAGACCCATGGTGGACTTAACCTTTAACAGAGAAGTGAGAGGAGGAAGAAACCTCCCTAAACG
The DNA here is from genome assembly GCF_009829155.1 of Mustela erminea. Classification (NCBI taxonomy): domain Eukaryota; kingdom Metazoa; phylum Chordata; class Mammalia; order Carnivora; family Mustelidae; genus Mustela; species Mustela erminea. The sequence continues at coordinate 35,706,367 of NC_045618.1, read as the reverse complement.
TTATGAGGAAAACAGTTGAAATTTAAACATGGGAAATGACGCTCTGTCCCTGGAGTGGAGGCAGGAGAAGTAAGGGTCACTTGTCAAGGCACAGCAAGGGGCCTGGCAGAGTAAGGATGTATGTAGAGGCACAGGAGAAAGTTAACAAGTGGCTGAACCTTACACAGGCATCAGGCCCTCTAACCTTCGATCTCAGATGAGTAAGTTGGTAGATGAAACGGTCTCATTTTTATGGGAAAAAAATTTTTATCAGTTTTTTTTATATAAAGTCCCTCACATTTAATGAAATATTAAGAAATGTGAAAACATATTACTAACGTAATAATGTTATCAGACCCAGAAATGTCCAGATGTCGGAATTACCAGAAATGGATTAAGGCAACTAGGATTAATGTGTTAAATAATTTAGAGAAGTAAGCATCATGAGGGAATAAATAATGCTTTTCAATAAAGAGATGGAAATTTTCAAAAGCACTGAATCGAAATGCTACAATAAAAAAAATCACATTAGGCATTAAGATTTATTTTGGGGGGCTTTCAAGAGAACTGTAAATAGCAGATAAAGATCAATGAATACATACATTTCAGACAAAATGTGGAAGAATTTATCTCCAGCAGACCTGCTAAATAAAGTCTGTTAAAAGAATTTCTTTAAACTGAAGAGAAAAGTGCCATATAGAAAACTAATTCTGAATGGATAGCAATGCCTGGAAGAATAAATACATGTAAATACAACAATTTCAAAAAAACAAAATCTAAACTAAAAAACCTCTTCATAAATTAGTACTTGGCCTTATTAATATCCTTTTTCCAGTCTTTAATTAAGCAAAGGAAGTCAGTGAATATATGGCAGATTGGAAGAGTGTACCATTTAGACTCTTATATAACATCACACCGAATATTGGTAAAATACACATTTCTCTCAAGCGTACTGGAAATACTCAGTGATAAAAGCCATATGCTGAGCCACAAAACAGATCACATTTTGTTAGAAGAGAATTTGTACAAAATTTGATCTGTATTACAGTAGTATCCAATTCTAAGTCACTAAGTAGTATAAATCTAGAAAATCTCCACATGCTTGAAGATTATACAATCTATTTCTAATGGATCATAGGTCTGAAAATGAAAAACCTCAAAAATAATTGAGGAAATCACAATTTCTTAAAAGTTGTCTCATAAGCCAATCAATGCTTAGATTTTATAGCATTAAATGCAATAAAGATAAAGGAAAAAGGAGTCCAATCTAGGATATAAACTTCCAAATTAGTTGAGGGACACCTAGCTGGCTCAGTGGGTAGAGCATGTGACTCGTGATTTGTGTTCAAACCCCATATTGGGTATTGAGATTACTTAACAAAGAAAAAAAAGTTCTTGGGGCACCTGGGTGGCTCAGTGGGTTAAGCCTCTGCCTTTGGCTCAGGTCATGATCTTGGGGTCCTGGGATTGAGCCCCACATTGGGCTCCCTGCTCAGTGGGGAGTTTGTTTCCTCTCTCTCTCTCTCCCTGCCTCTCTGCCCACTTGTGATCTCTCTCTCTCTCTGTGTCAAATAAATAAATAAAATCTTTAAAAAAATTATTAATGAAGCTAGTTGAATAAAATAATCCCAGAGTCGATCAAAGTTGTCAACATGATAAAGAAAACCTTCTACAAATTTAATTTATTCCATTAAAATTAAAGGAGAAATATTATATGCTAACTGCAAAAGATGTGGTGAATGACCTTGAGAAAAGGCAACATACATTCATGATAAAATTGCTCAGTAAGTTAAGAATAATGGTAACCTCATATATTAAATCTCAAAAACAAAATTGAAACCAAAAGCTATAGCTGATACCATAATTAATGCTGAAATACAGACCACCTTCCCCATGATCAGGAACAAGACAACATGTTTCAATCTTGCCAGGGAAATTAAACAATGTATCCAAGACGGTATAGCTAGTTCAGTAAATCAATAGTCCTAAAGTCATATTATACCTCAAAATATTTTAATGGCTAAGAAAATAAGATGCAGAATGGTATTTTGAAAATAAGATATTATGAAGATCAAATAAAAACCATCACAATAAACCACATAAGGAATAATCATTTAAGGCTCCCATTCTCATGTTTTCCATATATATAGATAAACACACACACACACACACACCCCTCCAACTCTTGTCAATATCAATATTATCTGAGGTTTTCCAAAATTAAATGTAGCAGCTGATCTCCATTTTCAGTGTGATCTATCAGGAAACTATGGTATATATGTGGGGTTTCTGATTCATTTGTAATGCTTCCTCAGAACTTTCAGAGTTACTGAAGAGAGATCATTTCCCAGTCTTGGCTTCAAAGAGGACCATAAAAATAGTTCTTGACTCATTTATTAAAGTATGTTGTACTCTTAGGAATCAGTTAAGAAATTAAATTATATATTTCAAGCTGTAATACTTGGAGAGAATAAGGAAACAATTTAACTCATAATGAAATTAAGTTTGGAGATATTATATAGGTTTGTAGATTATGGCTTTATATAAGACAATCAGATGATTACTGGTAGCACATAAACATGAAACCTTTCTTATGTAGAAAAGTAGCACTGTCATCCTTTAGTCACATAAAGCAAATATTTTCCTAACTCTGTTACATCTCTAACTTATCATAATTACTTGTTTCTATGCCTCCTTTCATATTCTCTTGTCCACTTCCAAGGGAAATTTATAGGGGACTGTTATCCTATTTGGTCTCAGAGCTGAACACAGTTCCTAACTCAATATAGGAGTTTTGAATTTAATTAAATTGGATTTTAAGGATCAAGCAGATATCCCTAAATTCTAGAGAGAGCAAAACAATGCTCTTAGGATCAAAGGTAAAAACATGGGCCAACTAGAAAAGCCAACACACAAGGAGGTTTTGGACATGATAGTTGTTTTTTTGTTTTTGTTTTTGTTTTTTATTTTAAACTCTGAAAAATTTTGTAGTAACCAATTACTGAAAACAAATAACAAAACAAAAACAATTTGCTCAGCACAATGGAATATTTTAGTAGTTAAAACATAATGTTAACCTTTCATGGGACAACTATACACATAAATCTATTATGCATTCTGAAAATTTTGAAAAAAAAAATTTACTTGAATCTCTATATAGATGTCTCCATCTGCTGTTGAAAGCATGATTATTTTGAGATTGCATGGAGTAAACCCTCAGAGGTCCCTCAACAATCTTCAGGTGAACTATTACATTTTGGATTATAGGGAGTAGGAACAAATTACCGCCTCTTAGAATGGAGCAATGGTATAGTAATTTGTAAATGGATTTAAGTAACAATGGTGCAGCACTGAAGACTTACATAAAAGTTCCAAGTGTAGATCAATATTTTTGAAACTAACAGGTTATAATACATTGCCTCTTAAATTCTACCAAGTCTTACTTTTGTTATTCTTAACCAGAAATATCAGTATTCAAAGCGTACAGCTCCAAAATTTGACATTAGTTAGGCTGCAGATGTTTTTTCACTGGCAGGTTTGAACTTGTTGGATAACCATGAAATTAAATTTCATGAATATAAAGCAGAGTGAAATTATTTCCTTTTTGGAGAATTAATGAATTTTATCAATTTCCTTTAAAGTTTTTTTTAATAATGCCAACTATTCACATACCCACTTTTTACTAATATCATTCTATAATGGAAGAGCTCTGCAGTCAAAACTGTGTTTTTAGGGATGCCTGGGTGTCTCAGTCAGTTGAGCAGCTGCCTTCGGCTCAGGTCATGATCTCAGGATCCAGGATCGAGTACTTCATTGGGCTCCTTGCTCCATGGGGAGCCTGCTTCTCCTTCTGCCTCTGCCTGCCACTCTGCCTGATTGTGCTCGCTTGCTCTCACTCTAACAAATAAATAAAATTTAGTGGACTCTGAAGAACTAACTGAGGGTTTTGGAGGGGAGGGGGCTGGGAGGTTGGGTGAGACTGGTAGTGGGTATTGTGGAGGGCACGTATTGCATGGAGCACTGGGTGTGGCACATAAACAATGAATTCTGGAACACTGAAAAGAAATTTAAAAATAAATAAAATTTTTGGGACGCCTGGGTGGCTCAGTTGGTTAAGCAGCTGCCTTCGGCGCAGGTCATGATCCCAGTGTCCTGGGATCGAGTCCCACATCGGGCTCCTTGCTCCGCAGGGAGCCTGCTTCTCCCTCTGACTCTGCCTTCCACTCTGTCTGCCTATGCTCGCTCTCGCTCGCTCTCTCTCTGACAAATAAATAAATAAAATCTTTAAAAATAAATAAATAAATAAATAAATAAATAAATAAAATTTTTAAAAATGAAACAAAATTTTTAAAAAGTGCTTTTATTTTTGTCTGATAGATACATACATAATACAGTAATAGGTAATTTCCAAAAAAAAAATCAATATAGAACACAAGAAGGGTTCATTTAGTACTCCTTAATCTGAGGCAAAATTCTCATGCGTAGAAATAAATACCATTTAAGTTTATCCTCTTCAATACTAGTACCTTTTTAACAAAACTAAACACAAATTTTGGTAAGAAAATTGAAAGTTACATTTATTTGATCATTTAATGAATTAAAAGTTTTACACATCAACCATTTGTTCTTAAAGTCATGGTGAATGTGTTAAAAGAAAAAACAAGTTTTTGTCCTCTAAAAGATTTTAATCTTATAGAAGGACATTGGAGGATATGTAAATCTTGGAGGTAAAAACCAATGAAAATAAAATCAAGTGTCAGAATGTGTGGTGCAGAGCAGAAATAAACGCTAGTATTTCCTTTGTATCTTAAATGTCACTTATGATACAGATCAGGAAGCCAGATGTAGTGATATTTTCTAAAAATCAAGGTGATCTATGTCCTTTTTATGACCACACATAGTCTGGTTTCTGAATAATCTATGGTCTTCTCACACCAATGAAGAAGTTAATAATAACAGTATTTCTTTGAAGAATGTTTTAATTTCTTGTATTGTTATTTAAGTGACTAATATAAGTATAAACCAGGTAAAATCACGCAGTTAATGCATAACACATTTCAAAAAAGTTAGTGTAATTAAAAATACTAGCTGTATTCTCAAAAGACCTAGGTCTTTCCTCATCTTTGCTAGGAGCTAGAAAATTACCTCTAAGTTTTCTAGACTCTAAAATTTTGAGTCTAGAAATGTGGTCTAACTCATAACATTATGAAGATCAGATATGCTCAGTGTGATAGCATTTTTTAATGACAAAAAATGCACAGTGGGGATGCCTGGGTGGCTCAGTGGGTTAAGCCGCTGTCTTCAGCTCAGGTCGTGATCTCAGGGTCCTGGGATCGAGTCCCACATCGGGCTCTCTGCTCAGCAGGGAGCCTGCTTCCCTCTCTCTCTCTGCCTGCCTCTCCGCCTACTTGTGATCTCTGTCAAATAAATAAATAAAATATTTAAAAAAAAATGCACAGTATCCATAAAATATTGGGAAGGTTAGGATTTCTGTAGACAAATAATAGTTTTACTGTACTACACAACTTTTCTGCTGCAGAAATCAACCAAATTCTTCATGAATTATAAAAATAAATGTTATTTTTTTACATTTAACATTTTACAAATGGTTGTAGCTCAAGTAGCTGGTTCCATTTTTCTAGGCTCTGTTAATTTGACCAGTTTATAAGAAATCTGAAATGGGATGTCCAAATGGAAATATTCCTTAAGAACTAAATGAATGCATATTAGGAATGAATTTTATAAACATGCTTCCTTTTATGTTCTCTTTGCCCAAGACAGCACTGTAAGTAACAAAATGCTATTCATTTCTCATACTGATCTGTTATGATTTTGTAAAGAAACAGTACCAAATTTCCATGCTGATTGTTCTAGAAAATCTGTGTTTTATTTCTTCCAGTAAGTCCCTGATTGCCAGCAGCTAGACTCATTTTAGAATTCTACTTCTTATAGTCATTAGTAAGATGAAATTAGTAACATATCACTTGCAGTATTAACATTCTGTCTCAAACTTGTTCTCCCAAAGCAACTTCACAAGGTGTATTTTCTACCTTCTGCTTTAGCCAGGCTAACACTTGTAACTTCACCAAAACAGTTTTCAGTTTTCTTTAATAGTAAAATTTGTAAGCCTCTAATCAGGTTACAAAAAAAAAATTACAAAAAAGACACAAATTACAATTGGAAAGTGCCCATCACTACTGATCCCATGAACATTGCAACATTACTAAATGAGTATTATTAACAATTCTATGCCCACCAATTTGGTAACTTGATGAAATAGAACATTCCCTCAAAGTCATCATCTAAAGAAACTCCCACAAGAAGATGTAGAATCTGAATAGATCTCCATTAAAACAACCAGTTCAGTGACTGACAACCTTCCTAAATGAAATCACCTGTTGCAGGTGGTTTCACCAGTGAATTCTGACTAACATTTCAACAACAATGATAGCAGTTCTCTACATAATCTACCCAAAAAATAGCTAGCAAACCCTTCCTAAGTCATTCTGTGAGGTCAGTATTACTCCAATAACAAAACTGGATGGCAACAGGAAAAAAGAAAAAAAAAAGGAAAAGAAACTACAAACCAAGATGTTTCATGAAAACAGATATAAAAAACCTACAACCATCCATTAGTAAATAAAATTCAACCCTGTATGAAAACAGTGATACACCATGAATGGGTGGAATGGATTCCAGGTATATAAGGCTGTATCAACATTTTTTTAAAGATTTTATTTATTTTTTTGACAGAAAGAGAGATCACAAGTAGGCAGAGCAGCAGGCAGAGAGAGAAGCAAGCTCCCCGCTGAGCAGAGAGCCTGATAATCCATTGAGCCACCCAGGTGCCCCAGGAGAGATAGCATCTGTGACACAGCTATCTTCTGCGATCTATACTCCACTTGCCCAAGCACATGTGTTACAGAACTACTAGAAAGTGTCAAAACTACACCACCACCACCAACAACAACAACAACAACAAAAATCTTGTTATTAAGGACTTTAAGGGGAAAAAGGGACTGCAAAAAATGAACAGTCTATCAGACAAGGAAAGAGACTAGCCATATCAGAGACACTAAATGAGTAGAAAAGCCCCAATCCTGGGTCATAAGTAAGCGAGGCCCTGCATTCCCTACCTGAGATAAGGAGCCCCAAACCCCATCTAGTTTATGATTTACTTTTTATTTTGCTTGTTTTCTGTGTGCCAACCTGTCATTTAAATTCCAGTTTGTGAACATACAGCGTAATATTATAGTTACAGTGTAATGTTTTACAGGTGTAAAATTTAGTTATTCATCATTTACATACAACACCCAGTGCTCATCACAGCCAGTGCTCCATCTAGTTTACATGGTCTCTCGGAACATGCCCACAGGCCCTTCCCTTCATCCTGCCTCTGCTTCATTATAATGTTAAAATCTCCACTCGAGGGGCACCTGGGTGGCCAAGGGGGTTAAAGCCTCTGCTTTGGCTCAGGTCATGATCCCAGGGTCCTGGGATCGAGCCCCCACATCAGGCTCTCTGCTCATGGAGGAGCCTGCTTCCCCCTCTCTCTGCCTGCCTCTCTGCCTACTTGTGATCTCTGTCAAATAAATAAATAAAATCTTTAAAATAAATATCATCCACAAGGCAAGGCGATCTCCTTTCACTACCCTTACAAGCATTGTATTAGAAGTCCTTGCTCACATAGTAAGAAAAAAAGTACATAAAAGGGATGCAAGTTGAGAAGAAAAAATAAAGAGCAAATGCAAACACAGAAGAAACTGCTCAGTGTCTTAAGGCATTAGGGAATTGCAAATAAAAACAACAAGATCCCACTATACATGTAGAATGATTAAAACCCAAAACACTGACAACACCAAAATACTGTTGAGAATGTCCAGCAACAGAAACTCCCATTCATTGCTTGCATGAAAGAAAATGGTCTCAAATGGTCTAATGTAGAATACAGTTTGGAAGTTTTTTTTACGAAGTTTGTCACAGTCTTATCACAATATCCATCAGTTACTCTTCTAAATATTTACTCAAATGAGTTGAAAACTTGTGTTCAAACAAAAAGCTGCATGTAAAGGTTTTATCACTTCCTTCATAATTGTAGGATTTTGGAAACAACCAAAATGTCATACAACAGGTGAACAGATAAATTGGTATATCCTAACAAGAGAAAACCATCCAGCAATAAAAAGAAACAAACTATCAAGTTTTGAAAAAACAGGGAGAAACCCTAAATGTTTATTATGTAGAAGCCTGTCCACAAAGACTACATACAGTATCCTTCCAACTAAATGACATTCTGAAAAGACATATATATGGAATGGTAAAAAAGATAAGTGATTGGTGGGGGTTAGGGATACGAGTGAAAGCTAATTAGATCGAGCAAAGGAAAGTACAGGGCAGTGAAAATACTCTGTAGCACACTGTAATGAAATATATACATGATACTACACATTTATCAAAATTTCTAGAATATGCAATACCAAGAGTGAACTGTAACACAAACTATGTACCTCAGGAAATGATAGTATATCAGTAAGGATTCAATTTTAACAAAGGGATCACACTAATGCAGGAAATGACTACCCGGGGAAACTAAGGGAAACTCTATGTGGAGGAAAAGGATTTATACCAAATTCACAGTTTCTGCTTCATTTTTCTATAATCCAAAACTAGTCCAAAATATGATCTATTAATTAAAAAAAAAAACAACCCTCATTTCCAGTCCCAGCTCCACATATAAAGAAATTGGAATTTCTTGCTAAGTTAAAACAAATGAAAACACTAAACAGATTGAAAAAGCAGTAATTCTTCTGGGCTAGGAGAAGACAGGACACAGGGCAAACATCACCTGCTCCCAACACCAGAGAGACAAACACAGGAAGACACGGGAGTTATGCCGTAGAGACTCCAGAAATCACACTGAAGGAGAACTAGGGTAGAAAACCCGAGGTCCAGTTGCTGAGTTCCTAGAGGCTCAACACAAACAACTCTCAGAGCTAAAAACTCCCAGGGAGAAGAGTCATAAAATGGCCCTCACCAGATTCACCTCCAGGAGCTTGAGCTAGGTTTCCTCAATAAGTAATGGAGAAAACTCCCCCCCACTTTTAGGGCAGGGGCGGGGGAAATTTGAGATAATTATTCAGGATAAAATGCTCAGTATTTTGGAAGTCATTATACTATGCCTTCTACTTCAGTGAATGTTTGAAATTTTCCACAGTAATGAAAACAATGATAAAAAGCTAAAAAAATTTTTTTGAGAAGAAAAAAGAACTAACCAGAGCAAACTGCTTTCCCCTCAACAAAGCCTGCCATCAAGGGAAACTACTTAACCATAGTTGAATCTGCTGAGGTGTTAGGAGACCCAGCTCACCTGCTGAAAGAAAAATAACCCAGTCCAGCCAGTCTAATTTTCTATGGGAAAGAAGGGAAATAGCCAAGTATAGACTATTCTAGTCATTCTGTACCACCTAAAGGAAAGGGAAAAAGCAAAGAAAACAAAACTGAGAAATGTTTATGAAGTTCATAGTTCAGAAGAGACATCCATTAACTAAAAGACTCACTAAAATATCGTGAGGCTTAACCATAGGACTATAGAATGCTTCTCCTCTCCTCATACCTCATACTGCAACACCACAGGTCTGTTTATTTTTTAAAGATTTTATTTATTTAGTTGACACAGAGAGAAGAGAATACAAGCAGGCAGAGCAGCAAGCAGAGGGAGGGGGGGAAGCAGGCTCCCTGCTGAGCAGAAAGCCCCACGTGGGGCTCGATCTCAGGACCCTGGCATCACAGTCTGAGACGAAGGCACACACTTAACCAGCTGAGCCACCCAGGCGCCCTGCAAAAGTCGATTTATAGACACTCAAATTTAGCCTCTTTTGTTTTTAAGCCCTTATATGGGAGTAAATAAATGACTGAGAGGCTTACTGATTTTAAGTTAGAGCATTAAGCAATCTGGCCACAGCTACCAGCATCTAGTATTTAAGGGAAGGATTCGACTCCAGCATTATGTTCTTTCCCTTTCCCATCACCGAGCATAGATTTAACTGCAAGTGGCTGCAGCAACGTGCATGTGACCCAATTTGAAGTACACATTGCAAGCAACTTTGACTTCCTCAGCGCTCTCGCGTTCCCAGTGATTTAGCGATAATGCTTTCCAATATGTTATTGGTCTCACATGTTAACAAAGTCCCTCGTCTAATTCCAATACATGTTTACCATCTTTTTGAGATGACAGTCTTGCTTTCCAAATAAAAATAAAATAAATTACAGTTTGAAATGTATCTCTCAAGTTGAAATTCTGCCTAAATAGAATGTTCCATTATTCATATGATTAGTACGGTTTTGCTATTTCATTTCTCTGCGGCTCATTTTACAGATGATAGCATGAGGCCTGGGCCAGCTAATTGATCTCAGGGCACAGAGGTTATACAGCATCCTGGCCTATTAGTGCTTCTACACAGCTACCAGGAAAAGGCAGCATGACCAAAAAATGCCATGGGACATGAGGTCTTCTAAATAACCCCACTGTAATTTTTCAAATTGCTGCCCAATGTCTTCTTCAGAACAGCAGGAAATGTCAATGAGGACTCAGGTGTCTCTTCAGGGTAGAATCACTGTTGTTAAAACAGCAAGAGAAAAACAGACCAGATGCTCTAGTCCTGAAGAGAGGAAGAAAGAAGGGCCACTGATTCTACCTATTATTTCATAGACAATATATCTCTTTGCTGAGCTAGAAGATCAGTGTGGCATTGGCTTTGCCTAAACTAGGCTAGTAGGGTGATGGCAGAATCTAACAGTATGTGATATTCTTAACTATTATCATCAAAGTGGCAGCAAATACTACCTTGCTACCATCTGAGCAAAACAGCCTGTACCATCCACCTTTACTGACAGTGACAGCCCCTCCACCCTGGCAATGTTTAAATGCTTCACAGAATTCAAAAGAGGAGACTAGAGCTTGGATGTCTGGTTGACTTATCTGCATGTTTGCCTAGGCATCATCTCACAGAAACAGTAAAACCCTTGTGTTTGGAGAAAACTTTGATTTTTGTGGTGGGTGCTCTGACATAAAGATCAAAAATGAAGTTTAGATCATTTGTTTTTATCATCTTTATCATTTATATAAAAAGGTTCAAGATATTGATGTAAGGGTTGAGGGTTACATATAAGCAGAGGACTCAGTGCTGGTCCAAAGAGAAGAAGGTTCTTTTTGTCTTTTTGTCTGATCTCTTCAACTGCTTCCTCTACCCAAAAATGATGGAATTTTACATTTCATCATGGATGAAAATCACAAATACGACTCTCCCTTGGTCATCTTTTCAACCTCCACAGACTGAGATGAAAACTGTTCTTTTTAAAACCATGGTTTACCAGAGAGGAGAGGAAAATACGATAAAACTACACCTCCCCACCAGCTCCTGGAGCCACATCCCACTGACCTCACTTGAATTTTTCCAGAGCAGCAATCACTGCCTGGTACTTCACGTGATGGTTTCTCTACTCGCTCTCTCTCTCTACTCTCTCTCTCTCTCTCTCCGAGAATGGAAGTGCCAAATGGACACAAATTTTGTTTTGTTCACTTTTGTGGCTCTAGTAAAACTAGCATATTTTTCACCCTCAGTGAACATCAGCCAAGTGAAGGAATAAAGGCAGAAAAGGTTATTGAGAGCCAGGAAATGGTGGGGAGAAACATCAAATAATGAAGGCTAGAATTTATAAAGAGAAAAATGGACACTGGTGATTTTGTTTTACACCTTAGATTTCTCTCAGTTTGGTGGAGATTACTGATGTGGCTGTGTGTATAATATATACACATATGTGCCAAATATAATCTTGGAAAGGTTTATACTGTGAGAATAAATAGACATAAAAGGAGAGGAAAAGGAAGATAAACAAATAAAAGACAAGTGATATGAAAAGAAAAGAAAAAGCTATCTGCATCCAAATCCATTTTCTGCCCAACTCTTTTGCTTTCCAAGATACTATGTTTTACTAACCATCTCCTTATCTTCCTGTGGATGGAGACCATCCACAGGCTGTGATATAAGACATATCACATGGCTTCTCTTTCTGATATGCAGGTCACTAGAGTAACTGTGGTTCCTTGGCTTCCGGAAGTTATACACTCCCACCTCTTCACTGTTGCTTTGGTGTTCCATCTCTTCTATTGCTCTAAAGCCAAACTCTGTGATCGTCTTTCTTACCATCAGTGCTGGCCTACAGAAGAAAGTCTCTACAGTACAACATGGTACCAGTAGCCCTTTCACCAGTGGTGTTCTTGATGACTTTGGTAAATGGATGTGCCCTCTGGGCATTCTTACTGGATATAATCCTCCATCGAGTGGTCTGGTCTCACAGAATATATTCCCCACCCCACCCCACCACGCGCAAAGTCGCTTTTCTGAGCCATTTTGACCCCTTCTAGAACTGTATCCCAGGGAAATTCAGGCATTCCCACTTTGTTCAATGTAGACACTCATTCTCTCCAGGCTTTTAAGAGCCACTCCACCAGTGAACTTGTCCTATTTTATGGGTCTTCACTGGTTGTTAAACTCTATATTGGGAAAATGTTCCCAAGTCTATGAACTCTTGTTTCCCCAGCCTCAAGTTCTGTACCTCTTTGTCTTGACACCCTTAAACAAGCACCATCGTGTTCCTGCTGGTACATATGAGCTCATTCCTGCACCTCCTTTGGAATGTTCATGACTAATGACTAAGATTCTTGATTAGCTTCAAAACATGCTTATTCTTGTTTACGCCATCCATGTTTCCCACTTATCTACACACTCTTTCTACTTCTGACTTGGTGTGACTCTAAAAGCATTGTAAAGTAGAACAAAGAGGTTGAAGAAAATCATGCTCTATTTCTAATAACCAGTTGACAAGGAAGACTCATTGAGACATTTTTCAGACTTATAAAGAGAAACATAATGCATGCATTCATATAGGGAGATAGCTTGCTTAAAATGGATAGAGTTACTATTTGTTTTATTTTAAAAGGGAGGCTTCATCAAATGAAAAGATATAAAGCTGATGTAGTTTTTTAAAAATATATTCACTTTAATTACATTCATTTATCTGGGAGGAAAATCCTTACCCTTTTAGATAGAAGGTGAAATGAAATATCATCTTTCGGAAGAAATACAATGTTTAGAGGTAACATAGTTATGAACTAGAGAAGTCTAATAAATGGAGATTTTCTATGGATAGTATTTCAACAAAAATACTACTGAATGTTGACCTTTAAATTTTCTCTTCAGTATTCCTTTGAATTTGAGTTGCTAGCACTCTTTACTTGCACTATTATTAGAAATGTATATAAATTTTGGAAAGTTAAAAGAGAACCCTGCCCCTGTTGAAACACTCATGCTTTGTTTTCTCACTTGGAAACAGTAAGTTGCAAAATGCATTTAAGCAGCTAATTTCCTGCTTGAAAATACTAAAGCACTTCTGATTTCCCCTTTGTGCTTTGCTAAGAGGGAACTTTTATCTTGTGCCCTAGTAATGATGAGGTGGATACTTTCTCTATTTCTGTTAGGTGCTCTAATTTGTAACATTATTTACAGCTTTATATAACAAAGACCATCATCCACAAGACAAAACAGATTGGAAAAATGAAAAACAACATGAGATTTACAAATTACATACATGCATACATACAAAAACTTATTGTCAGCCAGCCTTGAGTTATGGTACCAGTTACCCAGTGCAAACTGCATATATTCATTCTTTAATTTTTAGAGCAATCTTGTCAAAATTTTGTTATTGTTTCATAAAAATCTTTTTTTTTCTTACTTCTATGTGTGCCACTTGTTTTATGTAGCCTACTGGTTTTATATAATCAGGTTTAAGTACTTTATATTAAATATTTTTGGTCTATATATAAATACTTGAATATATTGATGAGCAAATTTTAAAAAGATATAATTTATTCTAAACACCATTTTCTATGAATGAGAGATTTATTATTTAATTTATGCCCCATAAGATACTCCCCAAAGGTTTTTCTACCTTTTTTCTTGGAGAGGGTAGGGGTTGATAAGGTTGTTCAGTTGATATAACAATAAATTTATGGCAGCTATAATCCACATAAATAATGGCATAATCTCTTCTTACCAAAAGACATCTGAAGTTTTTGATGTCAGGTCTTCAAGAAAGGGTCCTATAGTTTGGAGTTTTGGAGAATAACGATGGTGAATTTAAAAATATTTTAAATGAATACAATGTATTTTTCCCAAGGTGGAAGCTCAATCTATTCTTTTAGCTTTAGGTATATTTCCTAGCTTATCAATATGAGGTATGATTGAAAACAACAGTGGATAAACTGAAATGCATCACTAAATAAAAAACAGGAAGTCAACAGTTGCCTTCCCTGGTGTATACATATATGAAGAAACATATTTAGCACACATCAGTTCCATCAACAATATCATTGAGTAATCTCTACCTGTATGTTTACCCCAAATATTTTATCTATTTAACTTTTCATACTTTGATTTAATTTGAAGTACAATGACTGACTCTCCCCCAAAGAGTCTGTGATAACCTTAACTTCAACATGTCAAGTCCTGTTCCTGTTTATTGATAAACTTGAAATGTTAGCTTATGTTCTAATAGCATAAATAATTTATAAGATGAATTTGTAATTAATTTCCCAAACAAGGAAAATCTGAGAATAAAAGAGGCACTATTATTTGTAATAAAAGAAAAGAGGGTCTAACCCGGGACAATCCTGGACATAATGGCTTCAATTATTAAACATTGTGGATAGCTTACCAAGATATTCATTTCTAAATTCAATAGTGCCAATTTGCCTTCTTTTTGCATTTATGATCCCTACTGTAGAGTCTAATTTAGACAAAATAGAATGAAGTTGAACAGCAGAGTCTGTACCCAGACTGCATTGGTTCAAATCTCAGTTCGTCCATTTACTATTTGTGATGTCTTGGGAAACTTACCTAAACTCTCAATGACTTATTTCCCTTACCTTTAAGTAGGACTGAAGATTTCAGTAAATATTTTATATATTTGTGAGGATTGATTATGATATAAGATATTTAAAACTGTGCCTAGCACATAGTAAATGGTTAATAAATATAAATTACTGTTATTGGCTGAAATATACTGCAGTCAGTTCTGTATATAAAAATCAGAGGGGAGGGTGCCTGGGTGGCTCAGTGGGTTAAGCCGCTGCCTTCGGCTCAGGTCATGATCTCAGGGTCCTGGGATCGAGTCCCGCATCGGGCTCTCTGCTCAGCAGGGAGCCTGCTTCCTCCTCTCTGTCTCTCTGCCTACTTGTGATCTCTCTCTGTCAAATAAATAAATAAAATCTTTAAAAAAAATCAGAGGGGAGGAAGCCCAAATTGTATTTTCTTATTATATTATATTACTTTGTCATAAAAAAAAGAATTAATGATAAATTAAGTATGTACAATGAAGAATGAAGTTTTGGTGACAGGATATGAGGAAGAATATCAATTTTGCTCCATCCCTGAAGATTTATGTGTGCACATCATAAGAGAAGTTTATTTATTTCCAAAGACTTTTTCTATTGCTTTTTTAAAAATTAACATATAATGTATTATTTGTCCCAGGGAAATCTGTCTGTGAATCATCAGATTTACACATTTCACAACACTCACCATAGCCCATACCTACCCCAATATCTATAACCCAGCCACCCTCTCCATGCCCCCTCCAACCCCCAGCAACCCTCAGTTTGTTTTGTGAGATTAAGAGTCTTATGGTTTGTCTCCCTCCTGATCCCATCTTGTTTTATTTTTTCCTCCCTACCCCCATGACCCCCTGACCTGTCCCTCAAATTCATCATATCAGAGAGGTCATATGATTATTGACTTTGACTTATTTTGCTTAGCATAATAACCTCTAGTTCCATCCACGTCTTTGCAAATGGCAAAATTTTGGCTTTTGATGGCTGCATAGTATTCCATTGTGTATATAAAATATATAATATTTATATATATTATATATATATTTATATATATATATGTATCTATATATATCACATCTTCTTTATCCACTCATCTGTTGATGGACATCTAGGCTCTTTCCATAGTTTGACTATTGTGACATTGCTGCTATAAACATTCGGGTGCACATGCCCCTTTGGATCCCTGCATTTGTATCTTTAGGGTGAATACCCAGTACTGCAATTGCTGGGTCATAAGGTAGCTCTATTTTCAACTTTTTGCAGAACCTCCATGCTGTTTTCCAGAGTGGCTTAACCAGCTTGCTTTCCCAGCAACAGTGTAGGAGGGTTCCCCTTTCTCTGCATCCTTGCCAATATCTGTCATTTTCTGACTTGTTAATTTTAGCCATTCTGACTGGTGTGAAGTGGTATCTCACTGTGGTTTCTATTTGTATTTCCATGATGTTGAGTGATATTGAGCACTTTTTCATATGACTGTTGGCCACCTGGATGTCTTCTTTGCTGAAATGTCTGTTCATGTCTTCTTTTCATTTCTTGATTGGATTATTTGTTCCTTGGGTGTTGAGTTTGATAAGTTCTTTCTAGATTTTGGATATGAGCCCTTTATCTGATATGTCATTTGAAAATATCTTCTCTCATTCTTTATGTTGTCTTTTGGTTTTGTTGAATGTTTCTTTTGCTGTGCCTTTGGAGACGTGTGTAGCAAGAAGTTGCTGTGGCTGAGGTCAAAGAGGTTCCTGCCTCTGTTCTCTTCAAGGACCTGGATGAACTCCTGTCTAACATTGAGTTTTTTCATCCACTTGGAGTCTATATTTTGCATATGGCTGTCCCATGTTCCTAGCACCATTTATTGAAGACACTTTTTTTTTCCCCAATTAGATATTCTTTCCTGCTATGAGGAAGATTAGTTGACCGTAGAGTTGAGGGTCCATTTCTAGTTTCTCTATTCTGTTCCATTAATCTGTGTGTCTGGTTTTTTTGCCAGGACCATACTGTCTTGATATCACAGCTTTGTAGAGCTTGAAGTTTGCAATTGCATTGCCATCAGCGATGGTTTTCTTTTTCAACATCCCTTTGGCTATTCGGAGTCTCTTCAGCTTCCACACAAATTTGGGGATTATTCATTCCAGTTCTGTGAAAATTGTGGATGGTATTTTGATAGGGATTGCATTGACTCTGTGTATTGTTCTGGGTAGCATAGACATTTTCACAATATTTCTTCTTCCAATCCATGACCATGGAACATTTTTCCATTTCTTTGTGTCTTCCTCCATTTCATTCATGACTATGGTATGGTTTTCTGAATACAAATCCTTTGCCATTTTGGTTAGATGGAGTCCCAAGTATCTTATGGTTTGGGGTGCGATGACACATGGGATGGAATCCTTAATTTCTGTTTCTTCAGTCGCATTGTTGCTGCAGACAAATGCAAGTAATTTCCGTGTATTGATTCTATATCCTACCACTTTACAGAATTCCTGGCTGAGTTCTAGCAATTTGGGGGTGGAGTCTTTTGGACTTTCCACAGAAACTATCCTATTGTCTGCAAAGGGTGAGAGTTTGACTTCTTTGCTCATTTAGATGCCTTTTCTTTTTGTTGTCAGATGGCTGAGGTTAAGAATTCTAGTACTATGTTGAACAATAGTGATGAGAATGGGCATCCCTGCTGTGTTCCTGACCTGAAGGGAAAAGTTCTAGTTTTTCCCCATTGGGAATGATATTCTCTGTAGGTTTCCCATAGATGGCCTTTATGATGTGGAGGTACCCTTGTCCCTCCACGGTAGAGTTTTGATCAAGAAGAGATGCATTAATTTGTCTGATGCTTTTTCTGCATCTATTGAGAGTATCCTATGGTTCTTATTCTTTCTTCTATTAAGGTAGTGGATTCCATTGATTGATTTTCAGTTGTTGAACCACCCTTGCAGTCCAGGAATAAATTCGATTTGGTCGTGTTGAATCATCCTTTGAATGGGCTGTTGGATCCTCTTAGCTAGTATGTTGGTGAGAATTTTTGCATCCATATTCATCAGGAATAGTGATCTGTAATTCTCCTTTTGGGTGGGGTCTCTGGTTTTGGGATCAAGGTAATGCTGGCCTTATCAAAAGGGCTTGGAAGTTATCCTTCCAGTTCTATTTTTAGGAAAAGTTTCAGAACAAGAGGTATTAAATCTTCTTTAAATGTTTGGTAGAATTCCCCTGGGAAGCCATCTGGTGCTGGGCTCATGTTTCCTGGATGATTTTTTTTTTTAAAGATTTTATTTATTTATTTGACAGAGAGAGATCACAAGCAGGCAGAGAGGCAGGCAGAGAGAGAGGGGGAAGCAGGCTCCCTGCTGAGCAGAGAGCCCGATGCGGGCCTCGATCTCAGGACCCTGAGATCATGACCTGAGCCAAAGGCAGCGGCTTAACCCACTGAGCCACCCAGGCGCCCTCCTGGATGATTTTTGATGACTGCTTCAAGTTTGCTGCTGATTATGAATCTCTTCAGATTTCCTTTTCTTCCCAGTTCAGTTTTGGTTGTTTCTATGTTTCTGAGAATACATCTATTTTTTCAAGACAGCCTGATTGGTTGACATGAAGTTGGCATCCTATGTTCTTATACTTGTTTGTGTTTCCTTGGTGTTGGGTGTGATCTGTCCTTCTTGATTCATGGTTTTATTTATTTGGGTCCTTCCTGTGTTCTTTTTGAGAAATCTGACCAGCGGTGTATCAGTCTTATTAATTCTTTCAAAGAAGCAGCTCCTAGATGCGTTGATTTGTTCTTCTATTTTTTGGTTTCTATTTCATTGATTTCTGCTCTAATCTTTATTATTTCTCTTCTCCTTCTGGAGTTAAACTTTCTATGCTCCTCCTTCTCCAGCTCCTTTGGGTGTAGGGTTAGGTTGTGTATTTGAGACCTTTCTTGGTTCTTGAGAAACGGTTGTTGCGCTGTATACTTCCCTCCAAGGACTGTCTTTGCTGCATCCCAAAGATATTGGACAGTTGTGTTTTCATTCTCCTGTGTTTCCATGAATTTTTAAAATTGATCTTGAATTGACTAGGTGAACCATACATTCTTTAATAGGATGCTCTCTAGCCTCCATGTATTTGAGTTCTTTCCATTTTTCCTCTTCTGATGGAGTTTCAGTTTCAAAGCATTATGGTCTGAACATATGCAGGGAATGATCCCAATCTTTTGGGATGAGAATGAACATGGCGGCCTCCCTATCTCTGGACCTGGAGCCGAGAGCTCAGGGCCCCGCTCCTCAGTGTGTCCTCACAGAAGTGGTCCATCCCTTGTGTCTCCCTGGTCTCTGTCAGCACTCTGTGCTCACCGGTCCTGTGACCAACATTTCTGTGTCTGTCACACAACCCAGTTTGGAGTCTCCAAGTCCAGCAGACTACTGCGGCATGCTCAAGCACCACTCCTCCTTGGGGAGGAAGGGGGCTCTGTCCAGGTATGCCTCTTCTTGGGTCCCTTCTCAAAGAGTGGTGGCCAGACTGCGCTGTGGATCACAGTTTACGGGAACCTCCAGCTTACAGCCCACTCCTGGGATCACTCTTTGTCAATGGCTTCCCTGCTTCAATACCTGGGAGCTCTGCTGCCCTCAAGCACTCCTGGTCCCCCTGGGACCCTGAGGATCCTGAGACCACACTGTCCCATCGAGGGTTTCACACCCTGCCCAGCCACCAGAGCGACATCCCTCACCAGAACAGACTTCTGCAAGTTCCAATTTTGTGCTCTGCTGCCCATAGCACTTGGCAATAGCCGGCTGACAGAGGCTTCCTCCCCCCAGGGTTTATCTTCCCACCTATCAGCTTAGACTCACTTTTCTCTACTTCCTCCCTTGTGGCAAGTGGTCTCTTTTCTGTTTGTAGCATTGCTGCTCTTCTTTTCTTGGATCTGTGCTTGAATTTGCAGGTGTTCAGAATGGTTTGATAGCTAGCTAGCTAAATTCCTTGTGCCAGATGAAATGAAGGGGTCCTACTCCTCTGCCTTCTTGGACTCTGTCTCTCTCTTCTTTCTCCAGATTGCTTTGGGTATGGTGGACATGTTAACATTATTAATTCTTCCAGTTAACGAGCATGGCATACGCTTCCATTTATTTGTTTCATCTTCCAAATCTTTGGCCCATTCACCCACCAACACGCACATGTTTTTCCTTCCTTTTCCACCAGGTGTTCAATATACCAGGGCTTCCTCATTCTTGGTTAGTTTTATTCCTAGATTTTTTTTTTTTTTTTTGCTTGATGCAATTATCAATGGCATTGCTTTCTTAATCTCTTTGTGAAAGTTGGTCATCAGTACATAAAAATACAAGTCAGGGCACTTGGGTGGCTCTGTCAGTGAAGTGTCTGCCTCCAGGTCAGCTCATGATCTTTGGATTTTAGGAATGAGTCCAGCATTGAACAGTCCATGTTCAGCAGGGAGTCTGCTTTTCCCTGACTTTCTGCTGCTCCCCCTGCTTATGCTCTCTCTCTTTCTGTCTCTCTCCATGTCAAATACATACATTCTTTAAAAACAAAAAATGAATATTGACTTTGTATCTTGCAGCTTTACTGAATTTATTTATTCTAATATATTCAAATTTGTTTATTTGTTAATGAAACATTTTGTGTGTGTGTAGACTCCTTAGGGATTTCTACATATAGTGTGTGATCTGAAAATAGTGACCATTTTCTTTTCCTATTTAAATTTCATATATATATATTTTTTTTTTTTTTTGCTTTTTGTTTTTTTTTTTTTTTGTCTAAATCATTTGGCAAGGGCTTTCGATATGATGATGAATGAAAGTGATAAGAGTGGGCATCTTTATCGTGTTCTTGCTGGTAGTAGGAAAGTTTTCAGCATTTCACCCTCAAGTATAATGTCAGCTGTGGGCTTTTCACAGAGGGCCTTTGTTTGGTTGAGGTGTGTTCCCTCAGTACACAGATGGTTTAGAGCGTTCATCATGAAGCATATCGAATCCTGTCAAGTGTTCTTTCTGCATCTATTGTACCAATCCTAGGATCCTTATCTTTTATTTTTTTAAGGTAGTGTGTGTTATTGGTGGATGTGCAGATGTGGAATCATCCTGGCATCCCTGGAATAAATCCCACTGGATCATGTTATGTGATTCTCCTGATGGATCGTTGAATTGATGTCGCCGATAATTTGTTGAGGACGTTTGCATCTCTGTTTATGAGGCATATTGGCCTTTCCTTTTCTGGTACCATCCTTGTCTTGTTTTCGTAGCAGGGTACTGCTACCTTCATGAAAAGAGTTTGGATGTATGCACTTCTCTCCTTTTTTATTTTTTTTTTTAAGATTTTATTTATTTATTCATCAGAGAGACAGAGTATGCACAAGCCGGCAGAGAGGCAGGCAGAGGCAGAGAGAGAAGCAGATTCCCCACTGAGCAAGAAGCCCGATGTGGGACTCAATCCCAGGACCCTAGGTTCATGACCTGAGCCAAAGGCAGCAGCTTAATCTACTGAGCCACTCGGGGGTCCCTTTTCTCTCCTTTTAAAAAACAGTTTGGAAAGAGTTGGTATTAATTCTTCTTCTATCGTCTGTCTAGAGCTCCTTGGTGAAATTGTCTGGTCTTGGGCATTTGTTTCCTAGGAGGATTTGACTATGGAATCAATCTTTTTATTAGTGATCAGTCTGTTCAGATTTTTTTTTTCCCCCTTCATGGTTCATTCTAGGTTGTTGTCAGGAACTTATCCATTTCTTCTAGGTTGTCCAAGGTGTTGGCCTCTACTTGCTCTTAGTACTCTCAATGATCCTTTGTATTTTTGTGATATTCTTTGCAATAACTCAAGTTTCTTTCTCTTTTTTTAAGTTCTTCACATTTTTCATTTAAATTCAGTTAGCCAAGGTATGGTTTTTGATGTAATGGTCAGTGATTCATTAGTTGCACCTAACACCCAGGGCTCATCACCACATGTCCCCTCCTTAATACCCAGCACCCAAGTACCCCGCCCCCCAACCTACCTCTCTTCCAATAATTAAGAGTCTCTCATGGTTTGTCTCCCTCTCTGATTTCTTCCCATTCAGTGTTCCCTCCCTTCCCCTGTGGTCCTCCACACTATTCCTTGTGTCCTCATATGAATGACACCATATAATTATTGTCGTTCTCTGCTTGATGGATTTCACTTAGCATAACCCCCTCCAGTTCCACCCATGTCGATGCAAATGGTGGACATTCGTCCCTTCTGATGGCTGAGTAAAATTCTACAGTATGTATGTACCACATCTTCTTTATCCATTCTTCTGTTGAAGGACATCTCAGCTACTTCCACAGGTTGGCTCTTGTGGACATTGCTGCTATGAACATTGGGGATCATGTGCCCCTTCTTTCCACTGCCTCTGTATCTTTGGGGTAAATACCCAGGAGTGCAATTGCTGGGTTGTAGGGAAGCTCTACTTTTAACTTTTTGAGGAAACTTCATGCTGTTTTCCAGAGTGACTGCACCAGCTTACATTTCCACCAACAGTGTAAGAAGGTTCCCCTTTCTCCACATCCTTGCCAACAGTTAGTTGTTGTTTACTGTCTGTTAATTTGAGCCATCCTAACTGCTGGAAGGTGGTATCTCACTGTGGTTTTGAATTCCCTGATGAGAATTGATGTGGAGCACTTTTCATGGACTGTTGGCCATTTGTGTGTCTTCTTTGGAGAAGTGTCTCTTCCCATCTTCTGCCCATTTCTTGAGTGGTTTCTTTGTTTCTTGTGTGTTGAGTTTGAGCAGATCTTTGTAGATCTTGGATACCAGACCTTTCTCTGTCCTTTATGTGTCATGTCATTTGCAAATATCTTCTCCCATTCTATAGGTTGCCTTTAGTTTTGCTAATTGTTTCTTTTGCTGTGCAGAAGCTTTTTACCTTGATGAAGTCCCAACAGTTCATTTTTGCTTTTGTTTCCCTGGCCTTTAGAGACATGTCTTGCAAGAAGTTGCAGTGCCCAAGGTTGAAGAGGTTGTTGTCTGTGTTCTCCTCTAGGACTTCAATGTGAGACAGGAATCAATCATCTTTCTTTCCTCATTGTATTTGAGCCCTCTCTCTTTCTTGGTGAGCCTAGCTAAAAGTTTGTCAGTGTAGTTTATCTTCCCAAAAATGGCAGCCCATATTTTCATGGATCCTTTGTCTTTTTAGTCTCCATTGGATTTATTTCCGCTTTCCTTTTTTTTTTTTTTAAGATTTTATTTATTTATTTGACAGAGAGAAATCACAAGTAGATGGAGAGGTAGGCAGAGAGAGAGAGAGGGAAGCAGGCTCTCTGCTGAGCAGAGAGTCCGATGCGGGCCTCGATCCCAGGACCCTGAGATCATGACCTGAGCCGAAGGCAGCGGCTTAACCCACTGAGCCACCCAGGCGCCCTCCGCTTTCCTTTTTTTATTTCTTTCTGTCTACTGATTTTGGGCTTTGCTTGTTTGTTTGTTTTGTTTTGTTGTTTGTTTTTTTGTTTTTTTCCAATTCTATCCCTTGTATATTAGGTTGGTCATTGGAGAGCTTTCAGATGGATTGATGAGGACCTGAATTTCTATGAACTTCCCCCTTAGAGCTACTTTGGCTGCATCCCATAACTTTTCATAGCTTCTCTTTTTGTCTCAAGATACTTTCAAATTTTCTTTTGATTTCTTATTTGACTGTTGGTTATTAACTAGCATGATGTTGAATTTCCACATATTTGGGACTGTCTCATTTTCTTCTTGCAACTGATCTCCACTTGCATATTATTGTGCTTGGACAAGATTTGAGCCAGAGCATGAAGGGAACATTCAGTTTAAAGGAGAGTTTCCTGGGGTGTGGTCTGAGGGCACACCATGACTTCCAGGGGGACAGAAGTTTTTGTGAGACTGGGGTGGGGGGAGGTGGTCAGCCCTTGTTAGAATTATTGATTACTACCATGCCAGCTGTGTACCACTGTTCATACTATAGCCCTGATGGACATGTACTTCCTTAGAAACATTTTCCAGGAGATGCAGGGTGTCTAAGAGACAGTTGCCATGTGAGTTCATGGCATGGCCCCAGGTCATAAACCAGGATGTATGGTAAACTGGGGCATCAGAGTCTGACTTTCTGTTGGAAGTGACAGGAACAGGGCATGGTGAGTTTCATGACAATAGCTGAGGTCCGGAGTAAGCCACTGCATGTTGGTGGTGGGTGGGGTAGTGGGGCCAGCGGACCTTTCTCATCAGAACCTGTGGAATTCAGGGACCCCCTCCTGTCTGTTGAGTTGTGTGGAGACAGGTAGACAGCAGTCTCTGGCCAGGCACAAGGATCACACTATACTGCCACCAGAGCAGCAGCGTGTGGCGGGAGCCAGTGCTCCATTTCCATGAAAAGCCATCAGGATCTGGTGACTGTGATTCCTAGCAGCAGCATGGGGAGAGGAGGGCGGTGGTGGTGCATACTTCCTAGGGTTGTGGTCAGCACTAAGCTGGAGTCCACTGAAGTCAACCGTGCCTGACACAGAAGGCACGCAGTCACTGTAGCTGTGGGCACTGTCCCGGTGGCACTTTCATCCCATGCTGCCGCCTCCTATTTTTCATCATCTTCGTGTTCATGAGCTCTTGCCCCAGGGCCCCTGTAGTACTGCCCTCCCTCCATCTGGCCCTCATCCTCTGCCTTGTGCAAGCCGATGCCAGGGTAGCCTTCTCAAGAGGCAGTTCTGTCAGTCTCCTGAGGGAACACTTCACCCTGTGAGGTGAGGACGATGCGCTGCCCTGGAAGGGGGCTGCAGGTCCCCAATCAGGAGGGCCACGTCTTCCTTTTCAGCCTGGCTTGCCCTCCCCTCAGTCCTTCTCAGGGAAGCTGTCATACTTCCTCAGGCGACAGCTGTGACCTTAAAAACCAATATTGTTTTCTGTTCCTCTGTGCCTTAGTTCATCCGTGGCATGTCTTTCTAACCTCTCAGTGGGTTT
This sequence comes from Mustela erminea, assembly GCF_009829155.1. NCBI lineage: Eukaryota > Metazoa > Chordata > Mammalia > Carnivora > Mustelidae > Mustela > Mustela erminea. Next base: position 35,681,553 of record NC_045618.1, on the reverse strand, counting down.
TCAGCAGTCCTGCAGCACTGTCTGCTCAAAGAGGGCATGACCTCGGAGGGCCAGCCTTCCCTGCCACCACCCTTTGCATGTCCCTGAGCCCTGCAGCCAGCTGCCCCTCTGAGTGCTGAGAGATCTGAACCAGCATATCCTGAGCCCAGGCTGTCAGCAGTGTAGACTGATGTGTGCTAGGAGTAGTGGGCAGGTGGCATGGGCCAGGGGCAGGCAGTTTCTCTTTCTTATTCCTCCCCCTCCCAGAGGTAGGTCAGAGCAGCCTCCACAACCCACATCATGAGATCCCTTGACCTGTGCCCCCAGCATTCAGCTGGTGAGCTTGGTGGCTTCCCGTTGCTTCTGTCTCCCATACCCGCCCCCTTGGCAGTTCCTGGAGCAGGGGAGGGATCATACCCTTGTTTGTACTTGACCCTCTTCCCACCCTGCACTGAGCCCACTCACCTTTGTGTCTTCCATGGATGTGCTTGGAAGCAACCTCATCCACAGGAAATCTAGTAGCCAAATGGATCCAAGTCAAGGCCACTGAATTAGAGATCCAAGATAGAGAACAAACCAGCTCTGAAACCTGTCCCACACTTTGTGACCATCTCATACTAAAACACACACAGTGATAGCTTTATGGATATGACATGGCATCTTTCTCTACTTACGCTCTTGAATGCATAGGTGTTGATTCTGTACGAAAAGGGACCATGGCTCCTGTGGGCTAGGATTAACAGGTAAAATATAAGAACTTAGTGAAATTTGAACTTGAGGCATAGAATGAATAAATATTGATGAGAAAATACTCCCAAGCAAGGCATGTGAACATTGTGTATCAAAGCTCTTTCAAGTAGGTTACTGAAAGAAAATCTTTTTTATTGTTTATTTTAATTCCAGGCAAGTTAACCTAAAGTGTTATATCAGTTTCAGGTGTGCAATAGCGTGAGTCACTAATTCTATGCATTACTCACTGCTCATCGAGAAAAATGTCCTTTCAGTCCCCTTTGTCGATTTCACTCATCTCTCCATCCAACTCTGCTTTGATAACCGCCAGTTTGTTCTCTGTTGTTAAGAATCTGTGTTTTGGTTTGTCTCTTTTTTCTCCTTTATTTCTGCATGTTTCTTTCTTCATTTCTACACAAGAGTGACACCATATGGTATTGTCTTTCCCTGACTGACTGATTTCACTTAGGATGATCCTCTCTAGATCCATCCGTGTGGCTGCAAAGGGCAAGATATCATTCTTTTTATGGGTGAGTAATATTCCACTGTGTGTGTGTGTGTGTGTACACATCTCTCAGCTCATTTAGCACTTTATGAATGAACACTTGGGTTGCTTCCATATTGTGATCCTGTAAATAATGCTGCAGGAAACATAAGGGTGCATGTACCCTTTTATGTTACTGTTTTTGTGTGTTCTGAGTAAATACCCAGTAGTGCCGTTGCTGGATCCCAGGGTAGCTCTATTTGTAACGTCTTGAGGACCCCCCACACTGTTGTCCAGAACGGCTGTGGCAGGTTGCTGTTCCACCAACAGTGCACGAGAGTCCCCTTCTTCCACATCTTCCCAGCACCTGCTGTTCCTTGTGCCTTCGATGGGAGCCATTCCAACAGCATGTGCTAATACCTCATTATACTTTTGATTTGCATTTTCCTGAGCTTGGGTGATGGTGAACATCTTTTCATGGGACCGTTGGCCCTCTGTATTTCTTCTTTGAGGAAATGTCTGTTCATGTCTTCAGACTCTTTTTTAACTGGGTTGTTTGTTTTTTGGTGTTGAGTTATATCCACTCCACATATTTTGGACACTGTCCCTTTACCTAGGATATTTGCAAATATCTTCTCCCTTTTAGTAGGTTGTCTTATTATTATTACTTCTTCCTAGGTCTTCTGCTGTGCAGAAACTTTTTATTTTGATACAGTCCCAACTGTTTACTTTTATTTTTATTTCCTTTGCCTCAGGAGACAGTCTAGAAAAAATGTTGCTCTGGTCCATGTCAAGAAGTTACTGTCTGGAGGCACCTGGGTGGCTCAGTGGGTTAAGCCTCTGCTTTCGGCTCAGGTCATAATCTCAGGGTCCTGGGATTGAGCCCCACATCGGGCTCCCTGCTCAGTGGAGAGCCTGCTTTCCCTCCTCTCTCTGCCTGCCTCTCTGCCTACTTGTGATCCCTCTCTCTGTCAAATAAATAAATATTAAAAAAAGAAGAAGAAGTTACTGTCTGTGCCCTCATAGGATTTTTATGGTTTCAGGTCTTCCACTGAGGTCTTGAAACTGTTCTGAGTTTATGTGTCTGTGTGGTGTAAGGAAGCAGAGTAATTACATTCTTCTGTGCATAGCTGTCCAGTTTTCCCAGCACCATTAGTTGTAGAGACTGTCCTTTTCCTTTTTGATATTCTTGCCTGCTTTGGGGAACACTAACTGGCCCACAATTGCGGGTTTATATCTGAGCTTCTCTCTTGTTCCCGAGGTCACTGTGTGCATTTTTGTGCCTGTGCCATACTGTTAGGATGACCACAGCTTTGTATAACTTAAAATCTGGAATTGTGACCCCTAGAGCTTGTTTCTCTTTCTCAACATTACGTTGGCTGTTCAGTATCTTTGGTTGAGTTCTTTTTGTTTAACTGAATGGCAACATCATTAGTTTCACATGCAGTATTCAATAATAGATCAGGTGTGTATAACTCCCAGTGCTCATTGCATTGCGTGCCCTCCTTAATGTGCATCACCCAGTTTCCCCATCCCCCATCCAACTTTCCTCTGGCAATCCTCAGTTTGTTTCTGTAAAGAGTCTCCCATGGTTTTTCTCCCTCTCTGATGACTTCCCGTTCAGTTTTCCCTGCCTTACCATCTGATCCCTTGTGGTGCTTCTCATGTGAGTGAACCCATGTGCCAATTGTCTTTCTCTAATAGACTTATTTTGCTCAGCAGTTCCGGCCAAGTGGATGTGATGGTATGTCTTCATCCTCTCTGATGGCTGGATAATATACCATTGTAGATATGAACCATATCTTTTTTATCCATTCATCTGTCCATGAACCTCAGGGCTCTTTCCATAGTTTGGCTAGAGTGGGTAATGCCACCAGGAACATTAGGAGTAGGTGTCACTACTTTTCACTCAATCTGTATCTTTGGGGTAAATACCAAGTAGTGTGATTGCTGGGTCATAGGGTAGCTCTATTTTGAAATGTTTTTAAGTTCCGGGGTGTCTCCAAGATGGATTCTATCTCAGGAGTTCTGACTCTCAATACCCCTGCTCCTATGGAGTTCCCCCATTGGACGCAATGGCTGTTCCATGGAGACTCACCAGGGCAACAAGGGACTAGCAAGTGTCTTCAGGAAGCACACCCAGGCCTTCGATGTTGCTGAATTGCCATGAGAAATCCTGAACCCAAACCAAGGTTTGGGCTGTGCTGCCTTACCCGCACACAAATTGCAGTGCCTGGGTCAGGTCTTCATTGCAACTGCTGAGCCAGCTTAGTGAGGACCTTGCCCAGGACACTAGCCCCATGACACTGTGAGGGCACCGCAAAATCAGGAAATGCGACGAGGGATTCTCCATCAGGATAGATGATGGAGGGTATCGTTTCCCAGCAGACATGACCCAAAACGTGTAAATGACAGAATAGTAAGTAGTTCAGCATACTCTATCTGACGGCAGGAATGGGAAAAGTGAAGGATGGGGTCAGAAAGGGGAGTGGGAGTTCCAAGAAGCAGGCTGGAGACATCAGGGGGTAGGGGGTGTCTCAAAGAGGAAGGGATCAGGAGTCTCATCCGGGTTCCAACAGGGCAGCATCAGGGTGTGCGCTCTGCCTGACCCATGACCCCCGGGGGCACTGGGGGCCTTCTAGCTCCAGAGGATCTCCAGTAATGCCAATCGGCCTGAGCAAAACCTTCCTGCTAAGTCTTCTTTGTTCCTGGGGGTGGCTCTTTCTCTGCTTCTGGAGGCTGATGATTCTGCTTTGTTTTCCTCTGAGCTGCACCATTTTGCACTCTTTGATTGGTGTGGATTCAGTGCTGTAAGTTGACACAAATTCTTCTTGAAAAGAAGCGGAATAGAAGCCATCCTTGTTTCCTAAGTAAACCTGAATAGATTCCACAGAGATAGCTCTTTCCCAGGCCCCTGGGCCCTCACAGGCTAAGTCCAAGATTTTAGAAAACATCTTCTATTCTTAATAGGTTGAAAGCACTAGCTTGGTTTTCAAAAAATTGAACAACGTCACACTTTGCATCATCTATACAATGACCTGTAGACATTGAATAAAAGAGGCTTGACAGGATGAAGAATGGGCTTTGCAGTGGGGTTTGGGGCTCTGTCGACTCACTGTTGCCCCCGTGTGGCCACGCTCCAGATAGCACGTGGCCGAATATTACCATTTAAAGGGATTCAAGGGAGAATAAGACCAAAGAAGGTTGGTCCCTGAACTCCTTACCTCCTAAAAACTATCCTCTAATATATGAGCAATATTATAAATTGAGTATATCTTAACTAGATATTAGGGTTGAAGTCAGGGTCAAGTTACGTACATTAACTAGTGATAGCTTTGTGTATGTCAGTCTTACCAGCCTAAGATGTTTTTAAAAAAATACAGTGGAAGAGGATATGGTCACCAAAGCACTGAGCACATGGCTTGTCCCTGGAAATAGGTCACTCCACAAAATGATCGTTTCATCTTAGCTGAGGACCAGGAGCTGGTCCTAGAGGTAGCATCTGTGGCCAGCTGGCCATCTCCCCCTGACAGCCACACCCAGCTCAGCCCATCCTCTGTTCTGCTCATGCTCTTGTCAGGCAAGGCTTGCTTCCAACAGGTAGAGAAGTGGGTCAGCTCACATGCACATGACGTGTTCCCTTGGTTCCTTGTTATCAGCCTTGTCTTTCTGTCACCCGGGTCCTGAGCCCTGAGCTCCTGCGAGAACGTGGGTTTGCAGATTTCTGTGGACATTTCCAAGTGTAGATCTGTGTTGCCTTTGTTCCTGTCCTGGGGTTGGAGATGAAGGTGGGAAAAGTCATCCTACTCTGAAGGCAACAAAAAGAAATATCAAGTGTGCTCTGTCCCTGGCCCCTAAGGTGTGAAAGCCATGGCCAGCAATGCACTTCATGTTCTACCCAAACAGCTTTAGGGACTCACGGATGCATGTGACATGAACTGGTACTGAAAGAAATCTCGTTACCAAACTTTTGCCTTACAGAAGACAGTTTAGAGACATCGCCCCTCGCCCATGCTGTCATTTCCAGTCTGGCCAATGCCCAGTCACACTGACGTGTGTAGCCACCCAAGGGCACAGCTGTGAAATCCTCCTGGAGCACCCCCCTTCCCCCATGGTCTGGCCAACCCTGCATACCCCCAGTCCTCCTGAGTGTCCCTTCTCATGGCATTTGCCACACAAGACTGTCATTTGCTGTCTCTTGGTGTGTCCTTTCTGCTTGAGATCTCTCTCACAGACGTCTGGCTGGATGACAGGTGGATGAATGGTTTCAGGATCTTTGGTCCTGGAACGGCAGGTGTCCCTCAAAACCTGGGCAAGGGGAGTCTCTGTCCCTCTGTGTGCCCCCAGCCTCGGTGGAACCTAGTGTCCAGAACAAGGGACTTGGGAGTCCTCCCAGATGAAGTTTGTGCTATGAAGGTGGCTTCCTTCTGAGATCACTCTGCAAACACATGGCGTGGCCACTCATATGGGACAGAAAGCACGCTACTGTATTGTATTCTCCTTGCACACTGTGGCTACCAAAGAGGAAACACACGCTCACCCCCACACATTCACACTCACACCTCTGTTTCTGAGCATCACTACTACGGAAACAACGGTGAATTCCTGTTGGGCTGCAGACCTGTAGATGTGCCATTCAAGGTGTCCATAGAGGCGGATGGAGATGGTGTTTTGGCTAAAAGGATGGAAGTCCTTGCCTCTGGGGGTAAAGACATTAGATTTGACCCAGAAGGCGCTATGTTTTACTCAAAGAAAGGACAAGAGCCTAGGATCTCTGAGACTGGGGACGGGCACAGAATTTCTGGAAAGTCTTCTGTAAAGATCATCTGTGAGGTGTTGTGGTCCACGTGGTGTCTCCGACAATGACTCCACTCTTGCCTTATGGCTTGAGAGCAGCCACAGAATGTCCATAACTAAAGTTCCAGACACACAGGATTGGGAGAATCTGGGGGGGGTCCATTTGGCCCATGGGTGGTAGTTTCCCCCATCCCAGATCTGCCACAAGATGGATGATGGGGGAGAGGGCTCTTCTTGTCCAGTGGCAGAGTGGGAAGACACGGGGCTCTATCCTGCCTGATCCCCGGCCCTGCCCATGAAAGGGAAAAGAAGTTGATATGAGATTGACCAACAATGAAGGCCTCAGCAAGAATTTCCTTCCCCACCCCATTTCTCTGTCTGCCTCAAGCTTCGCACACCACGTTTGTCTGCAGTTGAATCCCATGTACGTGTTTTTTGGCTGAGTCAGTCCCCATTGCCTGGTGGGTATATCTTGTGGGTTATATACCACATAGATGCTCATCTTGTTCAGGCCAAGACCATGGGCACATTTGGGCTTCTCCTGAGTTAGCGGAGGATCAGGCATGTGTGGACTTCAGGATGAGGATGATTCAGCCCTTATCAATGTTATGGAGCACCTGGCTTCCTAGGCCCTCTGTGGCAATGGCACGGGCCTGGCCTAGGCCACTTGCGGCATCGCAGTGGAGAAGCCTAGCGTTTTCCATCTTCCTCTACCTTCTGTCAGCACATGGGTTTCCCACCAACCATGTCTTTGCAGACAAACTCTGAGATGGCCCATGGCTTGGGACTCCATTGACATCCCAGAGTCTCAATGTAACCAGTGTCAGAGGCTTCTGGGGTCACCGAAGGTGAGGGTTGCCTGAGGTGGGCGTGCAGGTTTCTCCGGCTCTGAGGGTTTTGCGCAGCTCCAAATGGCATGGTTTCCTACTCTGTGGCAAGCTGTGTCCTGTGGTGTGGCTCAGATGTCCTGAATCTGGAGAGCTTAGGGGACAGGCCCCTGGGGACGGAAGCCTGCAAAGCCAACCTAGGGTTTGGGTTAGGGCCTAAGGACATGTCAGGCCCCATCTGCCAGTGCTGAAACTGGCATCCCAGGGGGCTGAGGAAATGGAGGTTTTGGCCACACATGCACCTAGCTTTTAGAGCGCTTTCACGCAGGGTTTGGGCCATGACAACTCTGGACCTCTGGCCAGGCCCAATCGGCTCCTCTGAAGGACTGCGCAGCTGGAAGGGAGTTCGCTTGGGGTTTCCGGTCAATTCTCACGAGATTTCTGCCCCAAACATTCTTGATTAGGGCAGAAAGCTCGTGAGAATTGACCAGTGTTGTGCAGTGATTCAGACCAAACTAGCACCCACTGTTGAGCACCACTTTCTGGCTAGGTGTGTGTTGCAATCACCCGGGAATTTGGGTCAGGGACACCCAGTTTCATGGGTGGTGAAGTCAGAAGGAGTCTTTGGGAATTCTCCTGGATAGAGGCATGCTGGTGGCTTCAAGGGCTTGGTTTCAGGAACCCTGGGGTAAATTTCACGCCTGACACTGGGCGAGTCAGGTTATCCCCCAGGTTCTCTGTTTCCTCCTTAGGAAATTGCTGGCAGGGAATGTTCCACTTAAAGAAGAACCCTCCTGCACTGTCGCTGGGCATGCGGGCTGTTGCAGTGACTCTGGAAAAGGGTATGGTGGTTTAAAAAAAAAAAAGAAAAAGAAAAAAAAAGGAGAGAGTATGGTGGTTCCTCCAAAAGCTAAGCATTCAGGAGGTAGCCTTTTCTCTTTCTCATGAACGGCTTGGGCCAGTGTAATTTTGGAAGAAGGAGGGGATCCCAGAGCTTTGCGGCAGATGGGAGTTCCAGGTCTGCTTAGGGCTGACAGGGGTCCCTGAGGTGAGCTGAGCTAAGGGCATGCAGGCCGGATCTGCCAGTGCTGAGGTGGGTGCTGGGATGCTGAATTGAGGGTGGGGTCAGGGGGCATGTCAGGCTGCGGGTTTGTAGCCAGGGGCTGCAGAGTTGGGGGTGTTCTCGGGGGGGGCATGCAGGTTTTGCCGGCTCTGAAGGGTTCTGCACAGCTTCAAACGGCACAGTTTCCATCTGTGTGGCAAGCAGACTCCTGGGGTATGGCTCTGGGGTCCCGAATCTGGAGGGCTTGGGGGTCAGGCCCCTGGGGACGGAAGCCTGAAAATCCAACCTAGGGTTCAGGAAAGGGTCTAGGGTCATGACAGGCCGGATCTGCCAGCGCTGAAAACAAAACCCCAGGGGGCTGAGTAGAGGGAGGGTTTGGCCACCCGTGCTCCTGGCTTCTAGAGCGCTTTCTCGCAGGGTTCAAGCTGCAACCACTTGGGACCTCCGGCCAGGCCTGGGCAGCTTCCCCAAAGGCCCACGCAGCCGGAAGTGAGTTCCACTAGGGGTTTCCGGCCAAATCTCATGAGCATTCTGCCCAAATTGACACTGCTTTATGTAGAAAACTCGTGAGAATTGGCTAGCGTTGTGCGGTGAGTCCCCCGCGCTGGCGCCTGCTGTTCAGAGCACTTTCTCGCCACGTGTTTGTTGCGGCCATGTGGGAACTCCACGGAACCCATTCGACTCCTCTGAGGCCCACCGCTGAGGGGAGTTTTCCAGGGCCAGAGTTGAGGGAGGGGCTCAGGCTGAGCCTCAGGCTCCGTGTCTGTGGCCCAGTGAGGCACCGAAGGTGGGGGTGGCCTCAGGGGTTGGGGAGGATACATGCTGGTTTCTCCCTCTCTGAGGGTTTGTGCAGCTCCAAATGGCACAGTATCCTCCTGGGTGGCAGACGGAGTCCTAGGTTGTGGCTCAGGGGTCCCCAGTCTAGTGGGCTTGGGGGCCGGGCCTCTTGGGACAGAAGCCTGAAAACCCAATTTAGAATTAGGATTAGGGTCTAGGGGCATGGCAGGACCAATCTGCCAGTGCTTAGGCGGGATCCCTGGGGTGCGGAGTTGAGGACAGCCATCACGGGGCGTGTCAGGCTCCGGGTTGGTGACCAGGGCGCCACCGAATGTTGGGGTGGCCTCAGGGAGGCATGCAGGTTTCTCCCGGTGTCACAGTTCTGCACTCCAAATGGCAGTTTCCATCTGGGTGGCAGGTGGACAACTGGGGTGTTGGTCTGGGACCAGAAACTGGAGACCTTGGGGGACATGACCCTTCGGACGGAAGCCTGAATACACACCTAGGGTTCGGATAGGGCCTAGGGGCGTATCAGGCCCGATCTGCCAGCACTGAGACAGATGCTCCAGGGGGCTGAGTAGACAAGAGTGGCCACGTGTGCGCGTGGCTTTTAGAGCACCTCCACACAGGGTTCGTGCGGGACCACTCGAGACCACGGGGCAGACACAGGAGGCTCCCCTGAAATCCCGCACAGCCGGAATCAAGTTTGCTGGGGCTTTCAGGCCTATTCTCACAAGGTGTCTGCCTCAATGGGCATGGATTTGGGCAGAAAGCTCCTGAGAATTCGCTGGCGTTGGGCGGCAATCCTGGCCCCGCGCTAGCCCAGTGCTGAGAGCTCAGAGCTCTTTCTCCTAGGGGCGTGTTGCGAGCATACGAGACCGAGAGCTGGACCCCCGTGTATCCCAGAGACCCCCAGCAGAGGCGAGCTGGGGTGGGGTGCAGAGGGAGTTAGGGTGTGAGCCTGACCCTCAGGCTCTGGCTCCTTTTGGCAGAAGGGGGCGCTGAATGTGAGCCGAATGCGCTTGGGCTCTGCACCCCCAGCCCGAGAATCCTTGTGAAGCCACCAGCATCAACAACATCTGTAATGCATACCACATGCTTGAGGAATATGTTCTGGCCCAAGTTTAGTTTTAAAAAAGGAATTTTGAGGGCGCCTGGGTGGCTCAGTGGGTTAAAGCCTCTGCCTCCAGCTCAGGTCATGATCTCTGGGTCCTTGGATCAAGCCCTACCTCCGGCTCTCTGCTCAGCGGGGAGTCTGCTTCCCCCTCTCTCTCTCTGCCTGCCTCTCTGCCTACTTGTGATGTCTCTCTGTCAAATAAATAAATAAAATCTTAAAAAAAAAAAAAAGGAGGGGGGGAATTTTGTCTTGCACATGGATTTCTGCAATTCTTGTGGAAGGGGTAGTACCATGCAGAGGAGGAACAGGCGCAAGCAATGAAGCCTAGGCAGACCCGGGTTCCAATTCCTCGGCCACCAGGAGCTGTGTGTTCGTTCGTAAGTGTCCCAATCTGGTGGGACTTGGCTCACCCAGGTAGAAAATGCAGAGAACAGTACCCAGCTGTCAAAGGGGCTCCAGGTATTAAATAATGCTGCCCAGGAGAGGCTTTCTAAGTGTGAATACAGCAACACCCATTACAGCCACTGGAAAACAGCCGAATTTGATGCTCATTTATTGGTCGCTCATGTTGGAAGCCTGGCCAGATCCACTCCAACTGATCCTTTTGGGACTCTCCCTGTCTGCAAATGCACAGCGTTTTAAGTCCACGGGACTCATGTGTCCCCAGTACCCAGAGCACACAATGGGTGCTCAAGAAATACTTGTGCTTTTTGGTTTTATTATTTTTTTAAGATTTATTTATTTATTTGAGAGAGACAGGGAGAACGTGAGCAGAGAGGGAGAAGCACACTCTCCGCTGAACAAGGAGCCTAGTGTGGGGCTCAATCCCAGGACCCTGAGTTCATGACCTGAGCCAAAGGGAGACACTTAACTGACTGAGCCACCCAAGTGCCCCAAGAAATATTTGTTGAATAAGGGGAGATGGATGGCCTAAACCCATTTGAAGGAGTAGCTCTTCCACAGGCCAAAGATAAGCAGATGCTGTGGTGTTTGACCTTCAGTCTCTCCAGTCCAGAAGTCAGTGCTTGTCAAGGGCAGACATCGTTGGTGGCCTCATCCACGTTTGTTCCCTCCTGTGTCTCTGCTCACAGAATCTCAACCGTGCCCAGAGCGGCTGTGAGTCCAGCACTTGGTGGTGGATCTTGATTGGTTCACACTAATCATGACGATCCTTTCTCTGTCTTCCCAGTTTCCCTTCTAGGTAGGAACGGCTGTGCAGCCCATTTTGGCCAATGAGATCTAAGTGGAAGCCTGTTGGGTATGTGAGAGGTTTCTGGGAAAGTGTTAGCTTTTTTGGTACACAGAAGCCAATGCACCTGCAACTGTCCTTCCTTCTTCCTGTCCTGAAGGTGGATGTGGTAACTGGAGCAGGAGAAGCTATCTTGTAACCATGAGGAAGAGGCCAAGAGAACTGCAAAGAAGCTGGTGCCAAAACTGCTGAGTCACTAAGCAATGCCACCCAGATTTCTTGTTGTAAAGGAAAAATAAATCCCTCAGTCGGGGTAGTCAGACTTATTTTTGCATGTGGGCAATGAAAGCCTGAATGATACACAGGTTGTCTTTTTTTTCTGTTTGAATAAATTGAATCCCATATGACAGATGAGCAGAGGCCTAGAAGAGTTTCAGAGCCTCTACATTTCCTTGATTAAAGGGGTAAACTAGTAGAGTAAGTCCAAGAATCTGAATTCTATTTATTTATTTATTTATTTATTTATGTATTTATTTAAAGAATCTGAATTTTAAAGAAGACTTTTATAAAGAATCTCAGGGGTCATGTGCTCACCTTCTCAATAAAAAGAAGAAAACCTGCAACTTTCTTAGCGTTGAATGCCTCATTTTCAAAGCAGCAGCTTCACCCCCCTACTTGCTAGAAATACAGAATCTCAGGTCCCACCCAGCCTTCACCACCTCAGAACCTTAAATTTAACAAGATGCCAGGTCATTCATATACATGTGAACGAGGGAGACATACCCTTCTCAGTGGTTCTCAGTCCTGGCTAGAACTTCTTGGGAATGCTTTAAAACCACCAACGGCCGGTCCCCATCCCAATCAACTGCTATATCCAAGAGTGGGGGGTCCCCACACCACTTAAATAAACCAAAAGTCCCAGTTGATTTCATCACACAACAAGGCTTCGAGAAAACTCAAGACAGCCCCTGCCATTGGCTAGCCATGTCTTTGGTCAGGTTACTTATTCTCTTTGGATCCCAATTTATTTTATCCATAAAATGGTCACAAAACAAAGCACTTGCCTCATAAGCGTTGCTGCGAAGATTAAGCTGAATTATGTAAAGGATCTGCATAATGCTTGGCACAAAGCAGGTGCTCAATAAATTGGGGTTTCCTAGCCTTGATGTTGATAATGATTACCTGGGGAATGGGCTAGCCATCCTGCGCTCTCCTCTGGGGGAGGCACACACGTGTGGGAAGGAGGCCTGAATGAGCACTCCAGGTGATTCTTACCACTAAAAAAAAACAAAAAACAAAAAACAAAAAGAAAAACAACAAAAAAAAATTTTAAGGGGGCTCCACACGGGCCTTGAACTCACAACCTTGACATCAGACCTGAGCTGGAATCAAGAGTTGGACACTTAACTGACTGAGCTACCTAGGTGCCCCAATCATTAGACAAATTTGAAAAAAACATTGCCAAAATGTGAGTTCTTCTCCTTATCCTCTTTTTGTTCTTTATCTGCACGCCCTTTTTATTTTAGAAAACTTCAAACTTCAGAAAAGTATAATGTAATGAACACCACATACCATTCACTAATACTAAAGGGCATTTTACTTTACTTGCACATATTCTCTCTCTCCACATGTGTGCACGCACACAATTTTACCGACCTACGTGAATGTGCATTGTACACATTGTGACCTTCATCCCTAAATAGTGCGGCAGGCGCGTACTCCTGCTTGACCAAACACTACCATCGCATCCAGGAAGTTCTGCAAGGATTCAACAGCATCATCTTAAGTATGGTCCATATTTAAGATTTCCCTCTGTTGATCACTCTTTTTTCAGTATCTCGCTGTCTGTTAAAATGTCTTTTTCCATTGTTAAGCCTCTCTATTATGGGACTCACTTCTAACTCCCTGTCCCTTCCCTCTGCTAATGTGCTGGAGGGGTCCAGAATCTTTTCTGCCCCTGGCTGTCCCTGAGATGTCTGAGAGATGGTTGACGACAGTTTCCCCTCCAGACCCCTCCATCCTCATCCTGGCCACCATTCTCTGGACCCTTTCCTGAGGGTGGATGAGCTTGTTTGATGTGTGGTGCCTACAACTAACTATGAGACCGAGGGTTCCGCCTTGGGTCTGAGCCCTGGAACAGGGCAGGCTTGCTGTCTCCATCTCGGTGGCAGCTATGTATCTTCAAATGGGTCAGAGGGAGCCTGAGTAAGCTACACAGTGTTGCACTTTTTCACCAACAGCTAAGTATGCCTCCAGTGCTTGTGCAATTATGTCCATTGGTCGGAATCGATGTGGAGAAAGAGACCAGAACCAACATAGGCTGGGACCACAGAGCATGTGCGGCCCCTGGGAGATGGCTGTAGAATCCTAGAGCCCCCGAGGCTTCGTGGGAGACTCTGCATCCCAATGCTCTTGTTTCCGGAAGGGGTGAATATTACAGCTACCTAGGTCTGCTCTGAAGATTTGCTAAGAATGCTCAACCCTGGGATGCCTGGGTGGCTCAGTTGGTTAAGTGGCTTCCTTCAGCTCGGGTCATGATCCCAGCGTCCTGGGATCGAGTCCCACATCGGGCTCCTTGCTTGGCAGGGAGGCTGCTTCTCCCTCTGCCTCTGCCTGCCACTCTGTCTGCCTGTGCTCTCTCGCTCTCTCTCCCTCTGACAAATAAATAAGATCTTAAAAAAAAAAAAAAAAAAAAAAGAATGCTCAGCCCTGATTTGGGTGTTGATGAAAGAATGGGATTTGGGGGTCCTGAGAATGTTCCAGCGATGGCTGCACGATGCTGTGAATGTACTAAATACCAATGCCCTGCACGCTTCAAAATGACTAAAATAGTGAATTTTATGTTAAGTGACTTTTACCACCATCAAAAAGAAAAGAGACTGTGTGGAGATTTTCCAAGCAGAGAAGGTGGGTGGGAAGCACATTTTAGGCATATAAATGAGTTTCAAAGAGTTATAGATGGAGGGGCACCTGGGCAGTTCAGTGGGTTAAATCTCTGCCTTCTGCTCAGCTCATGATGCCAAGGTCCTGGGATCGAGCCTCGCATCAGGCTCTCTGCTCGGTGGGGAGCCTACTTCCCCCTCTTTCTCTGCCTGACTCTCTGCTTTCTTGTGATCTCTGTCTGTCAAATAAATAAAATCTTAAAAAAAAAAAAAAGAGAGAGAGAGAGAGTTATGGATGGAACACTACGCAGGACACCGTCAAGGGCAGACACCACCCAAGATGTTTCCTGTGCAGGATGGCATTCAGTGGGCACTAGGACCTTATTAGGCACCAAGATAGCCTGAAAGATTTTTTCAAACACTTTGCTAACCTCAAGACCAAAGTGAAATCAGCCTGAGGGGAGTTGGAAGAAGTTTTACTCGGTTGAAGAGACTGGGGCCACATTGAATCGGCACAGTGGGTCCCAACCTTTGCTGCCTCCTGGGGAAGGTTGAAGGAAGTATCTGGAGTTGGGCATTCCTGGGGGTGCTGCATGCACCTGAATAGCTTTTTTTTTTTTTTTTTTTTTTTTTTTTTAGATTTCATTTATTTGTTTGATAGAAGGAGAGCACGAGAGCACAAGCAGGTTCAGTGGCAGAAGGAAAGGAAAAAGCAGACTCCCCTCTGAGCAGGGAGCCTGATGCAGGGGTCTATTCCACAACCCTGGGATCATGACCTGAGCTGAAGGCCATTGCTTAACCAACTGAACCACCCAGGTGCCCCTGAATAGCTTATCCTAAGCTCCTCAGGTGTTTCAAGGTACAGTCTCTGTTGAGGGCCAGCCGTAAAGATAAAGCAGCCTAAAGCCTAACATCCCTCGTAGGGAAGGCGTTCTCTCTGTTCTCCAGTGGCCCCCACAATGTGCAGAACTCACAGCCAGTCTCACAAGCCACCTGACCTCTAAAGGCCTTGGTTCTTTTCAGAGGGGGCTGTCTGAAGCCACGTGTGTAGAAATGGAATAAGGCCCCAAAAAACACAGACATGTTTACAGCGCAGATCTTTTAACCAGTTTATTGTATTTTTACAATCATAAAAATAAATTAGTCATACACAAAAATAGTTGTCGTTTTTGCTAAAGAGAAAACAGATCGCATTTACTCACAGAATTCACCTTCGACCCCCACCCGACCTCCTTCAACAATAATTTAACGTTCTAAGGGTGACACGGAGGCAGTGGCGTATTTAGTAAGTTTCTTGCTCCTGGTTGTGCAGGTGACAACCCAGAGCCCCCACCCCGGCAGTCCCAGCGGGGCGCACCCCCCCACCGCCACAGACCCTGCCTCACCCATGGCTCTGACCAGGCCTCCCGAGTAACAGTGTTGGTGAGTCTATGATGACGGCAAGACAAAGAGAAGGGATGAAAAGAAGACCCTTATATCCTTCTCCAACTAAGGTATAACAAGAAGGCAGAGTACATGAGCAAACATAATATGTAAGATGAAAAGCTGGCGAGGCAGAAAGACCTGTTTCAGGTACAAGGCCAGGACTAAGAGCCCCTGAATGAGTCAGAAAGCAGAGTGATTTATATTCGATATTGAAACCCAAATAATTTGGCTAGTCAGTATACTAAATCATAACTATGACCTCAGAATAGGACGTCATGTCGCAACTTTGCAGGAAGCTGGGTTAGTAGGACCAAATGATTTTACACAAATGTGGATTGTATATGTAAATAAATACCTATTAGGTCCCTTTAAAATTAACATATTCTAAATAATAGAACTACTTTTGTGTAGTGACTCATTCTGCCCATAGAGTTCAGAATACACATTTCCTATAAACATCTTGTATTTACAAAGAACAAAATAATAACTTATAACAAAGTATATCCTTCTGTCAAACTGAACTGGGGGTCAAGGAGCTGGAAATTAGTTTATGTAACAGAACGGCTTTCCTCTCATGAGGCAAAGGGTTCAACTTCCGGAAGATGCTGAGAAACTCACCTGGAAATTTCCACTCTCTTGTGGGTGCCCTTCCTCAGCACATCAGTGGAACTCTCTGTTACCCAAAGAAGAGAACCAGGAGTGTGGGATGGTTTGGGGTGGAGAGAATGACTTTGCTCCAGTAAAGGTGCGGCAAAGCAAGGTGAGTTGAGAAACAGAGAAGGTATTTAGAGGGTCTAGGCTAGTCCATCTACTGCTCATTAAATGTGTGACCCTGGGCAGGGAACTAGTCATCGGGATGCTGGGTTACTTGTCCACAAAGCAGGACCCAACAGGACAGCTCTGGCCAAGCTGCTAATGGTTCTGAGATTTGAGGCCCCATTCACCTCAGGTGAGGGGTGCAACACTGGGATCAAAATGGCGGACACCAAAATGGGAAGTAGCTCAGACGAGGCAAATCACTCAAAGCTGTTCTACTGAGAGAGTCACTAAAGCCTAGACTCAGAAGGGACCTTCTAAGTCATATTGCCTCAGCTGGGTGCTTGACTCCCCTTTCCAGCACCTCTGATGAATGGTTATTGTAATTCCACTGAGACCATCAGGGACTGGACAGCCCTCTACCTTCAGGGGCTTTCACCTGTGGAAAGTTGGTTCTTCTGCAGGAGCTAGTCTGTCTCCCCGCAGCTTTTATCTCCTGGCCTCAGGGTTGCTCTCATAGCGCTAGCCCATCTCAGAGTGCTGGCCCACCCCTCTTCCTCTCCAGGCTAATCATGAAGTCCTCTCCACCGTTTCTAACTCTCAACAGCCCCTCCTCAAGATTGGGCATGGTGATCTGAAGGCTACCCAGCACCAGTGTTCTTCAAGTGTGGTTCCAGCAATCACAACCCCAGTGTGGCAGGACCCTCCCTAATGTTTTCTCCTTAGGTAGCCCAAGTACCTCATTGTGTGTGTGTGTGTGTGAGAGAGAGAGAGAGAGAGAGAGAGAGAGAGAGAGAAAGAGAGAGAGAGAGATTTGGAGTGTTTCCATCCCACTTCCTTAACTCACACTGAGCTGAGCCCACTGAAACTCTTACATCGCCACCTCGTATTGGTAGTTTTGTTTTTGTTTTAATTCCAAAGCTAGACTTAGGTTGCTTCCTGGTGAATTCCTAAGATCTGGGTTTTGGTCTAGTCTCCCAGATTTCATTGGATCCTGAACCCTCACTGTCCCTAATTTCACAGCCTCCACGTTTCATCAGTAAGGTGTTCAACTTCCCATCAGAACCGTATTAAGGATGTTTTCTATGGCAAGCGTCAACTGTTGGCCTCCACCTGCCAGGCTGATACAGGTTCTTCCAGGTTTGATTTTTTTTAGCCTGTTTTAAGGAAAGCCATATTTCTTTTTGCCACTTATATTTATGCCTTATACATTAGGAAGTCCATATTCAAATTCTGAAATGCCTCAGTTAAAAAAAGAAAAAGAGAGAGAGAGAGAGAACCAAGAAGGTTTAAGAAGATACTAGTATTATCTGGATTTCTCTCTGCCAAAGTGCAGCTGTCCCAGACCCAGAGGACTCCCGACTCCCTCTAGTGGCCGGGTTTACAAGCTTGCTTTACTGTGTCTTGGGCTGTTTGCTATGGGGGAAAAATGTGAGTCCCAGTGAGGGTTGGGAGGCTGGAACTCACTGAATTACCTTTATCTGGGGTGCAAGGGGCACGCTTTCCTTTCCCAATAAGTGAAAGTAAAATAGCCAACTCTTTCTTCTTGGAGTTTGTTGACTTTTGTGAAAAAACAGGTAACACCTTCAGTTCATCAAGTTTTAAAATCTGGAGTCTGGAATGAGGTGATCCAGGACACAGAAAAAAGAAAAACAGCCTTAAAATGTAACTTCCAATTCTGGAAGTGTCCGGTTAAGGGAACATGGAGGGGGATTGAGAAACAGATGGTAGATCATGGCAAAGAAAGGGTGCGGAGGAAGGGAGAAAGAGGCATCTCTGTGGGGAGAGTCGTCAGAAGGTGAGCATTCCTCCAATGGGAACACCGAGGGACTTTCTCAGACGTGTTGTGCGAAGGACAAAGGCATTTAGATGTTGACATAACAAACCAGGAAGTCAGCAGAAACTGGATTTCGAAGACAGATAAGTCATTAAAATGCCTGTTCTAGCAATTTATAGCCTTTCCAGAGATGAGTGGAATCCAAGAACAGCTCTACTATTTGTTGGAAGAGAAAAAAAGACCCTTAGTTTGGGTACATTTCCTCCCAAAGACACACAAACGCATTTGCTCTGACTCAGTTCCACCATTGGCGGGCTGGTCATTCTCATGGAAGGTCCTGTCCTTTTTAAACAACTGTTGGGTAACATTTGGGGGCCACAGAGCACAAAGAGATGACAAAGAGACCAAGCCAGCATTGACAGAGTCATCATGAGA
Organism: Mustela erminea; assembly: GCF_009829155.1. NCBI lineage: Eukaryota > Metazoa > Chordata > Mammalia > Carnivora > Mustelidae > Mustela > Mustela erminea. Next base: position 35,663,316 of record NC_045618.1, on the reverse strand, counting down.
ACCCTGAGTTGTAAGGACCCAGGATGCTGAACTCCTACTGGATGAAGACGTCCCCTTTCAGACAGAGCCATTGCCCATGTAGGGTGGCCCAAACCTCTGTTGGGCAGGCTGGACGGCTCAAGGTTTTCCCTCAATGTGAGCCAAAATCAGCCTTTCTCTGCTCCCACTGATCTTGTTCCTCCCTTCAGCATGTTAAGAAAACTTCCTCCAAGGAATCCTTCAAATGAGTGGCTTATTCAGTAAGATCTGAGAGCCGCTACATAGAAGTAACTCTTCTCTTGTGGCAAAAAGCAAAAGTAGGTGGTGAGAGAGAGAGAGAGAGAGTGTGTGGGACAGAAACCATCCGTTTGGTTTCTCTGGTCTTTTTGTGCTTGGTGGGCAAGGGAATCAGGGTCTCTGCCATATTGCACAAGTTGTGCTGTGTACAAAGGAGAAGAGATAGGCGTGCTTTTGCAAAATGGTGGCTGTGCTCTCCAAGAAGAGAAGAATGAGTACGGGATGGGCGGGGCTAGGTAGGGAGAGAGAGGGAGGGGGCTTTGTGATCTGGCTCACTGAAATCCCCTAAATGCGGGGTGTGTGTGTGTGTGTGTGTGTGTGTGTAAGGAAACCAGAGATAAGGGAACACACCAGACCACCCTGCCTGGGAGGTAGGGGGGCAGGGCTCTTCTCTTATGACTGTCACCTGTGACCAACAAAGAAAAACCTGACCCTAAACAAGTAAGCCACTAAAGATGTTACCACTAGTCCTTATGTGAACCAAGATGTCACAAGACTGATAAGGCCACTAGCTCCCTGGTCAGTTCTAAAAAAAAAAAAAACAAACAGTTAGCGGAGGCCCAATGTTAACAACCCTGGCCAGACCCCTCTTGCTGCTAAGAGCTTTCTCTGTACCCTTGCTTAAGAGAACTGTATTTCTTTACCCACTCCTCTTTCAGAGAGATTCATTCTTCAACTCACTGAGACAAGAACCTAGCTCTCTGGCAAAAGAACAGCCATGAAAAGGCCAGATAGAATTTCTGAAAGCCAAGGGTAGTGAGAACCAAACACAGTGTGTCAGATTAAGCGGGCGCTACTCCTCCCAGAAACTTCAAGCATCATCAAATTAGCAGGTTTTGGGGTTAAAGGCTTCACAGAGGAAACTCTGTTACTAAGAATTGAGGCATGCTTTAGAAGAGAAATTGACCTAGGACTAAATAGGGCAGATTTCCTGCACGCTCACAACTTGTTTAGCCTGATAGTTTCCTTAATTTTCTTAATTGGCAATCTTTTCTTAATTGGTGAAAGAATCACCCTTGAACAACATGGGTTTGAACTGCATGGGTCCCACATATATAGAGATTTTTTTCCAATAAATACCGCAGAGCCCTGTACCTGTATTTTCTTTTCCTTGTGATTTTCTTCATGACATTTCCTTTGTCTAGCTTATTTTAAGAATACACTATCTAATATGTATGACATATAAAAATATGTATTGATTGATTATGTCCTTGGTAAGGTTTTCAATCAATAGCAGGCTGTTAGGAGCTAAGTTTCTGGGGGGTCAAAAGTTATACATGGATTTTCATCTCTGCAGGGGGTGGTTTGCATCCTGAACCCCCATGTTGTTCAAGAGTCAACTGTATGTGTGTGTGTGTGTGTGTGTATACACACAGAGTAGGCGTGTGTGTGTGTGTGTGTGTGTATGTATACACACACACACACCCCTACTCTTTCCTTTTAATTGGCTTTTCAGATCGTTTGCCTTTCAATGTGCACTTTGTCCCCCTTGTGCCCCGAGGCCCCTGGAACTGCAGTTGGGTGAAGGGCACTGGGGAAGACCCAGCCAGTGTGGCTGTCACTGGAGGAGCCCATTGCCCCCAATCCCTCCACCAGCTAGTGGCATGAATGCAGATCTTAGGGCCGAGTCTGGGACTGTGGGATATAGGTAACGAGTCATAGTGGGGGGGGGGGGGGGACGGTGGGAGGAATGAGAAATCACAAACAGAAATCCATAAAGCAACTTGGAAAAACCAAAGGGAAACTCTTTCTAATATAAACACAGGTTTTATACTGAGACAGGTCGGTTAGACGTTCCACTGTGTGGCACACAGCCCAGGGAAGGGGGCTGTGGGCCTGAGAGAGCCCAGAGCACGGAGACCGGACAGGTTCTGTGGCCAGAGGGCCCCTGGCGTGCAGTTCCCTAGGGGGCACATATCATTGGGGAATGAACAGAATCAGACTTGCTACCCCAAAGGCTTTCTTATGTCAAGGACAATTCCTTTAAGGAAGGGGTTTAACAAAACCTGCACAGAGTCCTGTAACCAGTATCTGTGACCTTGTCCAGGAAGACATAAACAGAAAGTAATATGGTAAAACAACGGAGTCCTACTCTTGACCGCTGGCCAGAGTAAAGAATTCTAGAGCTGGGCTCTGATTGCTGAGTGGGAAATTTCTCAGTCGCTTGGTCTGAAATGAAGACCTAAGGCTTCTGGGCGGGTGAGTTGTGTGGTCAGACTCAACCCTGCCACCCAACAGGTCAATATACCAGGCAGGTCAATTCCTTAAATCAGGTCTCCGTTTCCTTGTCAGTAAAGTGGGGATAGTGATTCAGTCCCTGGCTCCCATTCTGGGGCTTTGTGAGCCGCCAACGATCTATTATCTGTGAATACACCTGCGAAATAAGAAAGCACTATTTGACAGGAGATATTTGTGTCACAAGGCAGGAAAAAGCGTAATGTCTTCGAGCATGAAAATAGGCACCATAGGGTTGAGGTAACAGTGGGAAGCAGGTGTCTCAGCGAGGCTCCGCAGGGCTCCGGGGTGGGACCCACCTCTTGGACTCTCCAAGGGACCCCGATGTTGAAAAGGCCAGAAGCACCACGGACGAGGCAGTGCGCCATTAGGGCCCACCTGCTGACTTAGAAAGTGCTGGAAGGGGAGTTGACGGAGAGCTCCAAGCACCCCCACCGCTTAGGTTTCAGAGAGCACAGTACCACGTGCCAGGGTTCCCACGCAGGGATCCTCGGTTTAAGGCGATGCTAAAGGACAACCGTGGCTTGGCCCCAGGGCACCACATGGATGCGCTCTGCGGCAGGTGGGGTGATGACTACGCCCGCTGGCAGCACGGCGGGGTAGGGGAGGGTGGTACCCGGGAGCCCCTGGCCCCAGGGCTCCCCGCCTCCCTGACCCGCTCCCCTGCTGCCGCGTGGAGGCGGGGCTGTTATCTGCTCCCCAGGAAGCCCGCCTGCCTGTTGGCCACGCGGGTGCAGGAGGCACAACAGGCGGTCTTGTAGTAGTTGTAGACGCAGAGTCGCGCCTGGACCACCACGTTGCAGTTGTAGTACCTGTCCTTGCAGTTTTCATCTGCAGCAACAGAGAACAGAAAAGACCCTCTGAGCACAGCGCCAGCAGGGGCCCATGGGCGGAGAAGGCGCGCGGGGATGCGGTTTCCGTACTGGTCCTGCTTTATTACCTAAGGGAGGTGGAGGCTGGGCCAAGAGCCGCCCTTCTTCTTGTCTTTTAAACATGGTGACAGGATGAGGTATAGAGAATATAATTCAGTGCACTGTGGTCTCGCTGCTCACCCGCATAGACGCAATTTCCAGAATTCACTTGGTGACCCCCTCCCCCTTCTCCTCCCTCGCAAGGTAATCAAGCCCCACATGGGGTGTTTATTATCCCCAACCCTGTCTTTATACCTGAACTGTAAACGCTGGTATCCTAATCACTAGGTGGCATTTCAACTTCAGGAAAAAAAATGTGTTTTTTTTTTTTTATGCGGATTATATATATTCCTTGGCAACGCTGACTTGGCGTGATTCGTTCAGTTTACGGACTGCTCTAGGGGGAGTTCATTTTCATTACTGAATGGTACCCATCTACATTCCACAACTTAAGGATCCATTTCGCACCCACATGACAGTTTAGCTGTTTTCAGTTTTTTACTATTGCCAACGTTGCCCCTTTGCACAGCCGTTACACATGCCCTCTCTGGGTCTTGCTTGGGTGTGAGGTATGTAGACAACCCTACTGGCTCTCACTGGATTGCTCTCTGAAGAGGGTTGGTGCAACTATTTATATTTTTGTCAGTGGTACAGAATGCTTTTGCTTTTCTTTTGCTTATGCTGCATGTTTTACTCTTTTTGCACACATCATCTCATGTGTATTTGCCGCCTGAGTTTCCTTTTTGGCAAATTGCTTTTCCTATCCTTTGACCCCTTGCTAATTTAGTTGACTTAAAACAAATGATTCTTGGAAATTCTTGACATGTAATGGTCCCGATCCCCAATACGTTAGATGTGTTGTAAATATCTTCTCCACACCTGTGGCTTTTCTTTGCTTCAGTGTTACTTGTTTAAAAGAGTTTATTTTTAATATAATAGATGTTATAATAATATTTTTCTTGGTGGTTTGGTGCGTGCGTTTCTCATTTACGAAATCCTTCTCTACACTAATGTGCCTATTTCCCCATATTCTTTTCTAAAAGTTAAAAAGAATTTCTCTTCACATCACCAGGAATTGATGTGTGTGTGTGTGTGTGTGTGTGTGTGTGTGTGTGTTGATAAGTAGGAATTCAATCTAGTTTTTTCCTACACAGATAAACAATCGTCTCATCACCACTCACTGAATGTTCACGTTTCCTCCCCAGACTCATACTGTTAACCTTGACCATGTATCATACACCATACCATGCTCAGATTTATTTGTGGGCACTCTGTACTGTTCCATCAGTTTGTCTATCTTTGTGCAATATGTCCTGATACATGAAGGATACATTTCCCAACATTGTTCGTTATCAAAATTACCTTGGCCATTATTGGAACTTTGCCTATGATCTTTTATGTAAACTTCAGACACAATCTGTCTGATTTTTCAATGGAAAGCCCTGTCTAGATTTTGATTAACATCGCTTGAATTTACAGACTAACTTGGAAAGTAACCGAATTTTAGCTCCTTGCTTCTTGACATTACTGACAAATACACTGAATACATTTATGTATCATAACATTCAGCTTCACCACATTCTTTTTAGGACGTCAGTTCTATCCTGTGTACAGTAACATAACTAACCATTTCCTTCTCCTGGTAGAAATGTAACTGCTTCCAATTTTTATGAGTTACAAGAAATTCTACTGTTCATTCATTTATTAATTCTACCCAATTTACTGAGCCCTATTCTTCGTGTATATGTATATCTGTACAATTTTGAGAGGCTATCTTTAGTATATGTTTCTAGAAGTGGAGTTACTGACATACCAAATACTTTATATATTGAGCAATATTGCCAAAGTTCTCTAAAAAGATTACACTCAGTTACAAACAGGAACCTGACTTTTTCCCCTCACAACTTTGCCAACAATTAATGTTATCCTGTTTTTTATAGAAAAGTTTTCTAGTCTTATGGAAAAACACAAACTGCCCTTATTTTTAAAATTTGCCTTTTTATTTACTAGTGAGGCTGGTTACCAGCTCAGCCTCTTCCATAATGTTTGTTTCCATCCTTCATTCTTTACAACCCTGGACGGCTTGGCTTTTTGGTTCACAGCAAGACTGAGGAGAAGGTACAGAGGAACAGTGGTTCTTTTTGTTTTCTTTTTTCAACTAATTTGAGTGAGTTCTATGTATATCAGGGATTTAACTCAGCTTGAATGGCATTTATTTGATTCTAAGATACTATCAATTGTAAGATGATTTAGTAATGTCTCTTTGGAATTACATGAAAGATTATAAAAATGTATGTAGGTTAAAAAAAAACTGGTAACAGTCTGATTTTCTTCTTTAGCATTATAATCAAATGTGCACCTGAGCCCCGGTCGCTTTCTGAGTCCCTAGAGATTGTTGGGGGAGCAACTGTCTGGGATACACTTTGAGCTTTTAACTCCCACTCGCAGCCTAGACATTTTTAGTACCTTTCGCTCTGATGGTATAAACCTAAAGCATACCAAACAATACCAAGGTTTTGCTTACATTTTCTATTTTGTTAATCCCATTGTTTCCCTTTTTTCCTTAATTGACTTTTCTGTAGTTGGAAGCTAAGTAGTTTCTTTCCTTCTCCTAGAGAAGATACCATAGACAAACGGAGAAGACAGAAGCAGACTCATAAACAATTTCTCTCACGTCATATTAGTTAGAAAACTGTTTGCCAGCCGAGTGACGGCTCTCCAGAATAGAGGAGCTGGTTATACTAATCACTCCTAGCTCTGCAAATTGTACAATCAATTCTAAGGTTCTGGTAATTTTGACTGTCTTTAATTATCTTGCCCTGGCCAGAGGCGAAGAGACAACTTTATATATGTTTCTGTCCAATGTTGCATTACAGTATACCCTTCTAAAAACTATGTACAAAACAATTGGGATCCACATTTAAATCAAGTTCTAATTTTTGGTGCCAATGTAAATAAGTCAGTGGAGGGGACAACTAGATGGAACATGTCTGTGTGCATGAATTGTAACTTCTCTCACTATTTCTTCCTCCTGGCTCCCGGCTGGACGTTTTCTTCTTATATTGATTGTATCACATTCCAATAATGTATGTTTCACATTTTTCTCACAATTATTGCTTTCTTCTTTTCTTATTTTGCTTTCTTCTTTTCTTCCAACTTGGGCTATGATGTGTCTGATGGTTAATTTTATGTATCAACTTTACCCGGGATGGAGAGCCCAGATGATACATGATTTCCAGGTGTGTCTGGGAGGGTGTTTCTGATGGGCCCAGTAAAACAGGTGGCCCTCCCCAGGGGAGATGGGCCTCCCCCACTCAGGGTCTAAATAGAACATCAAACAGAGGAAGGAGGAATTTACCCCTTTCCTGCCTCAGGCTTGAGCTGTACGTTTCATGTCATCTTCTCCTGCCCCTGGGGCTGAAATTTACACCATCAGCTCCCCTGATTCTCAGGCCTTGGAGACTCAGATTGAATTACACCAGCAGGTTTCCTGCGTCTCTAGCTCGCCACTGGTAGGTTGTGGGGCTTCTCTGCTTCTCTGTTTGTGTGAACCAAGTTGTCATAATTCATTACCTATCTATATAATAAATTATGACAAATTAGTCATTATCTATCTATCTATCTACCTACCTACTCACGTATCCATCCACCCATCCATTCTAGAGAACCTTGACTAATCCACTGTACTTAACAGGACGAAAGTTTTTAATTTCTTATGTTATGTTTTTACATTCAGCAATAAGGCCTCTGAGCTTTGTGTCTAGCTTACGAAGCCTTAACTAACCCCAAGATATATATTTTTCTGGTATTTTTACAGTGTGTTTTCTATGCAAGAGTCTTTAATCCTTTAGGCATTTATGTTTATATATGGCATAAAGCAAAATTTAAAGTGTTTTGCTTTGTTTTTTTCAAATAGATCTTTGAATCTATTCAAAGAGAGAAGTCTCTCCTCTCCCCAATTCCTTACCATTAGGCTTTTATTAGGCACCTGGGTGGCTCAGTTGGTTAAGCCTCTGCCTTTGGCTCAGGTCATGCATGATTCCAGGGTCCTGGGATCAATCCCCACCCATATCAGGTTCTCTGGTCAGCAAGGAGTTTGCTTCTCCCTCTATGTCTGCCCCTCCCCACTGCTCATGTATGTGCATTCTCTTACTCAAATAAATAAAATTTTTAAAATTAGGCCTTTATCATACGTCACTTCCCTTGTATATCAGAATTATGTATTGTAACACTCATATCTCTGTCTCTTCCTGACTCAGTATATACTTTTAATTTCTGTATTTTATAATGTGTTCAAGTATATGTAAGGCAATATATTTAAGCATATTGTATGTTGAGCCTCATGAGCCTTCTTTTATCCTCTTTATAGAATTTCTTTTTTAAAGATTTTATTCTTTAAGTAATCTCTACACCCAACATAGGGATTGAACTCATGACCCCAAGATCAAGAGCTGCATGGTTCACAGACTGAGCCAGCCAGGTGCCCCCTCTTTACAGTACTGAGTGTTCCCATCCATGAATAGTTAGTCTCTCTGTCCATTCACATTTCTTATTATGTTCTATACCAAGTTTTTCTTATTTTAAATTATTATTTAACATTTTTCTTCTAAATAGGTTTAGACCTTTCTTACTAATTTTCTTCCTTCCACTGTTCTGCACTTACAATTCCAAGTTGAAATCTCACTACTTCAGCCTTAAAGATAATGGAACCCAATCTCTGAAATCATTACCATTTTTATCAATTTGCGCTTAAGTTTGGAGGGTGGCTTGGATCACCACCCAGGACAGTCATCTTAAACTATGAAACTTACCACACTGAGAGTATTTTGACCCCTGGAACCCCGTGACTGTGCACAAGGTCACGGAGAGACCCAGATGGGCTTGGCATTTTCATACCAGGGAACCTGCTGGGGTTTAAGAAGGATGTACCTTCTCTCTGAGATAGGAATCCCTACTTACCAACTTCAGGGACACAGTCCTGAGGGTTACAAGATTCTTTCTCTTCTGGTTTCAACTGCGGGTCACAGAGATTGCTTATGGTCATGTCATCTGACAGGCAGCGTACTTCGCGGACCCGGAAGCCACCCTGGCAGCTCTTGGAGCACTGCATGGTGACAAAAGGGGAGAGGTGGGTTTTGGGCCGTCCATTCGCTCAGCACACTGTAGCGGCAGATACTGGGAAATTTCAAATATCTTCACAAGCAAACAAACTCTCATGCATCAACCAGCGTCAACAACCATCAAGTCAGGGCCAATTGTGTCCCATCTATACCCCGCCTGAATCCACTCCACTCCACTCCACTCCTGTTTTGAGGCAAATCTAGACAACACATCACTTCTTCGATCACATTTCAGTTTGTCACTCTAAAAGACAAAACTCTTTTCAAAAGTTAACACAACAGTTATCATTACACCTGGAAATTAACAATAGGTTTTCAAAATTATCTTCAAAATTACATTATTTTTAAAATTATCTTTGGATCATCTTTTAATCATATCAAAAATTATCTTTTGATATCTTCAAAAAAATCAAGTTATCTTCAAAAATACATTCAGAGTTCCCATTTCCACATCTCCTGTGAATCTCAAGTTTTTAATACTTTTTTGGTTTGCTTTGTTTTGTAAATCAGGATCCACATCAGGCCCCCACATTGCAGTTGATAAACAGACCTTTTAGGACTCTTTCGAATCCACAGGTTCACCCCCTTGACCTCCCCCCACTGCGCATTGTACTTTATTGTCAGGAGGAACGGAGTCACCTGTCCTGTAGTTTCCCATAGTCGGGATTTTGCTGACGGCATCTGCGTTGCACAGTTTAACATCATTCTCTGTTCCCTGCATTTCCTGTAAATTGGAAGTTGGGTGTAGAAGAGGCCCTCACAGGTGCAGGTTTGGTTTTTTCTGCTTCATTGGATGCATGTGGTTATCTCTGTTTTGGGGCTGTCTGCAGCCACTTATATGTCATGTCTAGATCCATTATTTCACTTGTAGCCAAAGAATAGTGGCAAAACTCTATCATTGCTGCTGCTTTTATTAGCTAGGAAACGAATATCTTCCCTGCCCCTATCCCTACCTAGATTTGCTCTTTGGTACACCCAGTGGTGCAAGTTATTTAGGAATGACAGGGTAAATGCTTGATTACTTTCCTTTATTTCCCAGTCTTCAGAACAATGAGAGAGTTTCCCTAATGGAGGAGCCTCTAATTGATTTTATTATTATTATACACTTATTATAAATGGATGGGTTTAAACACATAGGATGTATTTCATTCAATCTATGGCAATTACTATCTTTACTGATATTCACTGATGTCTCCTCAGTGGCTAGTCTGAGACCCTAAAACTTGGTTCTTGAGTCCTTTGGGCAAGAGCTAAATTGTCTGTGAGAACTTCCTTGCTGCCTGGAGTAAAAAAGATACTCTAATCTAATTTGTATGTATTTGGTCCCAAACCTGGAATCAGCTCTTCTCTAAGAACTCTTGGTTGCTTTTAGGGAAGAGTGGTATTTTGAAACCACACATTGGCTGATAGACATGCCCTTCGCTACTGGGTTGGCCATTGTTTCTAGGCTCTTTCAATGGGTAAATGGGTAAAACTGGGAAATCTTTTTTTTTTTTTTTAAGGATAATTTGTGAGTTCATACTGATGTTTCTAATTCAAATTCAGAAAAACAGGATTTTCACTTAAACCTCTTCTATCTCACCTGGTCACATTCTCCTAATTTGAGAATCCTGTTTCTCATGGATACTGGGGAAAATGGAAAGATACTACCATATTATCATATAAACTATTATATATATTATCATAAAGTAAATTACTTGTTTACCTTATCACACACTATCCACCCAACTATCTCCATTTATAATTACAACACTCCCACTAGAAATATGATCCCTGCAAACAGTGTCAACATTTTCTGACAATTCTCTTGGTCCGTAGGGATGGACACTCAAATTACTGTTTTTTTGTTTTGCTTTTGTTTGTTTTTTTTTCAGTAGGCTCCACTACTGGAACCCAACCAGTAGCATGGGTGCAGAGCCCAACCAGGGCTTTGAACTCATGACCCTGAGATCAAGACCTGAGCTGAGATCAAGATTTGGATGCCTAACAGACTGAGCCACCCACGTGCCCCAAAGTAATGCATTTTAAAGCCACCTGGCAATCGTGCCCATGTTGTCAACTGGGTATGTGGTTAGGTTAATTTGTTTCATTATATTTTCCAATTTTTAGGGGTTGCTTCTCTCAAATTTAATTTTGTTTTAGAATTATCTAAATATAATTGTACTTGGCTTGAAACTCAAATTTATAAAACGAGGCATATTCAAAGAGATCTCACTTCCATCACTGTCTTTGCTGTTGTCATAATCGTTTATTTCATATTTTCTTTAGTGTATTTGTTTTTCAATTTACATACAGAAAAAGTAACTTTTTGTGATGGTGCACAGTTCTTTTTGAACAAGTTCACTGAATTGCGTATTTCCTGCTGCAAATAAGATCCAAGAGTTTCGTCAAACATGCAGACCCTCTTGTGGAGCCCCTCTGTAGCGAGACGCGTCCCACCCCACCCTCTGGCCATCACCGATGTGGTCTCTGCCCATGGGGTGGCCTCTTTTTCAGAATATATGAATGGGATCATACCATATATAACTTTGGGGTCTTTCTCTCATTTAGTAAAGTGCATATGAAGTTCGAACATGTCAGCTCATTTCCTCTTGTTGCTGAGTGCTCTCCTGTCGTTTGGGATATACCAGTTTGTTTACCCACTGACCTATGGAGGCACATCTGGGTTATTTCCAGCCAGGTGTTTTGGGAGTTCCCCTCTTCTGACTGGCCTGGTAAACTCTGGCCCTTTCTACCCCCTCCAAACCGAAAGGCAAAATAATATAGTGATCTGTTCTGCATTCTCAAAGGCTGTGGCCAACATCAAAATGATTGAATTCCATTTCCCGGAAGTCGACAAAACACCTTTCAAACTCAACACCTGCTTTGTTTGCATTTGCCTCTGAGGTGTGGTTTACCCGGTGCCCAAAGGCTGTTATCACTAGAGCAGACATACAGCTTTTATACATATATTTCATAAGCAAAATCCTCTTTATCCCCTTTGCATGATTCTGAGGAAGGCTTTGGCCTCTATTCTGGCCTCACCTATGGGCCCTGCTTGATGATCCTCAGGGACAAAAGGCAGAATGAACCTTCTGCCGCCCCCTCTCGTGTCCTCGCATTGTATTACCAGCAGTGACGCCTTAGGCAGTTTTCTATTTTAGGAATTTTTCAAAAAAGATTTTTTTATTCCTATTTGAATCCTTTCCCATTCTGTTCCTTAATTACCTCCTTCCCTAATTTTGTTCCTTAATTAACTCTTTCTCTGTCTCCTCATTTACATATTACCCTCCCCTCTCACAGAAAAGATTTCAGGGGTCTTAAGAAATATTTAATGGTTTGTAAGATTTAAGGAAAAAGAGGTAAGACAAGTGGAGCAAAAAAAAAGAAGGTAAAAATAGGAAAGAGAGGGAAAAGCCGGGGCACACTGGCATACAAAATCCACTCTGTAAGGTCTGATAAACTCTCTCCTAGAGATGGGCCCCAATTTTGGATCTGAGTTTCCAAGGGGCCAATTCAAAGAGAAAAACAGGATCAGTCCCATAATCTACAATCCATAATGTCTACAGGATTAGGAAAAAAGCACACACACACACAAGTCTCCGAGGCCTGACAGAAATTCCTTCAGTGAGTTTTTTGAGACCGCCGCACGACGCAGTCTTCCCAAGAGCATCCTTGGATCCCTTCAGCCATTACCTGCTGCAGCAGCATTTCTCAAAATGCAGCCCAAGGACACCGGCATCCAAGGGACCTCAAGAGCTTGTTCAAAATGCAAATTCCTCAGCTAGAGTGGACCCAGAATCTGTCTTTTCAAACAAGAGCCCAGTTGATTCTTTTGCACACTGAGGTTGAGATTCATGGCTTCGTAGTCTCTACAGTTTAGAGATCAAGAGGGTCCTAGCCTCCCAACAAGCAGGCTGCGTTCAGAGGTGCCCTGAAAGTGACAGTCTAGAGTGGGTCACTCTGGCACACAGTAGGTGCCCTGGCTGTCTCTGGGAGGAAAGCAGACAAATGATGTACTAAGGCAAGCTCTACTAAGAACACCATGACTTACCATGCTCCATTCTGTGTTAAACCATTTAGCCCCACAAGGCTTGAGGTGGCACGGTTGCTGGCTGGGGGGTTTCTCCAGGAAGGAACATTCATAGGGGTCCAGGACTTCAAAGATGTCCGCATTCTTCCTAACACAAATCACCTCCCTCTGTTGGGTCCCACTCCCACACTCGATGGAACACTGGAGAAACATCAGAAAAGGATGGATGTCACATGATGGAAAGGGGACAAGAACATCAAGGGAAGTTTATGAGGGCTTCCTATCATCAATTCAGTCAGGACGAGCCTAGGGACACCTGGAAAATATTACTGGATAAGATGTCACAAGAGGTTGCCAGTTTTCCTGAGAGCTCTGTGTCAGGAATGGAGAGTGGGTGCCCTGAGTTATCACAGGGCCAGGATGCTGGTCAGTGAGATCATGGCGCCCTCTGTGGGAGACTGACATAATTTCTTTTAGACCACCTCTTCAGACGCCCCCTGTCCTGGCACACACAGAGGGACACATCAGCCTATCAGTCTGGTTCTTTTCCAGTAGATTCTGGAACTTCTCACTGTAAAACAATGAACTATCGTTCTGGTTGATCTGGAAATGAGTTAATCTCTCAGAGCCCACACACTTGTGGACGAGGGACTATATTAAAATTCTTTGGGACACACAGGGCTGGGAGGATCCCAGATTGGGGACAATTTCCCCTATGGTGAGTCTTCCCCTCCCAACAGGTGGCCGGCAGGATGCCTTTGACTGTGGAGTCCAAGCTTCTCCCTTCCCAGCTTGGTGGGAAGCTTGGGAGTGTAGTCACACAAAGAGGGCGGTCAGACAATGACACAATGACATGTTTTGTTAGTTTACAGAAACATGATGTGTATAACTTCTCACAAATTATTCTGTTTAATATCGATTACTTTGTAAAATGTTTCCCATTCATGTCTGGTTTACTCTTAATACTTCGTGATTACAATATTTTAAAGCTGTGATCCAGATATTTCTAGAAATCTTAAATAATCTACTATCTTCACAAAAGCCTCTAACAATTTCTTTAGTTGAAACCCTTAACATTAGCTTTGCTGTCCATAGACAGGAACACCGTCAAATCAAAACAGGGAAAAAAAACCCCACACATATCTAAGAAGGAAAAGGTAAACCCCAAACCAATAGACTATGGTCTGTTAGTCACACAGGACTTAATAAGCTTCACCTGCAGCAATTTCCACTTGGTGCCCTTTTTTGGAAGGGGGGGTCTTCATAAGACATCTGGAAAACAAGTCTTCTTGGTTTGTGTTTCTTCTTTTCTTCCAAGTGAGTTAGTGATTGATTTGGGGGTGTATTTAGGTTTAGTCCTTTTCTTCCAAAAGCTGTGGACATGACAGCACTGAGGTAGGAGAGGGGTTACCAGCCACCAGGAAAAGGCCTGGCCTCCCCTGCAAGGGGGGTGAGAGTGTGTACTGAGGATCCAGGGGGCAGCAGGTGGAGAATGGGAGACATGGAAACTAGTTCAGACATCATCATTAAATAGCTCTGCATCTTTGGCCAAGATACTGCACTTTCCTAGGTATCCACTATCTCACTTGTAAAGTGGAGGTTTGGAAACCCGACCTGAAAGACCCCTGACTGCTCTGGGGGTCTGTATCTGTACTGAGCGCTTGGCAGAATAGTAGACGACAAGCCTTGACCAAAACCTGAAGCTATTTTCTGCTATTTTGACAAACCCCTAAGAGATTAGGCAGTTAAGGGAGAATGAGCACCTATCTCAGACTTCCACCCTAAATGCCCAGAAATGGCAGAATACGTGCGTTAGGAACAAGTGAACGGATGTGGGGTTGGGTGTGTGTGTGTGTGTGTGTGTGTGTGTGCATGAAATAGCATTTGAAAATGGGAAAGGGCATTCATCCTTGGTGGACCAGAAATTATGGGGAATATTTGAATGGTGAAAGGCAGATGGGATTAACTTGAAGGAGCACATCCATAGTTCAAAATGCAGAGAGGAGGCTGCCCAGCAGAGAGGAAGCAGTTCTAGAGCTTCAGGGAAGAAGGAATACGAAGAGCAGGAGGGAGGCCTTGGGACGGTGAGACCGTGATCAACTGCTAAGGCACTGACCAGGAACAGCTGGGCTGGCCTGACTTGCAGGGGGACATGAAAGCATCTGCCCCTAATATCAAAGGGCAAAGAGAAGACATTTTCAGATGTTCAAGGGTTCAGAAACTTACCACTCGTGATCCTGTTACTGACTAGTGGTCTCTGATAAAATGAAAAAGAACCAGGAAAGACAACCAGGAAAGACACAAAGCAGAAGAGTTTGCAAGAGCTATTGTTAATAACAGATAAAGGGGCTTTGGGGGATGATAAAAATGTTCTGGAATTAGACAGTAATGATGGTTGTTCAGTTTTGTGAATATACTAAACACCACTGCACTGTAAACTTTAAAAAAGGTGAATTATATGATATGTGAATAATATTACAATAAAAAAAACTTTGGAGGGGAGACAGCTATTTTAAAACCAAAATCAGTATTTTCTATAAAATTAATTAACATTAATATGGAGCTAGATTCAAATGATCTCAGCATCTTTTTGGAGATATTGTGAATTAAGAAAATGGAGGTAAGTAAATGAAGACTTATGGCTTTTGGGGGAAAATGTGATTGCTGATAGCTTGACACAGAGAGAAACATGAAAGTTTAAAACTCTGTGCTAAAAATTTGAGTGTTATCACAAAGTGAATAAAAATTGGATTTATAACTTCCAAAATGTTAAAAGGGAAAAATGGAATTAAGGAAACCTGATCTGTGCACATGTGCAGAAAGGAAAGAAGAAACAGACCAAGAAAGTTTCCTAAATAGAAACACAAATTAGGATGGCTGGGGAAAGTCCAAGCATGGAAGTGATTACAATAAATGTGAATGGTTAAAATTAAGAAACAGACTTTCAGATTGGGTAAAATTAAAGATAAAAACAATCCTGCATGCAAAAGACATATCTTAAAAAATACATAAAAATTGACAAAGATATACCAGGTGAGAAATCAACAATGGTAAATAACTGTCATATAAATTTATCAGATAAATATCTGATAAGTATCAAATATAACAAATATCAAATAAAATATAGTTCATAGAATTCATAGAAGAAAAGTGTAGAAGACAGAGATGGTATTTAACAGACATAACTATTTCCACTGAGCAGTGGTAGCAATTACATGTGTTTCTACATCTGAATAATTCCTGTAGTTGTATTCTGGTGGATCACTGATCCAGGATGAGAGTGGAAATGTTTGCTCAGATACCACTGAAAATAAATCCAGACCGACAGGCAGACAAGAGGGCTGCTCCCAATGGTCAAGACTGTGAAGGAGACCCCACAACAAAGGCAGTCTACAAGGTGAAAGTTGTAGGGAAAGTTGGCAAAGTTGGCAGGGAAGAAAAAAAAATCTGTGCATCGATTTAGGCACCAATCTAGACACTGATAGAATATCTTATGAGTAGGAGTTGGGCTACTTTGGTGCCAGGTAGAGAAAAGACTCCTTAAATTTGATAGGTCTCATTCTCTTGGGCTGGCTTTCTCTGCAAGCGTCAAGAAGGCCACTGCCAGCACCTGTGCTCACAACTTCCCAAGGAAGTCCCAGGGAAGGGCTCTGCTAGGTACAGTTTGGGTTCCATTTCCACCCTGGATAGTTCACTGTGACCAGGCTTGTGGGGTGTTCCAGATACCAACTACTATTCAAACCACATGGACGGAAGAAGAATTTATTTTCACTCTAGTTCCAGTACATAAGCATACCCTTTTTCATTTTCTTTGGGGATAACATCAAATTCCCAGGGTAGGGAGGGGACAGCAGGCCCCAACATCCCTATAAATCCAGAACTAAAACCTTGTCACATTCAGTCATGTTATGACCCTTTTGGCAACAAGGCAATAAATTCCATGTTTTGAGTGTGAGCAGAAACAAACACTGCCGTCCCCCAGATTCACATCACTCTCAATTCTCTGAGCAAGCCTGGGGTCAACAGGAGGCCCGCAAGCAAAAAAGAGCCTGGATCCTGGTTCCTTCTCCTTTTCTGAGATTGGCAGACATTCAAGTTGATTGCACTGCTTATCTTCACCATGTGGAAGCTGTTACAAGTTCCCAGAGGACTCTTCCCTTTGCCTTGTTTCTGGGGATATTTGGTATAATACAGTTTACTCTGAATTATCTTTGGGATTCGGGTCCTAGGTGTTTTGGTGCCAATAGTGATATGAAAACAGGTGGAAGACAAAACGATAAACATAGGGAACAGGGAACTAATACGTATTAGTAGGTATTCTCATCCTCATGGTTGGATGGGGAAACAGGCTCCGAGAGGTCATGTTGCCTGCCCCAAGCCAGAAGAACTCCAGAGAAGTAGAGTGGGGACCTGCTCTCAGGTATGTCTGACTCTGATATCCACTCAGGAAGCACTGAGAGTACTTAAATTCTTTTTCTTTTTTAATTTTCAATATTTTACAGTTTGTATTATAAAAACATTCAAGGAAATTTGAGGAGAAAACATTTCCCCGGGTTGTTCACTTAAAAACCCATTCTTCAAAGGTCCTGAGATAAAGTTCATATTATTTTCATGTTCTGGTTTTCACTTCCACTGGATCGTGTGTACTTCCTACCTCTCCCTAATTATCACTGTTGTTGTTACATCATATTTTAATGAGTTAGGATACACCATAATATCCCTCAGTGCCCTGCTGTCATGAACACCTCGTTTAAAAAATCTTCTTTTTTCTTCTGTTAATTATTTCCTTAAGATGAATCCTCAGAAGTGGAGTGACTGGTTAAGGCAAATGAACATTTTTATGGCTCTTGACTTTTATTGCCAAATTGCTTTCCAAGGGGGTTGTATCAGCTTACAAGGACAGGGCAGTCTATTTTTTTCAGGGACTGTTTTTAGAGCTACTTAAAAGAAATCAAATTCTGTATGGAGCCAGAGGTCCTGATAATGTGTAAATCATGACCATCAGCCAGAAAGTCCTTGGAGAACAAGTCAGCCCTGAGAGCCAAATGCTAAGGGGCCCAAGAACTCAAAATACTAACAGCAATCAGAACAGGGCAGGAAGAGGGAACAATCTTTTCCACATTTTCTTAGGGGGGCTGTGTTCAATTTTGGAATGCCGAGGAAAAAAAATCAGTTCATCAATGACATTATTTTATTAAAGTTATTCTGTATAATCTGCTCTTTGTGGGGAAAAATTGCAATTTTTCCTCTATCTGCTTCTATTCCCCCCCTCTGTTTTATTGAGCTATAATCACCAAGTAAAATTGTGACATATTTAAAATGTACAAATGATGATTCAATGTACATAGGCATTATGAAAGGATTCTCACAATCAACTTAATTTACACACCCATCACCTCATATAGTCGCCTCTTCTGTGTGTATGTGAGAATGCTTACGTCCTTCTCTCTTAGCAAATTTCACTGAGCCAGTATGATCAGTTGTATCACCGTGTTATGTGTTAGATCCTTAGAACGTATTCATCTTATCACTGAACGTCTGTACCCTTTTACCAACCTCTCCCCATGCAACCCCCTCCAGACCCTGGCAACCGCCATTCTGCATTTCCCTGAGTCTCATTTGTTTTTCAAATTCCACATTTAAGTTATACCATGCAGTATCGGTCTTTCACTGTTTGGCCCATTTAACTTAGCATAAGGTCCTTCAGGTCTATCCATGCTGTCATGAAGGGCAGGATTTCCTTCCTTTTTATGGTTGAATAATATTCCATTGTATACATAAATATAATATATAATAATATAATATATAATATAATACAATATAACATATAATATACATAATGTGTATATGTATTTTATATATGTAGTACATATATACAACATACACACAATATACAATATACATATTTTATATAATATATACATATTATATATTATCATATATAATTATAATATAAATAATATATTATATATGTGACATATAATACAAAATTTTATATATCATATATTTGTATATTTTATAAAATATATATTAATATATTACAGCATATGTTTATTATATATAATATATAATACATATATTAATATATATTTTATAAAATATATAACATTATATAACCTATAAAATACATATAATTATATATTATATATAATATAATATAAAATTATATTATATATAATTATATATTATTATATATTCTATTTTATATATAGATACAATATATATACATAATGTATATATATACACCACATCTTCCTTAGGTTATCAACAGACACTTAGGCTATTTTCAGAACTTGGCTATTGTGAATAATGTTGCCATGAACATGGCAGTGCAGGCACCTCTTTGAGACAGTGGTTTTGTTTCCTTTGGATATATCCCCACAAGCAGGATTGCTGGATCACATCTATTTGGGCTTCTGACACTCAAATACAAACAAAACCAGCTTTGTTAGTGACAATAATGGCGGCGGCAGCTACAATTTATTGTGTGTTTGGGTCAGGCACTATGCTGCATTCTTCAGAGATATTACTTCATTTCTTCTAAAAACAACCTCACACAGTATGGTCATTAACAGCCTTTTACAGACGAAGAAACCATGCTGGATCATAAACTCCCTGAGGGTAGGGATATTTGTGTTGCTCATTGACATATTCTAGGTGCTGAGATGAGCAATTAGTAGGTGCTCAAGAAACTCTGCAGACTGAGAGAGGCTCCAGAGCATAAGCAGCTTCTCCAGGGCCATGGGGAGCACCACTGGGATTCAGACCCAGGATCCTGAGGTACACTGAGTCCGGTTTCCTGACCCACCCACCCGCCCGCACCCCAGTGTGTATGCTCGCTGACCAGGGACGGAAGAACCCAGCCAGCTCCCGCCACTCACCTGACTCCAGCTCCCTGCAAACCACTCCACCTTGCCTGTGCAGGGCCCATTGTCACAAGGGGTGGCCTCCGCAGGCCGGTTGTTCCCACAGCCCTCCAGGGGCAGGCTGCTGATGTGGTTCGTCATGCACACCACAGAGCGTGTCCGCACTCCAGCCCCACACTCTGCTGAGCACTGCAAGACAGGAGATGGGTGCGTTAGAGGGGAGACCCCCTGCAGGCTCTGGGACCCCTTTCTAATGACATGAAGGACTGAACATCTTGTTTCCCTGCTTACTATTTCCCCTAGGAGTCCCTGACCATTTTTCACGCACAGCCTATTCCATTATGGGACATCAGTATGGCA
This sequence comes from Mustela erminea, assembly GCF_009829155.1. Lineage (NCBI taxonomy): Eukaryota > Metazoa > Chordata > Mammalia > Carnivora > Mustelidae > Mustela > Mustela erminea. Next base: position 35,643,536 of record NC_045618.1, on the reverse strand, counting down.
AACCTCCATCTTAGCTTTTCTAGGACAGTCTTCATTCCAAATATCCTGTCCCACCGTTGCGATGGATATGCTTACACTTGTCAGGCAACCTGTTTTGACTTTTGCTTTTGAAAACAGATCCAGCGGCAGAAGAATGAAAGCATGAACACTTGGGCATAGGTCTACTTGCTGGTAGCTGAGTCTGGGCTGTTCTGGGGAAGCTGGGGAAGTGACGTCTGTCACCTCAACTTTGCTGCCTAATAGTAAGGCAGGGGTCTCAGTCCCTGAAGGCCACAGCTGTGACAGTATTAGCAGACAGCTTCCTATAGAAAAAGAACTTGACCTGGGAACCAGACATGCCCATGTTAATATTCCTACTAGCTGGATGGCCTGGGGCAAGGGACCCAGCCCCTTCCACCTGTGGCATGCTCATCTGGACAGCTGGCATAGGAGCACATTCCTGGCAGGATTACAGGCAATGAATAATGTGGTCTGCATACAGCAGGTGCTCAGTAAATGGTATGGGGGCTTGAAATATATATCCCCACTCTAAGGTAGAGAAACTGAGGCAAGGTCTTCACTTAAAGCCACGTAACCACCAGTGATTTCTCTCCTGCAAGCACACTTTGTTCTCATCTAAGGCCTACTAAACACATTCCTGAGTCCAAAGCTTTTCCATCTGTCTGAAAGAGCATTTTCCATCTATCTTGAAATGCTTTGGAATGCTGCCTTATTTTGCTTCTCTTCCTGTCTGTTCAGAACTTTCCAGATCTCTTATCTGAGTGCTCCCCAGATACCTCATGTTCACCATGTAGAACAATGCAGCACCGCCTCACCCCAACCCCATTACTACTCTTGGCTTTCCAATTTGTGCTTACATTTCTACCAGGATTCAAAAGTTGACCATTCTTTTGAGTTCTTGCTTCTGCCATCGAGCCAACCTTCCTGTCTCACAGATTCCAGTTTCACCACATTTTTCCTGTCCTGTTTCTTTCTGCCCATGGTCCCAACACCACTGATGTTCTTCCCCTGGACTATGGTCCCAGCCCGTTGCTCAGTCTCACCACCTTTTCTAATTTGCTGGGCTTCCAGGTGCTGGGAGTGACATGTTGAAAACCCTTTTGATGCCGTCCCAGTCCAACATGGACCTCCCCACCTGGCCTTCAAGCTCTCCTATAAGACGACCTCAGTCAACCTTGGTCTTCTAGGCTAACTTCCCAATATTCTTTCCCACACAGCTCACACTGGACAGAGCTTGGGTCCTCCACTTCCTGATGGCATCAAGTGCTCATGGTGCCTTGTCCACGCTATTCCTTCTAACTGCCTCGAGCACTCTTTCTCTTCATGAGGACACATCGGAATCCATGAAGGCTCAGCTCAAAGGCCATCTCCTCTGTGAAAACTCCCTTGATTGCCCGATTCAATATACTCTTTCCAGCCTCAGAATTCTCAAGGCATGGTTCATCCTCCTATCTTCCTGTGTATTACATTTCTTTACGTCCTGCTATTTTTTCCTTTATAGAAATAGGCTCAGTGAAGTCAGGGACTACTGAATCATCTTTACTTTCTTCTCAGGTCAACACCTTACCCATGGGCAAATCCATGAATATCAGTTAAATAAATGAACACTGACTTGGGTCCTTCCTTGCTCCTTTCTCTTCTGTTACCATCATGTTCCAACTCTGAAAGTGGCCCTTTAGGGAACAACCAGATCCCACTCTAAGGGTTTCTGATGGGTATTCCCTTAAAAACAGAGTCACTGTTTTTATCAATATGACTATTTTTTCAAAATAAGCAAAAGCAATATAGTTTAAATAAAATTTGAGAAAATAAAAAAATACAACCCTGGTTCATTAACAAAGTTTCCATTTTCATTTTTGTGCATTGCTACCTAGTCTTGTAAAATCATGACCCAGAAGACCAGGCAAACATTTCCATGACTACTGCTGGGCTGGGCCTAACTTTTCAGGGAAGAATCTCTCTGGAACAAAGAGCCCAAAGGGGATTAGAACATGCCACCCCAACATATGCTGCTTTGACTTATTTTGAACTGAAGGCAATTGAGAAACATCAGATCCAGGAAAGGCTCTATGCCCTTCTGCTCCCTGTCTAAAAGCAGTGCATAAATTCCTGGTATCAGGAAGAAGAGAACATTTTTATAATTGCTGTTGGGTATCTGATGCCAAGATGAGTTTAAAGAAATAAACTTTATGAAAATAACCCTTCTCTTCCATTAGGTACCCCCATATATTTCTCAGCCACTTTCCTACATTTCCTACATGTAGGAAAGCCCCTTTCCTTTGTCTAGTCATTTCTTCAGAATTTATCACTCTTTGTTAAAATGGTATAGAGGTGTTCAAGCCCAACTGCTTCTTTGGGATTTTCACTTCTTTCCTATGAGGTTCCCTGTGCCACACAGAAAAATTAACATCACATAAAATGTGTTGGCTTTTCTCCTGTTAATCTTGCTTTTGTCAGTTTAATTTGCAGGCTTCTACTGCAGATCTTAAGAGGACAGAGGAAATGTTTTTTTCTTCTCCCTCACAGGCTCACAAACCTGTGACTCTATCTGCATTGTTATTAGGAATGGGAGCCAAGGAGTCAGTCCTTTTTACAACAAAACAACAACAAAATCCTTTGTTACATTGATTGGAATGTTCTAAGCTAAAGGGTTTTTTGCTTCAGCCATATACGATGTGATCTCTTTGCTAGCTTTAAACACTCAAGATATTGAAATCCTGAAGAATACAAAGCAAATTAAGTTATCTTCTTGTTTCAAAACCCAAGAGTATTTCTTTCCCTGTAATTTCCATTCGGCTAACTTAATGTCTGCTTTCCAAACCAAGTAATGTTTTCACATCTGGGAAAATTTCCCCATATCCCCATGTGCTTCATATAAAAGAAGAATGTTAAGGACCAAGCCAAGTGCCCAATGAGAGAACACTATGGGGATGAGCCCTACCGAGGGACTTCTCTTTATTACATGACCGGCAGCGAAAAGCACAAGGCATTTCAACTTGGAAGTAGTTCCCCACACCCGCCCTGGCTTGGAAGCCTCCCAGCAGGAATGAAGGGGAATGATGGGCCCCTGCTGGGCAGCAGGGACCACCCTCTGAAGCCAGGCACTGAAACACACCCATTCACTGTCCCTGAAGGACATGCCTGAGAAAGGGACCAAATCCTCTTGGTAGCCAGAAAAGGACCTGACTCCTAGCTGAACTCCTGGGCTGACAAATCACAGAAACGCATGAAATTTCTAAGCAACAGTGTCTTGAGGATTGTCTTCTCGCTCCAGTGACAGCTGAATGCTAAATTTGGCCCAATCAGCCCTGGAGGGACCGACTACAAGGCTCTAATGGCTCTTCCTGAATTTCAGGTTCATGTATCATCTTCCATAATTAAGTAACAAAAAGCCCAACGTCTTATTTTCTTCTCTTGGAAAACATCCTTAGATATTAGGTGTTACAAAATTGAGGCTGGTGGACTTTCTAAGTTGGTTTTTTTTTTTTTTTTTTTTTTTTTTTTGTCTGTTGTGATTAAATATTGCCTGTGTGTTTAAACCTGTCATTGATTTACAGAACTAAAAAGTATCTGATGCCCGTGTCTGCTAAGGCCTGCCCTCAATTAAAGGTGGCTGCAAAGACGTGTTTATGATGAGTCATTGAGTCAGAAAACGACACAGCCCTGGAATTTTAAGAGAAGACCCAGGTTTGAGTTTACACGTTCAATTTAATCAAGTAGAGATTAATTAATTTGATCTTAAATTGGGCAATAGGATGTATTCTGGATCCTTAAGTGTTCGTGCACTTCAGTCACATTTTCTTTAATCTCTCCCCCTTGAGCTCATTACATGGAGGCTGTATCTCACTCATGCATGGCATTACTAGGTGCTTAATACATGTTTATTGCCATTGCAAAAAAAATAGCAGAGCTCAGCTAAAGTTTAACAAGGTTGATTTTACACAAAGCCGCTACTCGAGTGTGAAAGACTGACACCAGCTGGTCATTCCCGGGACTACGTGGTGACTCTAAGGCCCACCCCAGAGCACCGGCCTCAACCAGATCATGGTTCAAGTAGGTTATCCCATAATGCTCATTCAGCAATGTTACCAGTGAGGAAACTGAGGGTCAGTGCACCTTCCTGGAAACCACCCGCGCCTCCTTCCCACTCATCTTCTCCAGGCATGAACACTCGGTAATAACATTGTGTTCTGGAGGCCGATAAAGCAAAATCACCTACTTACTTACATCACAGCACTAAACTGACATGGCTTAAAACATCTTTCCAAAAAAAGAGCAAAGAAGTTCTTTAAATAGAAGAATAAAGGGCTCATATTTTCTCTATTTAGAATTTTAAGACAAGGGCTGGATTCAGCAAGTACTTATGTTAAAATGTAAAGCAAATTTACATTAAAAGGAAATTTACAAGTATTTGTTGGAGAGGAAATAAAGAATGGGGGTGATTCAGTTATAGTAGAAAAACAATAGCTTAGTCTAATTAAAATTCATGCTCTGAAGGTTTTTAATGCCACTAATGTGTATATAATTAATCATATGTAAAAAAGGAAGGCCACTAAATTATACCTATATAGTATTATGATTTGTATCTTTTAAATATGTATGAGTACAAAAAAAGCTATATATGTAAAGTATTTATGTAGAAAAAAGCTTGACAATATAGCTTAAAAATTTTAAATTATTATCTGCTAGTGAAGAGATTATAGGTATGCCTTTCTGATTTTTTTTTTAAGATTTTGTTTATTTATTTGACAGATGGAGATCACAAGTAGGCAGAGAGACAGGCAGAGAGAGAGGAGGAAGCAGGCTTCCTGCTGAGCAGAGAGCCTGATGCAGGGCTCAATCCCAGGACCCTGGGATCATGACCTGAGCCAAAGGCAGAGGCTTTAACCTACTGAGCCACCCAGGTACCCTCTGATTATTTTTTTTTAATAGCAGTATGTTTTACTTTATGACCAGAAAAAATGAACATTATTTGATCCATAACTACATTAGGTCTTTAACTGGAAATGCACATTATTTAAGTGAAAAATATATTTGAGAGAAAATGTTTGCAAATACCCCTTAAAAAAGTAGAAATGGTATTTTTACTATTTTGTTAAATAAAGATAAGTTATTAAGTGTGTAGTCATATAAGAACCATGATTAAATATTTTAGATGAAATATTTGAGATGCATTATAAACTCAGTTGTCTTGCATTGCCTGTCTTTGTATGTAGCTTTTTATTGATTATATTGTTTGTTATATAAATAATTTTCTTTATATTTTAGAATAATGATTAGTGAAGGTGAGGAAGAATTTACTGAGAAAATAATTTCCGCTCTTTTAACCTTCACACGAGCATTCTAAAACCTCCATTTCCTCTAGTGAATGTGAACCTTTAGAAAAATTTCCAAGCTTCGGTCTACTTGGACATACGAGTCATTGAATATTCATGGAAGAAATTATTACCTTAAGCTCTGCATGTTCTTTATGAGAGCTCATATACTATATTAAGGATTAAAAGGGTTTAAGTGCTCTAGACTTCAAATGATCTTGTTCCTTTTGTTTCATAACTTAAACTGGTATTATAAATTCTGTGTTTGTATCACAAACTTTTATATTATAGGACACAGACATTTTAGCTTAGGGTCTTACATATATCTGACAAAAATAATTTTCGTCCAAAATTATTTTACAAAAAGTCTTCCCAGTAGAAAAATGGAAGCCTGGCATCATTGTCTTTATTTGTTTGTTTGCACACTAACTTCGCGGTGTTTACTGTGAACCCAAATGCGTTTGGGGATGGCTAGAAATCCAGAAACAAAAGAATTAGTTGAAGGACCTAAGAATTTTTAGGAGAAGAGGAGGAAAAGGTCCCGAAATATCTGTAGGGCTGCGGGGGGGCGGGGGGGGGGGGGGCACACCCATGTTCTAAACGACCAGAGTGGGAGTTCGCAAGACACATTTTGGTCCCATACCAGAGAAACCCTCTGGACACGGTGGGCAACGTCCTCAACCTGAGGATTTCTGGGAAGGAGCTGGACTGAGTCAGGGACGCTGCAGAGGGCTCCTCATGCTGGCAGGAGACTGACCAGAGTGGCTTCTAGACGGCCTCCCAGGACTGCTTGCCTGCCAGGAGCTGAGGTGTGTTCTGCTGGGAGGCTTGGATGGGGTGAGGGAAGGGGATGTGCAGACAGAATGGGGGTGGGCCCTGCTGGACTCAGCCTCCGGTGCCCAAGGCTGAATCCGTGGACACACTTTGAGAGCACCTACCCTCCATTTGTTTCCTTTGAGTCGGTGCCTTTCCCGAGGGCTAATTTGCCTATTTCAGCCCATTCCTGGGACAGAGGCCCAATTCGCGGCTTACCCTTAGAGTTCAGTGTTTACATATGGGCTCTCTATCTGGAGGCCCTCTGGGGACCAAGAGACCGTGGCCAGAAGCCACAAGGTGTCCGGAATCCACAGCAGATCCATCACTTGTTAAAAATCTCCAGGATGATCTCTGCACGTGGGGTGGAGGCTGCGTCGGCAGGGCTGTTCCTCCACCACTCCCGCTGCTGAGGTGGAGTGCTACTGTGATCACGGTGATGAAATTCAGGGGTGTCTTAGCGCTGGATGGGGTAGAAACCCCTATGACCATTGGCCGGGTGATGCTCAGAATGCTGGACAACCGCGCCATGGTGGGCGCTCACCAGTGGGAGGGATGCTGGCCCAGGAATCCACCCACGGGGCGGGCAGGCGACGCAGGAAGTTTTCCCCCTCTGAACTTGAGACAGCGCCCCGTCGTTCCCGTGATGCCGCGGGGAGAGGAGGCTCCCGAGCTCAGTGTTTCCTGACACTCTAGGAACTAGCCTGGTCCCCTCTTACCCTTGGCCCAGCGGCCTCCGCAGCCCCTGGGAGCCTGTCAGGAAGGCAGATTCCCGGGCCCACCTCCCAGCGGGGACTCAGACTCAGCCCCCCCGCGGGGGTTCCCAGGTGACCTGTAGGCACACTCCAGTTTGGGAGCATGGTGAGGTATTCCGGTGAGGGAAAGGAGCCCACCTGGCCCAGCTGAGAGGGAGGCACTAAGGACAGAGACAGCCAGTCCTGTTTCCATCCCAGTTCAACCCGCAAGGGCTCTAGCGAATCCAGAAACCCATACTCCCTTGGTGTGGGGGCCAGTCTGCTGCCCTGGCAGGAATCCCGGGATGGCCTCTCCCCTGCCAGTCCATCAGTCAGCTTCCGTAAGAAAAGGAAGGTGGAGCTCATTATCTTCTTCCCCCTCTCTCTTCCCCACCCAAGGTATGCTCTGTAATCCTGCTTAGCACTTTTCCCTAAACCTTTGTTTTATTGTGGTAAAAATACACGCAACATAAAATTTACCATTGTAATCATTTTAAGTGTATACTTCAGGGAAATTGATTACATCTACACTGTTGTGTAAGAGTCACCATGACCCAACTCCAGAATCCCTATAAATCCTATTTTTGTCATTTTTCTTTTTCTTTCTTTCTTTCTTTTTTTTTTTTTTAAAGCAAGCGTGCACATGCACACATGTGAGTGATGAAGAGGGGGCAGGCAGAGGAGGAGGGAGAGAGAGAGAATCTCAAGTAGGCTCCATGCCCAAGGGAGCATCACATGGGGCTGATCTCACGACCCTGAGATCGCGACCTGGGCCGAAATCAAGAGTCAGACTCTTAACCGACTGAGCTACCTAGGCGTGCCTAGTTTTGTCTTTGACAGATGAACTCTATCTCTGGCCGCTTTCCCTTGCACACAGTTAACTGTACATGCCTCCGACTTCATCTTTGACACCTGCCCCCAGGGACCCCAAGGGAGGCCAGGTTACTGGGGAAGGGGGGCAGTCTGTGAACTGTGCTGAGTTCGTAAGAAGGAGGGAAGGGCCTGCCATTGGCCGAGGGCCTTTTATATGCCAGGAGCTCACACAACATACGAGGCGTGGGAGTACCTGTTCGCCTTACTCAGGATTTCACTAACGTTCACGTGCAGCGCGAAGGAGAACTAATTCTTTCAGGCCCCTCGGTCTTTGTGTAAGCAGAGAAAGCCTTTTTTCCCCAAGCCTTGGGATGCTCAGCCAGGGACTCATCTTCATGGGGCTGGGGCGCCCGGGACGTGCAGGCCCCGCCCACGGGTGCCGTAGCCCTGGGTCGCGGCCGCAGGAAGCGCGCTCTGCCCACCCGCAGCTCACCCGTTCACTCCACTCGGTGAGGAACCAGCTCTTGGCACAGGGCCCCATGTCACAGTTTTCAATGTCGTTGGGCCGGAGCTTCATGTTGCATTCCTCGTCGTCTACCACGTCTCCGATGTTGCTCACGCACTTCACATCTCGGGTCCTCTGCCCCACTCCGCAGGGCACTGAGCACTACAACAGCAGGAATACATCAGTCGGATGTGCAGCTTGACCTCCGGAAGCCTCCCCAGCCCTGGTGCCTTCACCCTTGTCATCCGCCACCTGAGCGGATGATGACCGCGGAGAGACTCCCTGGGTGGCCCCAAGTCCCCTGCAATGCAGGGCCCCTGGGGAGCCTCCCAGCCCTAAAAACCTCACCACCACTTCTCTGAGACCACCTTGTCTGTCCCGCCTACTCTGTGGCTCTGGACCTCCGTTCTGTCACCTGTGAAACCCGGGTATGAGACTGGAAGGAGCAAACGTCTCATGACATGGAAGACAGGTGACCCCCGTATGCACGTGACTACCACGAGCTGCGGAAGATTGGGGCACACTAGCCTTAACCCTCGTGTGCTGTTGGTTGCATCCTATGGTTCTGTAGACAGTCCTTCCAGAACTCCCCAGGAGGGGTTCCCTCTAGGAGACCTCAGGGCTGTCCCTGAGTGGGGCCTTTGGTGGGGTGGGGATGACAGCAGTGGGTAGGGGGGAATGGCCGGGAGTCTGGCAGTGGGAGCTCCAGACCAGGCTGCCCGCCGCGCCTACCGAGGTCCAGTCTGTCCGGATCTGCCACTCGCTGCAGATCTTGAGCTGGCAGGTGCTGGTGGTCTCGGGCTTCTCCAGGTGCTGGCAGCGGTACGGCTGCACCGTCAGGCTGCGGTTGGCGTACACCTGGCGGCACAGGACCTGGCGGTGCTGCATGCCCAGGCCACAGGTTTTGCTGCACTCGGACCACTCTCCGATGTCCCAGCTAGCTCAGGAATGAGAGAACACAAGAAGGCCGGATCACCTTCAGCCGGGGAAGAGGGCAGAGCCCCAAGAGCCCGCACCACCCCGAGAGCCAAACCGCATAGAACCATTAGCACCATTACGGGGGTGGCCCTCACCCCAGAGCACAACTTAAGTGTCAGGCCCCGTGAAGCAATGTAACTCTGTCCACAAGCTCTTTACCGGTGGTGACAGCCTGGTTTTAGAAAATTAAAGAAAACGGAGAAGGTGCAAATGATTTTTATCTAAAAAAAACCCCAAACTCCAAATGGTAGTTTTAGCATCCCCCTGTAGAACATTAACCCACGTGGGATCTTGGAGATCTTCTGCAGAGTTCTTTACTTCTCAGGAGCTACTTCCTCGTCAGTTTCATGATGCTCCCCTGTCACCTGCTTAGTCTCTTAGTTACATAAGACATCAGCACATGCTCTATACATAGGAGAATGTTTCTATACTTTGAAAATTATGTGGAGACCCCATCTCCTTGTTCTTCTGAAAGTGTCCTCTTCATCATTCAGTAACCACCCAAGACCTCTCCTGAGATACTTCTCCCGACTTCTTCTTGCCCACGAACTTGTGACTCTCCTCATTCTCTCTGCTCACAGCTCACCTACAACACGACCATGCCAGACTGTCATTCTCAGCTTCCTCTTTGCTTTCCCCACCAAACTTGCACGTAATTGCTCCAAATAACCACAGGTGTGTGCTCACGGCTAAAGGCTACAAGCTTCCTCGTTCACCCCCAGATGGGTGCCCTTGCTGAACAGACCGAGTCTCATGGCTCTAAATCAGAGGTAGACAGATTTTATGTCTGCTACTAAGGTCTTATGCACAAGCCCCCAGAAGCGACCCGGTAACAGGCGACCTCTGCATCTTACAAGGCTGGGCAAGGGAAGAGGTTGCAGGGCTCCTCCTCAGGGGTAGGCTTCATGCTGGAGTCGCAGTAGCTCTCAGGAACCTCTTCGTGGGTGTTTCTGTGTACACAGCGAAAAATAGGGAACTGTGATCCTGCAAGGGCAAGGAGAACTTGTCAAGGACAGCTCCGCACAGACGAATGTTGGGCTCAGGGTGCAGGTGCACAGAGATCCGGGTATCGATAAAGAGGGGCTGCAGGAACAGAGCATGCACACACACACACACTCCTCCTTCGTTCATGCATTTACACACACCCCACAAGGGCTGTGCCAGGCACTGTGGGTGCAAACAAGAGCAGGAAGAGTTACTGCCCTCCAAGAGCTTATCATCTCTTTGCAGACAGAGTTGGAATGTGCTAAAGGCAGATGCGATTTTCCTAACAATTCAAGATACCATGAGGCAGAAGAGTGATTATAAAATGACCACAAGTAATAACTGTTTGGAGATTTTCTGGAGACATCACAGAGAAAGGGTCCTAGAGTGTCTAGCTAGATCCTAGAGAAGAGCGGAGTTTGGGTAGCCAAGGGCATGTGTGTCTTGGAGGGAAGGGGCTGTCCAGGCGGCTGAACAGGAACAAAAGTGCCCAACACACCGGCCTGCCTGTGCCTGGAATGTGTGAGTCAGGCTTAAGCAGAGAAGTAAGAAGATGCAGGACGGGTTAGGAGAGCAGCTGGCTTCACCCTACGCTGTAAAGCATTTTACCCATTTCCCTAATAAAGCACTGATCCAATGGTATTTGAGTAGATGTTTGCTTCCCGTGAGAGAGAGAGCTTCTCAGCGGCAGAACTAATTCTTGTTCATCGCTGTAATCCCAGTACCTAGCAGAGTAACAGCCACTCAGTAAAAATACTGAATGGATATTTATCAGAGGTCTAATATTTGTTTATGTTACTTTGTAAAATATACTAACTGCCTCGGGGTTGTTGTTGTTGCTGTTTTGTTTTGTTTTAAATACATAGCTGAGTTTCACTGAGGTAATATGAATCAATGTATTTTTTTATTATGTTATATTAGTCACCATGATTCATTGTTTGTGTATAACACCCAGTGATCAATGTATTTTGGAGAAAAAGTCAGAATCCATTAAATGGAATCTCTAGCTTGACCAAAAAAAAAAAAAACCACAACAGCGGACCATTCTGCCTGTCTCTCTCTCTCTCTCTCTCTCTCTCTCTCTCTCTCTCTCTGCTTCCCTCTGGTGGTAGCATGGGGTATTGCTAACGGATGTGTACAAAGTGAGGAAGGTAACCAGGGAACAGGCCACACAACTGCCTGAAAAATACGTTTTTCCACAAATAATTGTCTGTCCTCCCCCCACCCCGCCGGCCCCAGTCTAGGCCACTACCCAGTTCCTGCTGGGCAGAACACAATCACTTATTCTACAGTTCTGCCTTAGCTCTGTTGCTAATTGGCCTGGTGTTTTGGGTTTCTGAACTTCTAAGTTAAGATAGTTTAATTGTAACCGGAGGGTAACTTTTCACATAAATATCTCCATATTTCATCGCCCATGAAAAGCATGTCATTGCTTGTGGAAGCTGATCTTCTGTGACCCCTGAGCCAGAGGGCAGTTCCCGTAAGAAGCCGGACAAATTGGAAGACAGTTCTGAATCTAAAATGATCATTTGTTTCAAAACGACTCTGGCAGTAAAAACTCATAATGTAGCTTTGAGACCATTATTTAAAAAATAATGTTCTAATGAAGTATAATTATTGGCAGAGTAAAAAAAAAAAAAAAGTGTAAAATTAATAGGAGACAGAAACTTCTATGGAATTAAATTTTGTCCCGTGACGTATCTGCTTCCATGAAGAGATTGTTTAAATTAAATTCCACAAGCATTAAGCACCTCCTGCTCACTTACAAAGATGAATAAGATTCCATTCACGCCTCGTGGGGTACCCACTTGGGACCCAGCTATTAAGGGATTAAGTAAAAATATTATTATTTATCCCTTCAGACCCTGTGGGTTTAATTTTTTAGCTGTCAAGTTTGCAGACTGGAAAGCGAAAGTTACTACTCCAACCCTATGGCACTCCAATGAGGGGTAATTTAGAATCTTTAGCTGAAAGGATACAGGATGCCATAGGAATGCTCTGTGCCTTGGAGAGATGGGTCCTGCTCAGGGCTGTTTGCACGTGGCCACAGATCTTCCTCATCCTTAACTGCCCTTACACTACACTTGTCCACCACGGTCCAGCTCCAGTGTTCAGCCAAGGACGTAAATTCAGAGGCTCGCTCTCTGTTGGTGTGAAAACACCAGAACTATGATTCTTGACTCCAATGACCACGTGGTATTTTCCTTTGGGTCAGTTTTGATTTCTGCAGAGAGGGAGAGTGTCACTCCAATGGTACCTGGCCATCTCTTCATTGTACAGCATGCCATTCTATTCCGCCTCGAATTGCTGGCAAGTGAGACTGGGGTTGGTGAGGTCAGGCGCTGGCTGGGCTTCAAGCGGCAGGAAAAATCTGGGACCAATTTAGTTGGGTTTTATGTTGTGCGTGTTGATCAGAACAGAAGTATGTTATCCTGGAGGAGGGAATGGGACCGCAGGTAATCCGCAGATATTAAAGGAGGCAAGTCAGTGAGGCAGAGAGGTTGGTGTGGCATTGTGGAGAGAGGGACAAAATACGGAGCAAGAAAAAAATGAAATCGTCCAAATCTTGGAACTCCAAAAGTCAAATGATCCAAGCCAAGTGTTTGGCCAGACAGAGGTCTGCGCAACGCTGGATGGCGTACGACCCACTACAGGCTGCCAGCGGCAGGACCCCTCACTGTGACGGTGATACCATAAGGGGAGTTTTCCTTGAGAGGCTTGGAGACATGTGGTCTGGGGAGCTCCACCAGGAAAGATGGGAGAAGATTTGTGTGGGGACGAATGGTGAGGTCACAGGGGGCGTGGGTCTGCGTTGTGCATACAAGAGCAAGATGGCACCAGTGGGCTCGGAAGGGCGTGGTCCTGGTGTATTTGTCACTACTGTTGATCTGAACAAGGGCGCGTCCATATTGCCTTGTCTGCCTGCAATCCAGCCATCGCTGCCGGGAGGGAGCAAACCCTACAGGGAGCAAAGGAGGGGCATCCATGGGCTGCTGCCATTTATCCGGCGGAAGAGCAAGGGGCTGGGGGTACGAGAGAAGGGAGCGTTGGGGAAAGATGCTCTGTGTGTGTGTGTGTGTCCACAGGGCAAAGGAGAAAGACTATTTTAAGAACATTAAACCAAATCATATGGAAATGTCGAGAAAAAGACTCTTCAGCGGTGGGTACATAAATCCACATTCTTCAAGCTACGGATAAAACACAGTAAGGCAGTACCGCCTTGCTTATCCAGGATGCAGTGATGTATGAACCACTCTTAACATCTTTTCTAATAGCTGGATACCCCTCCTTTGACAATAGATTCATCAGTGCAAGAAACACTTGAGGAGCATCTCCTTGTGGGCTGGCGATACAAGGTGTCCACAAGCAGAGACAGCTAGGCCACGCCGAGCTGGGGCAAGAATGTGGCCCAAGTTGCTATGCGGTCTTGTGGGGCAAGTGCCCCCCTGCACCTTGCAAAATCAGGAAGAGCTTCAAGGAGGAGATGCACCTGAGCTAGATTGGGGAGTGTAAGCGGTTTTCTGGCTCCATACCAGAGAATAGAGTAAGGGAGGCTGGTGTTTGGCTCAGTGTGGATCCCACAGGCTGGGGTTGGCTGGGGAAAGATAACCAGAATCTTTAGAAATGGGGTCCCTCTATCATGCCTTGAATGACCCGTTGAATGGCCACCGGGCTCTGTGGTGTCTGTTTGGGGAACGCAGGGCTGTGTGTGCAGCATAAAGGGTGAAAGGGCAACAGTACGTGTTTTCGTTCTTATTCTCCTGAAGTCCATGAGGTGCTGTCTGACGGTATCCAGATGCAGCAACATCTCACCCGACTGGAAAGGCTGGGCCACGCGATATTTCCAGACACCAAGGGGAAGAGCATCTTCTACACATCTGCGTTCCTTGATACAAAACCACAGGACGGCAGTTTGTCTTCTTTTTACAACTTTCCCTCGTGTGTACCTAGCACAAAGGTGTCTGGTTCCTCCGGTGGGCGTCGCACCGCTAACTCCGTGGTGGGAAACGTCAGTACTCCCACATTTGGACCCCGGGTCCCTATGTCAGCTGTGTTTCATCCTACTCCCCTCTGCAGTTCCAGGGGTGACCGAAATGACTTGGCCTTCTTGTGTAATTTAGCTTTAGCTTCCTGCCTCTGTTAGGACACATTCTATGGGCATTTCCTTTTCCCTCCTAAAGCTTAAAAAAGGGGTTAGGCCAATGAATCCCCAGTCCAAATTCTTTGCACACGGATTAAGCAAAAACCCACGAATATCTGCATGGTGTCAGCTCCAGAAATCAGAGCTCCACTTCTCTGTCATCATGGAACTGGCTGGGGGTCCAGGCAGGAGACACCCCAGGCCCCACGAAGAACCAAACACCTCAATTCTCTTCTCAAAAGCCACTAAGCCAACACTCTTGGGAAAAAGATAAAGGCTTTAGAGGCGGTTGTGAAAATTTCCTGGGTGCAAATTATACAGAGCTCCCACATCTTGTACCCTCGGGCACATGTCTCTTGAAAGAAAGAAGAAAAATAAAATCCCCAAACCAATATTCTCAGTGCATCACAGTTTCCTGGCAGCAGGACCTTCTTGGGATATGGCCTTCCCATTTCTGTGGCCACCTCCCTTCCAAGGACAGGGGTTTCAGGGTCACAAATAGGACTTCCTTACAAATAGGAGGCGATTACCATGCATCATAGTCGCCAGTGGTCACAGACAGATCCTTGCCCTGAGGGGCTACGACACCTTGAAACTAAGAAACAGCCTCGATTTCCAACCCAGGTGCCAGACGTTCAACTGGGGCCTTCTGGACACCACATTCCACGCCTACCTTAACTCTGGAGTTTTCAAGGAAATAGGGCCCCGGATCCACCCCACAGTTCAGACTCATATTGGTACTGACCCCTTTGCCCACAGCCTTGCTTTGCTTTGAGCCTATCAAAACCGGCTCTCTTTAAATACCTCAACTCCCTCCACCCTTCTCCCAAATCCTGTAACTCTTTTCTTCTGTTTGGAGAGACACCTTTGCTCCCTCTCATGTCTCCGATGGTCTCCCTTCCTGCTACGAGTCCCCGGAGCTGGCGCGGCTGGGGACTCTGCTCCCCAGAGTTGTAGCTGATGGGCTTAGGACAGCGGGATGACCAAGGGTGAAGGTTTTACAGAGAGAACAGTGGGAGCTGTGACCATTGGTGAGCGTAAGAGCCCAGAGATACCTCAAGCCCCACGGATGTGCTTTTTTCTGGAATCTTAGATTTGGAGAATGAGTTTCACCTGGTATCTCTGTGGGTATACCTCAACTTCTGGATCTGAAACTCGGTGAACACATTCTGTGGTGATTCATGAGCGTGTCGTGCAGGAGAGGGTTAACTCAACAGACCAGGGGTGCTCAACCCTCCACACTCCAAAGACAGGCCTGTCTTCAGGACTGGCCCTGGAGCAGGGCTGGAGACAACCTTTGAGCCCGCGGGCTATTCTGCTGATAGGAGTGTTTTTCCATGCCCTGGACCACACTGTGTCAGTCTGACGAGGTAGCTAACGCTAGCAATGAAATTGGGCTGAGTGGTCTTGGACACCCTCCACACAATGAACCACCAATGAACCACCTCACAGTGGGGCTCAAGGAGGGGAGAGTGTGCCAAGTCCCTCAAGCCCAGCCACCCATTCCTCGCAGAGACCCTCCTCGCCCGCACTGGAGCTCACCTTTCCCACAACTCGTGGAGCATTCTGTGGTCCCGAGCTGTTTCCAGTTGTGGTCCCGGCTTCGCCTTGGGGGCTGCGGGGCCGCTGGAACCAGATTGTCGGGTCGGTGGGAGGAAAATCCATCTGGATGCCTGACTGGGAAGGTCTGTGCTGATTCCGAGGTGAATACTTCGGGGGCCCCACCATGCACATCTTCCTTCTCCTCGGCCCCCTCTTTCTCTGCTCCCTCCTCCTGGCTCCTCCCATCTGTTCCCAGCTGGCCATTGAAGGGCTCCCCTAGGAGAGACAGGTGCATGCAACGCGGCAGTAAGACTGGTCTGGACCCGGAGGCCCCCCGAGGACAGCCCTCCGACATTAGAAATCACGTAGCATGAGGTCATTTCCAATTCAGAGCATACGTATTTTAAACATGCAGATACCAATTTCCCCAAAATTCAAAACATGGTTAAAAATGAATAAGAAACAGACAAATATCTCAGTAGGAAAAGCAAGCAAGGGCCAGGAAGAGGCCCGGCACATAAAAAGAAACACAAGTAGCCCAAAGCCGTACAAAAATGCTCAACTTCACTCATAATGAAAGAACCTCATGTGAAAACAAAAAATTGCCACCACTTGATTAGCCTCATGATGAAGGAGAGAAAATCTGGAGACCCTTAAATCCCTAAACCCCTCATTGAAGGTAGAGGAAAACCAAGGACAAGGAGCCGGCAGATAGACACAAAGTTTTGGAGGGCAATTTGGCCAGATCTACCTAAGTTTGTTTTATTTATTTATTTACTTATTTAATTTTTACATGTAAATTCAATTAACTAACACCAAGTGTATTATTCGTCTTAGAGGTAAAGGTCGGTGATTCACCAGGTGCATAGAACACTCAGTGTTCATTATATCACGTGCCCTCCCTCATGCCCGTCACCCAGTTATCTCATCCCCCCAACCACCCCCCGTAACTCTCTACCCAAGATTTATTTATTTGAGAGAGACCATGAGAGAGGGAGACCACAAGAGGGGAGAGGGTCAAAAGGAGATGCAGACTCCCCCCTGTGTGGGGAGCCTGAGGCAGGGCTCGATCCCAGGACTCCAGGATCATGACCTGAGCCGAAGGCAGATGCCTAACTGACTGAGCCACCCAGGCACCCCACCCTCTGCCCAAGTTTTAAATGTACATACCCCTTGACTAGTGATTCAGTTTCTAGGACATTTACCCTACAAATATTCCCATTCTTTTACACAAAGCTGTGTGTACAAGCACGGCTACTAAAGCGTGTTTTAAATTAGCCAAACAGTAGAGTGAACTTAAATGTCCACCGGTGGTACTTGTTTAAAATACGGCATGTTATGTTACTTTTTTTTTTCTTTGAAAGAATGAAGCAAAATCATATGTTGTGATATGAAGATATGACTGATACATTATTTGATGAAAGAAAAAAGCATAGCAGAATTCATTTTGTATATATGTCTACACAGGTGTGGCAGGAGCCCTTATGAGAGATTATATTTGTGTTCTGCCCTTCGTGTCTGTCTCTCCTCTCCCAGACCAAGTGGCCAAGCCCTTAGGTGTTCTGGATGCAGATTTTTGCAGGGAAGTAAAAGCTGTGGGAAGTCAACAGCTCTTCCTTCTCACTGTGAAAGCCTGAGGTCTCAGTAAGAATCCCAGATCCTGGGGCCAGCCAATGGCAAGGAGGAGGGAAGAGGAGGGAAAAGTGGAGAGCATTTTTTTTTTTGGGGGGGGGGGGAAGAGAGAGAGAGATGTTCTCAAGGCAAGGAGAGGCTAGAGTCAGAAGGCCAGAGTTTCCTGAGCTCCATAGACCTTATCTGTGCCAAGCAGGGATCTTTACTCCTACCGAGGGTGGGGGGACGCCCTGTATTGGCTGAGATTGAGTTTTCTACCAGTGTCAAGGAAGTCTGAAGTAGAGGCAAGATCTAAGTTAGACGTCCGGAAAAGACTGGCACACGATGTTCCCTGTACACGTAGATGGCAGACAAATGTTCAAACTGGTTACATGCACATTTCTACATGCACAGGAAAAGGCTAGGTGGAAACCCTCCAAATCATGAGGAGATATTCCCTCCTGGAATAGAGTTGGGGGGATGAGGTTGGGACATATTGGGTTGTTGTTGTTGTTCTTTTTTTTTTTTTTTTTTTTTTTTCCCCAGTAGACTTTATTCTTTTTTTTAGAGCAGTTTTAGGTTCACAGCTCAATTAAGTGGCAAGGACAGAGTTTCCATTCCTCCCCTGGCCCCACCTAGTGCACTACGCCCTCCCCCCATCAAGGTCCCGCACCAGCGCGGAACATCCCTTACCACCCACGAACCTGCATCGCACGTCATTATCACCCAAAGCCCATAGTTCCCATTAGGGTTCATTCTGGGGGTGTACATTCTGTGGGTCTCAACAATGTAGAACGCCATGTATCCATCAGTGCGGTATCATCGAGAATAGTTTCACCGCCCTAGAAATTCTCTCTGTCTGCCTATTCACCACTCCCTCCCCTGTCGCCCCTGGCGATCACTGATCCAAAGTTGTGCCTTTTCCACAATATCATACAGCTGGAATCATACAGTACGGACACTTTTTCAGAAGCACATTTAAATTTCCTCCATGTCCTTCCACGCTAGGTAGCTCATTTCTTTTTGGGCTGAATAATATTCCACTGGCTGGGTGGACCTCAGTTTATCTATCCATTCATCTTGGTTTCATCCAAGTTTGGGCAATTATGAGGCACCTGCATCTTCCTTCCTATATTTCTATTTGGTTGAATATTATTCAAGCATATACTAGTTTGATACAAAACAAGGAGGCAAATTGCAGAGTTACTGTAGAATCCAGTTAAAACTCAGGGCTTTCCCCACCCTCCACCACTTACACTTCATGGCTTTAAATATTAAGTACAATTTAAATCAGTGGAATCAAGACTACGCATACTGACACAAGCGGGACTTGTGACTTTGACTTACCACACAAAAAGATCTTAAAATCTTTTGCACATCTTGCAAGTACTGGACACTACGCTGGATGGACACCTGATATTCAAAAAAAATATCTTGGCGTGTAAGGTTTTTTCCCCTTCACTATTATGTAGACAGGGAACTTGCTCAGAGAAGTTTCTGACTTGCCTGAGGGTGCACAGCAAAAAAGAGGCAGAGCTGGATTCAAGCTCACGGAGGGTGGAGAAGGCCCCTCCTCACCAACTTTTTACAACTGACTCCTTCTGGGCCCGCCCTGTCCCAGGTAGCTAATCCCCTGCTACCCATTAGCTGAGACCCATCAGGCTTGTTATGACCATCATCATGCTATAGGATTTTGAATAGTCTGTCCAACTGTCCTTATCCATCAGCATCATATCTCAGGAACATCCATACTCTGCCATCTGAACCTTGTTTCTCAGACTGTGTACCATTCCTGCAAATGGCTTGCCCATCGTGTTGGGCTGAGTGTGCTGATGTTCAGTTTGGACAACACGCACAGCCCACGTTCCCGGCTCACATCCTGCTGTCTCCAAAGAGCCGGGTGGCTCCTCCCCTGACCTGTGACAGTCAGATAACCCAGTTATCCATATGGAGGGCCAGGCCTCACAACTGTGCCCTCATTGCTGGGACAGATGTCAGAGCAGCTAACCCTAGGTGGTATAACAGACAGGGGACTGAAGTCACTGTGGGACCTAGACAGAAAGTCCCTGTTTCTGAGTTTCCATTTGTTAATTTTTTTTAATTTATTTGACAGAGAGAGCATAAGTAGGCAGAAGCAGGCGGAGAGAGAGGTGGTGGGTTCCGTTATCATCTGGTAAAGAAACTTCCACAGAGCCAGAGGGCTGCTTGCTTGTCTATCGCAGAGCCCACAGGAAAGAGGTAGATAATTAGGTGTGAACTTATTATTCTTTCCTTACAAGTCAAAGTAGTGTCAGTAGAAGAAAAGGGGACCAAGAGAAAAGGCCCAAGGTGGACAGAATAATGGCCCTCTGAAGGTGCCTGCATCCTAATCTGTGAGGATGATACCTCATATGGCAAAAGGGGCTTTGCAGATGGGATGAAGTTAGAAGATCTAGGGATGGAGAATGGTCCCAGATTGTCTGGGGGGCCCAGAGATGTGATGATAGAAGAAGGGGGGTCAGAGCCTGAGACCCAAAGGTGCCACACAGGAAGAAGCTAAGAAGCAAGGAGAGCAGGAGGCCTCTCAAAGTGAAAAGGGCAGGGCGACAGAACCTTCTAGAACCTCCAAAGGGAGTATGGCCTGCCGACACCTTGATTCCAGCCCAGCAGAACCCATTTTGGACTCCTGACCTTCCCGAACTATAGGATAGCAAATTTGTGTTGTTTTAAGCCACCACGTTTGATGTAATTTGTTATGTGGCAGCTAGAGGGAACTAATATCGGGTATCTCTAGATAATGAACTGGAAAGACAGAGTCAGGGTGTTCACCTCGTGTTTGAATCAAGTGAATGGGACCCTCTTATCAGCAAAGGCTCAGATAAATGGTGAAGCATCCTCTGATGTCAAGGGCGCGTCCATGCGTTTTCTCTGTGTTGACTGAGAGACACAAGGGAGATGCACGAGAAGAGACAGAGGGCTTTAAAAAGAAATGACTGGGGGCGGGGGTGGTTGGCTATAGAACAAGAGGTTTTACCTGGTCTCCTGTGAGGAGGCACCTGCGGGCTGATGGCGTTGGTTCCCATGATGACATACTCATAGTGGACTCCGGGATTGGGCTGCTGGTGGATCATCTGACAACACAGAGGTCAATGTCACTGCACCTGCACATGCTCACATCCCTCTCGGGCTGGCCCAGGGTTCCCCAGTTTGCATGGCACTATCTACACATGAGTGGGTTGATTCAGATCTAATTATATTAGTGAACCTGTGGCAGGTTAAAGGAAGGCTCTTTCTGGATGGTTTTTTTGTTATTTGCTTTTGAAGGGTGAAGGACTTAGAAGAAAACTGGGCTGAAAGTCAAGATGTTATACATCCCAAATAGAAAGACGGGAGCGATGGTAGCAGAGCCTTTCCGTGGGCTCTCAACCATCTTAACATCATGGTTTAGATTGTGCTAGGTGCGCTCAAAATGGCCAAGCCACGTGTCTGCTCCAGGGGGACACATTTGAACACTAGGTGACGAGATACAGTCATGCCGAGAAGAGCCAGCCCTCTTGGGCAGAGCCAGCCTGGGAGCCTTCATGTTCCTTCGAAGAACCCTACCTAACCATGAGGTTGGCTCAGGAAGGGCCTGGCCCACCCTCTCCAATGCATTTTCTGGGTCTTGTCCCCTCTCATCCATGGAAAGCTCTAGAACCACAAAGAGAGGGGTTCAGGACAACTGGTGTCAGGGAAGTAAGTCTCCCTGGTTCCTATCCTCTCAGGCAGCAATGACCAAAGCAGGATATCAAGCAGGAAGCGGCAGAAGGCCGTGGAAGTCAGGAATTAAACATCGTCTGGGACAGAAAACACAACATAAATCAGCACGGCTTGGCAGAATAAATCCCTCTCTACTGGCTTCAGAACACACAGTCCTTTGTGCCCAGGGCCTTCCTGGTGAGAAGCAGGGTGCTGGGCTTAAACGGAGCAGCAGAACGGGGATCTGCTATGTGACTATGAGCCAGGAAAGGAGACATTATCCCATTCTATTTCTGTCTCCACTGCTTTCTAAAGGGGCACTCCTTTGACCAGTTGTGTCACCTCGAGCAAGCCCCATGGTCTCGCAGTTTTTGATTTCCTCACTGGACGAAAAGCTTAGGGTCAGAGCTGTCTCTTTGGCCCTTTAAAGCCGCGAGCATCTCTGAGTCAGCCCAGCACGGTGGGTCTTGCTGGTTCATGGGAGTGTGATTCTGTCCGCTATCATCCCTTACCCGCTCTCTCCATGGGAACTGGGGCCTCCATTCTACAAACCGCTGAGGGAAGGCAAACATGAGAACCCCTGAGCTCCTGACATATAGGACCCATGGTGGTAAACAGAACCCTAAGGGATGAAGGGGCATGGTCTCTGGTTCGCTGTTGACCCCTAATTCCCTCATTTCTCTTTTCACATATTCTGACAGTGGGTCTGAGGCCAGAAGCTCTCCTTGCCTCTCTCATGCCTCTTCTGCATGAGCGTCCTGCCAGTGCAACCCTTGTCCCATTTATGAAGTTATTCTTGGCCACCGCATCCTAGACCACCCACAGTGGCCCCTTCACAACCGGGGTTTTTACCCCTGATGCCATTTGAAACTTACCCAGAGTCCAACAACCAACTGGACAGTCTTAAAAAGAAAAAATTCAAAATTAACTATAACAAGGCTTCTTTTATAGTTTCTAGTCTATGAGCCTCCAGGCCCAACAGGAATGAACATGTAACTATATAGTTGGGAGAACTAATATTTATAAAATTCTAACACAGCAAAGTAGCATGTAGAGTGGCATGGCTTTGGAGACAGTAAGAGAACGCAGATCTGTGGGTGAGCTCGTCTTTATCAAAACCCGATTTCGAGCTTTTTATTTCTTGTCACTTTTTTAAATTTCCTGATCTTTTGAAGAAGACTGGATTTTAGTGCTTTCTTTTAAAAATAAGGACCATTTTAAATCTGGGGCAAGTTCATAATTTAGTTTCTTGTAAAATAAATCCCAAATTGTGTCTTCTGCCAGGTAAGGAACCTGTAGTAAACCTCCGTATTGTTACTCCGAGCTTTATTGTATCATGTGGAGTACTCTGGAGTTCTCATTTCTTCATTTGCTTTAATAGAATTTGAAGAGGGCTGGGAACTTGAGCGGTCTTGTCTTGCTTTAGGCATTTGCTTTCTTTTGCCATAAAAAGAAAACATGCCAAATTAGCATTAGGAGAAAAGTGCCTGGAGGGAAGCCAATGCTCATGAAATAAAGGATATGTTTTGCCTCTGATTTGGTTCAACAAGTAAAAATGGTTTTAGGAGGTCCATAAACTTGGAGGGTAATAAGCATCTGGTAGAGGTTAGGTTTCTAAGAACTAGGGACATTCAGAATGGCAAAGATGGACACCAAGCACCCAGACACCTCAAAAGGCTCAGCTCGAATGGTTTTATTGACCACAGGCACCGATTTGTCGCTTATCTGTGCTACGTGTGGTCCTGGGAAGAAACAAGATGCAGAATCCCAACCGTCCGGAAACATGCAGACTCACATAGACATCCAAGATCTCATTCGTGGGGCCTTCAGCCAGAAAGGATTCTCCAGCGGTGCTCGAAATCTCATTCGGACGCTTGTAGGTGAACATGGTCCCTCCACCCTCGTACCTTCCTGGCCGGTCAATCGCCCAGTTCCCGTTGATGATGGAGCGGCCGGAACGACTTCGCAAAGCTGGCAAGAACAACGAGACAGTTCCTCATGTAAGACAAGGGTGTGCACAAGAGAGTGAATGGGTCCCCTGCCCCCTAGCTGCTGGCTCAGTCATTCATCAAAGTGCTTCCCGAAGATCCACTATGAAGATCTGCTATGAAGAAGACTCACTATGGCAGGCCATGAGCTCGGCCCTGAGGAATCTAGGGCACGATCACTTCTTCCACCCGTTCAAGCCCTTCCACTACTTGGACTTAGAGAATGGAGGAGTGGGGGTAGTTAGGAGAGAAGGATGTGGAAATGGAGAGGGGAAGGGGAGAGTTAGAGGAAGAAGAGGAAAGAAGAGGAAGAGGAATCATGTTATATCCCACTATCTGGGTGAGAGGTGGCACGTGGGCAGCCCGGGAGCTGATTTTGGCCCACAGAGAAGCTTAGTTTGGCCTTCATCGTGTTTTGTTTTGTTTTGAAATAATTAAACCCAAACTCAACTTGGGTTCCCTAGCTTCTAGCTTGTCTTGTAAAACAAGAAGACATGTTAGCTTTGGCTCGACATCCCCTCACGGCAGCAACCAGCTGGAGCTGAGGAGGACCGCCCCGTTAGATGGGGTGTGTGTGCTCTGGTTTGTTCCAACCCCACTGCTCCCTACAACTCCCCAACACTGAGGCTAAGTCTCAGTATATTGCCCATTCATTTATGATTGTGGATTATTTATCCCATCTACGATCATGCTTGCATTGTGATTTCTCTCACAGAACAGAAGTTTTCTTAGAATTCTTTCTACTTGTAGGTCTACTAAAAGTGACAACGCTAAAGATAGGTCAAGCGGGTCCCATGATTTTCTCCTACCTGATCACCTTCATTCATTTGTATGACCTTCCAGACTCCTGTGGTATTTTGAGGCTATGAACCCTGCTAGAGGCTTCCACGTACACAGTCAAAATTGACCCTCACGACACTGCTAAGCAGGTGTCTGTCCCTGTCTCTCGGAGCATGGTTCAGGGATGAGAGGGAACTTGTTCAAATTCGTGAAGATGAGAAGTGACAGAACTATGTCCATACGTAGGAGGGAGGTAAGAAAGGAGAAGAGGGGCAAGGAACAAAGTGTTCAGTTAATGAGAGAAGAGAGGACAGCCTATGAGAACATTTGGCACCGTGAAATCCCCAAGGCAATGTTGGATTGGGTTTAGAAGATATCGGGTGTTATGTGTTATTACACAGTGGGCCTGTGATGGTCACTGGCTCTCTGCAACCTCACTTGCACAGTTACTAAATTTAATTTTGTACCACATATTAGGGGAAAACTTATGTATAAATGAAGCAGTGAGAACAGTTCATAAACCTTTGTGTCTAAATCACCCAACTTCAATTATTATCAACTCATGGCTTTCACTCTGCAAATCCCAGACCCATTTATCCTTACATTTTTCAGGAGGTGTCTCTAAAATATAGGGACTCTTTGTTTTTTAAACCCATTTTCAGCAGCGTTTCTACAGTGGGTCTCTGGGGGTCAGCAGAGTCAGAGCTGCTCCAAGGGGTGGAAGAGCTTCCTTTTTAGAGGCGGAGACCCCCGCAGACTCCATCCCTGGCTGACTGGTTCCCATAGCCACTGGGAGACCACAGCTGTGGAGCACCGAATACTGAATTATCAGATCAATTCAGCTTACTGAGTGGCAAAGAAGGTCAAAAGTAGAGACTGAGGAAGAGTAGGTTTAGGGCTGTTTTCTCTCAAAACCACACCTGAGAGTGGTCCATATGGTCTCTTCAATTCCTCACTTCCCCTTCATCCTCAGCCAGCTCCAACCTGACTCCTGTCCCCTCTATCCCCCTGAAACAATTCAAATTAATGTTAGCAAGCCCTCCATGTTGCTAAACCCAGTGGGGATCTTCCAGGCCTTCTCTTGCTAGATGTCTCAGTAGCATCTGGCACAGGTGACCACTCCATCCTAATGGAAACATTTTTGTTCTCCTCCTGCTCTAAGGCTGCTCATCTGTTCTTTCTTTTCTGCATCATCTTTCCCTACTCGGCGACTGAGTATTAGCATTCCTTGAGGATGAAGAGTAGATCTGATTTGCGAGCTGTACTTTCTTGGGCAAGTTCATCTATGCCATGGCTTTAATTATTGTATTCTGGTGGCTTCCAAATTTCTGTTTCCAACCCAGATTTCTCCTCTGGTCCCCGACTTCTTTATCTGATGGCTTACTTGATAGCTTCATGCAGATGCCCAAGACTGACCTCACCCTTGACCCCCTCCAGTGTCTCCTATGTCAGTAAGTGGTACTACCATCCACTTCATTAGAAATGGAGGAATTATCCTGGTCCCCCCCTTTCCTTATCCCTATATCCAATCCAATCATCAAATTTTATTTGACTTCCTCCATATTTCTTGAACCCATCAACTTCTCACCAAGTCCACTGCCATAATCCAGGGCAAGACCACCACCAGATCTCATATAACTCAAAGCCTTCTAATTGATCTACTTATTTCCCTTCTTTTCCGCCAGAGTAATCTCTTTGGAATGCAGGTTTGACCATCCTCTGTTGGCTCAACACCCTTCAATAGCTTTCTATTTCTGTAAGAGAAGAAACCTCTAATCCTTAATGGGTTGGGCCCATGGTGAAATAGTGGAAACTCATCCTACATTTTTCTGCTCTTTGTACTCTGCTCCTTGGCCTTCTTTTCACTCATCTACTACATCATGTTCCCTCCACAATCTGTTCTTTCCTCCAGAAGTATTTCTCTGAACCTTGAACTGTATTTGTTCTTTAGATGACAGCTCCTTAGGGAAGTCTTCCCTAACTCCCAGTTCAGGCCTGTGATTCTTTCATGTGCTCTAAGGCATGCAAAATCCTCTCTTCCAAAGGGCTTAACTCAGTCTCTACACACATCCATTCAGAGCATGACTGGACTAATACCCGTCTCCTGGAGCCCCAGAAGCTCTGATGGGTGTTTCCTCACTGTTACAGCTCTAGTGACCGGTGCAGTGCTTACCACATAGTAGGAATCCACATTTGCTGAACACAAAAATACATAGCAGAAAAAGACACCAGCTCAAAAGAAAGATAGGCAAAGAATGATGAGCAGGCAATTCAAAGAAAACCAAGTACAAATACTCCATACGCAAATGGAAAGATGCTCTGCTTTACTTATAATTTAAGAAATGAAAATCAAAACTGCACTGGGATCTTCTTGAGGCACCAGACAGACAAAAGTTTGAGAATATTTAATATCGCCAGAATTGGCAGCTGTGTGAGTAAGCAAGCATCCATAACTGTCGGTGGGAAGGCAATCCCAGTTAACCATACTGGAGGGCCACTTGGTTATATGGCTAAAACTTCAAGTGCCTGTACACTTGACCTAAAATTGTACCTGTAGGAGACTACTTTGAGAGATATACTTTTTTAAGTATACAAAATTGTTTGTAACAAGGATATTCCCTGCAGATTTTTTTTTTTTTTTTAGAGAGAAAACCCCCGATCAACCAAAATACCCTTCAGTAGAAAATTGCTTTCATAATTTGTCATACTGAATGTTTATGCAGTGGGTTCCATGCAGCCCCCAAAATGGTAAGATAGGTCTGTGTATAGGGGTATGGAAAGAACTCCGTGATAAATTTTTAAATGAAGCCAAATGCAGAACAGTGTATTTGGTATGATCTCATTTGTGTATACTTTTAAGTCAGAGCATATACATAAAACATGTATGCACACACAAAACTTTTCAGAGAAAGTCATAGAACTGTAAATATTTGGGAACAGGAACTAGGGTTTAGGTTGGGATGGGAGATGAGAAGGGAAACATTTATTTTGCTTTTTATATCTTTTTAATTGCCATTTAAAATTTGTTTTACCATACTCAGAGATTACCTTCTTTAAAACATATCTTTTTTAGTTAATATAAAAGACATGGTATAAGCAGAAATACTCCTGAGGGATATACATGTTTTCCCTTTCATTTTTGGCTCTTCCTAAAATCCCATTCAGAGCATCCAAAGCTCAAAACTGAGGTAAGTTCTGGCTAAGCTTTTATTGCTCTTAATGGCCATCTTGTAGAAGAGGTTGTTATCTGCAAACCAAAAAAATCCATTAAAAACCATTTGAAATACAGCACAGGGGAGAACTGCATAGGCTTTCCAGGAAATAAAACACAGAGACCCCAAATTTTTTTTACCATCTACGACTGTTTACCCAGCACCCGCTCTCGGGGTTTAGATGAAACTTTCACCATATAATAGCAAAGCGTGTGAGATTTTTAGCAGACACGGGCCTGGTTCCATATGCCCACAGGTTAGCTTCTGAAATAGGTCCAGCACTAGCCCCCACCTGGGCTTGCATATTGAAAGCAGCCGCCCCTACAATTTACGTGCCTGTAAGCAGTTTCAGCGCTATGTAATGGAGTCCAGAACTACCCCACAAAAAGGTGCAGGTGACTCATGGCTCTTGCTAGTGGGTGTATTCACAGAAGGTCAAGGTTTGGTGAAGCTTGTCACAGCTATGTCAATATGTGGAGGAAATCTCCACTTTCGTCTGACATATGGATTTTATTCGTTCTAGCTGTCAACACTGGGCATATGTATTTGGACTTAACTATCTGCACCAACAATGCTCTTTTCCAAGATTCATATAGGAATCGCTTACTCATCCAAGCCCTGCTTCTCAGACACTTTATCCCACAATCTTTTTTTTTTTTTTTTAAGATTTTACTTACTTGACAGACAGAGATCACAAGTAGGCAGAGAGGCAGGCAGAGAGAGAGGGGGAAGCAGGCTCCCCGCTGAGCAGAGAGCCCAATGCAGGGCTCGATCCCAGGACCCTGAGATCATGACCTGAGCCAAAGGCAGAGGTTTAACCCACGGAGCCACCCAGGCACCCCTATCCCACAATTTAATGCCCGCTATTACCAACCCAACCACTGATTCCCATATCCAACCAAAAAGCTGGTTTCTTTATTGCCAACAGATTACTGTGATCTAGACATGTTTATTTTTCTTCCTTAAAAAAAAAAAAAAAGATTTTATTTTATTTATTTGTCAGAGAGAGAGAAAGAACAAGCAGGAGGAGCTGCAGGCAGGGGGAGAGGGAGAAGCAGGCTTCCCACTTAGCAGGGAGCGGGATGTGGGGCTTGATCCCAGGATCCCTGGGATCCTGACCAAGAGGAAGGCAGACCCTTAACTGACTGAACTACCCAGTTGTCCCTGTTTTTTCCTTCGGAAAATGAAAATTGAGTTCCTCCTCCTAACAAAATTCCAAGTTTCAGCTGTTCTTAGAAGCTATCTGGGAAGTAGCATAACAAGCTCGAGAGCAAAGGGGTCAGACATCACTGGTCGCCACCACAAGGCCAGCTGGAGGGCCACAGCCCTGCCATTTTCACTCCAGTGTGTGAGCTTTCATGGGAGCTCACACATGGGCACAAACCCAAGTGAGTCTCAGAGTATGTCAGCTAATGTGGATAACCTTGAAAATGGAGCACATCTCTTCACTTCATATGACCACCCTGGAGGAGTCTGTCAGTTACAAACTTATTGTAGCCTTCCATTATAAATTCGGCAGGCAATCACAGTATTAGCAGTACCATGACTGTGTCACCAACAGAAATCGCGTATGTATTATGAACACATATATTACAGCTGTTAGATATTTTGGAATTTTTAAAAAATATTTATTTATTTCAGAGAGAGAGTGAGAGACAGCACAAGCAGGAGTGGGGGTGGGGAGACATGGGTGGGGAGAGGGAGAAGCAGATTCCCTGCTGAGCAGGGAGCCCAATGCTGGGCTCCATCCCAGGCCCCTGAAACCATGACCTGAAACGAAGGCAGTGGCTTAACTGGCAGAGCCACCCAGGTGCCCTGCCTGATGATTTTTACATTTGTATTACACCTGTCTTACTTCTACCTGAATAAAGATAAAGACCATTCTACACCTCCAGAAGGCAACCTCTTGGTCCCCTCCAAGTCACTACTCTGTCCCTACAAGACCCAAGGTTCACCACTACTGTGCCATCTAGCACCACAGTTTTGCTCGTTTTTTTAATTTCAAATAAATGGAATAATACCATACATATTCCTTTTGTGCTGGAGATATTTTACCTAACATTATGCCCATGAGATTCATCCAAATTGTTGCATTTATCACTAACTCTTTTTTTTTCATAGCAACTTACTATTATATGAATATGCCACCATTTATTTGTTTTCTCTATTACTAATTGGCTTTTGGGTTGCTTCTAGTTTTTGGCTGTTCTGGGTAAAACTGCTTTAAACATTTGTGTATGTTTTGCTGGATATAAGTCCTCATTTCTACTGCCCATATGCCCAGAAGTAGAATTGCTGGATTATGGGTATACATGTATATATATAACTGAGCATACACACATGCGCGTGTGCACACACACACACATGCACACACACACACACACATGCTTGGTTACAGTGGGCTCTGCCGAACACTTTTCCAAAGTGTTGTACCCAGGGTTGGTGTTGGGAGCCAGGGATATCACTGTGGAGAAGAAGAAATAAAGATGAAATGAAGGACGACCAGACAGAACCCTGTGGCGATGGATTTGACTTTGAGATAGTGTGAATTCACCATCCTGAAATTATGGATGTGTATGTGCATATTTATACGTGCATTTAGATGTGTGTGTGGGAGTGTGCACACTTTTACATCTGTGTACACACGGGTGCCTATACACGCATGTGTATCCTGGCTCTGTCTGCAGAAACACGCCCCAGCAACAGGCACGACTGGATCTCTGTCTGGAGGTCCGTGTCGGGTTTTCAAAAGCTCCAAGTTAACTTTTCCGGGATAACTGCTAGAGGTACGTAACTTGATGAAGGGAAATCCATGTGTATAATCAAACAACAAACTGGGACAAAGCCCCGCTATTCTTTGTTAGGCTGTGAACATCGACTGCCAGGGATGAAGGTTCTAAAAGCAGGCCATGGGCACAGCTCACAGCTCCTGCCCCCCGACTCCGTCACCGTGATGCCCCACAAAACTGCCCAAGGTTAAACGTGGTTCAGAATCGGTTGTAGGATCTGAATATGAAGAATGCTTAGAGTCCAGATTTGATAGGGACAGAGAAAGTAGCATCTATGCAAACATGTATGTTACGGTTGCTTTCTATTAATGTTCATTTCCCTGCACTTATAGATTTCCATATGTGCTCCCCTTGCAGGAAGAAAGAGTGCTTTAAAGGCAAATGCTGTGACATATGCATTTTTGCCCACTATTGGGCAATTGATTGGGGCTTAATAAATACTTGCTGGATAGAAATAAATTATGAACTGTATTGTTCTCATCTATCGTATGAGATAGAGATAAGAGCTGAGATAAGAGATTCCTGGAAACTCCTTCAAGTCCAGCTTATATCTGAATAATCCCATTTAAGAATTCCAATCTCAAAAATGTCCTCCATGCCTCCTGACCACAATGGTAAATACGTGCATTGATGCATAAAAATGCTGTTTAAAAAAAACAATGCAAAAACACAAGCCTTTCTCTTGAGGGAGGTCTGGGTCCAGTTTGACAAAGTATCCCAATTACAGTTTCTGTTAAATAAATATACATACATATCACACTGTAATTTTTCAGTTCAGATTTGCTTGGGCATTTTGGGTTTGGAAAGAATTGAGCCTATGTGATTTTCTAAAACGTGATGTAACACAGTTGGACTGAGAATCAGAGTATAAGAGAAAGCGGTTGGCTCTCTCTTTGGCACGCTACGATCACAGGTTGAATAAAGGGAAATGCCGAGTCTTTGTTCTCATTTCACTGCTAAATTATAGCTAAGTATGGCTAATTCTCATTCTTTACGATATTAACATTTGATTAATTTTGACTCCAAATTTCCTTGGACTACTTACTAACTATAAAGGAAACTTGTGTGTTTTTAAGCCCCAAATAAGGCTGTATGAAATAGATACCATGTATGGTTTAAGTAAGAGAGTAAGCAGGGCATAGCACTGGGCCGGGGGTGCTACAAAGATAAGACCGCCCACAGCTTCAGGAGCTCAACACATACATGTGAACAGAGAGGTTGTCAGAGTTTCCTTGGACACACAGAGGATTTTGGAGAGGATGTGACATTTGAGTAGGAATTGGCAAGGTGAGTTCACCAGGCAGAGGACAGGGAGGCCATGCCATCTGGGGACAGAAAACGGTGTGGACAAAAGCCAGGGCAGGAACTGGCCTGACCTTGGAGGGGGAGGGGTGGGGGCAGGGTGGGATGCTAAAGCCAGGGCATCCTGGGTACTGGGGGCTGGAGTGGAGTAGCGTTGTGCAGGGAGCACCCTTGGACATGAGGTGTGAAGGGAAGACCTTGGGCTGACTGCAGGGTTGGCTTGTGGCACTCGGGAGCCATGAAAAGATGTTGACTGGGATAGTGACAGTGGAAATCTGTTTGGAGATAATGCTGGCTGCTGAATAAGAAGTCCCAAAGCTCATTCACGCCACAGTTGCTGAGTACCTACCATGCCTCTTCCCACCCTTGGGGGCAGTAGGTCCACCATGGCGGCTCTAGGGGTGGTGGGGTCTCAGGGCCGCTCTCCTCCTCGTGACTCCACTGTCTACTCCCCAGGAGCAGGGAAAGACCATGTTTAGTACCTTCCTTCAGAAAGAATTCCAGAAGCTAACTGCGGCAAAGGGCCTCACTATAGCTCAGTTCATCTAGGGATAAACCTAATATCTTTCTCCCCCTAAATGAGCCTGCTTCCTAACCCCTCCATTTAAAGTTTGTTTTGTTTTGTTCTGTTTAATTTTATTTATTTATTTATTTGGCACAGAGAGAGATCACAAGTAAGCAGAGCAGCAGGTGGGGGTGGGGGGAAGCAGACTCCCTGTTGAGCAGAGAACCCAATCCCAGGACCCCGAGATCATGACCCGAGCCAAAGGCAGAGGCTTAACCCACTGAGCCACCCAGGCATTTAAAACCCTCCATTTAAAACATTGTTCTCCCACTGCTCACCATCTTCTGCCCTTTCCTACCTTTCTCCCTGCTAGCCGATCTCTCCTCAGCCATATCATCCCGTTTGCTGCCACAGGGGTCCCCTGAACTCTTCTCCTGCCCCGTGGCCTCCCCTCTCTGTTCTCCGTTTGCCTCACAGCTGGACCGCGGCAGAGAATCATGGATCTCCCTGTGTGCTGCTCTAGCTGGACCTTCTGAAGCACCCCTTTCCTCCTGCCTCCCCCTGGAACCCCAAGCTTGCAAGCCAAGGGATAAAGCCCACCCTCCCCTGATCCACGCTCAAGGTCTTGTGTGATTCGCCCCTCCTTTCAGCTGCTTCACACAGCCCCCTGTTGGCATTCAATCAAGTGTGAAAAATGTCAGAGATTTGTATGTCTGCTTTAAAAAAAAATTCAGTTGTGATTTCTCATAGGGCAGGAGCCCTATGTTACTTAGTACTTGACGAAAAGACACTCAGATGCTGTCGGGTACGGCTAGGGTCCCCTGCTCAGCCCAAGGGTCCTGTTATAGCATTGCTGTTCCTGCTTCCAACCTCTTCACTCCTCTCGGGGTCTATGCCCTGTTTTCTGACACTCCATCCTTGCTGTCTTCATTGTTTTACCATGGTAAATGCTGATTCTAAATTCCACAAGATTTTTTTGACTTTAGGGGCAGACAGTTGAATTAATCAAACTCCTCAGCTGATGACAGCTTTGCTGGGCAAGACCTCTCTTGCCTTATTTTACTTTTCCCCTTCAAGCTGGATTCCCACTGCCATCACCCTGCCCACCCCAGCAAGCACCTACACAGATGTGAAATATATGTGTATCTTCACGTAAATTTACCATGTTTCCAACAACCCTTTGCTTTGAAGGTCTACCTTTGTCTCTGCAATGACTGTTGGGAGTTTTCTAAATGCTGCATAATATTCCGTGACATATGCCTGCCTCAGTTTACTTATCTGATCTCCTAGTCCTATGAGGACTGGTTTTTTTCATGGTCCACAGGGTCAGCAAAGAGCTGGTATTTAGAAAAAAGTCAATGAGTATCTGTTGGCAAAGCCAAGAAGGTTCATTTTTAAAAACAGCTACCCTATCAATAGTAAGAAGAGAAGTATTTCATCAGGGCCCACAAATGTAGGTAAAAGGTAACAACTTGTTTGCAAGCATGCATCCACCGCCCCCCCCACCCCGTCCCCGGCATCAAGAGGGACAATTAGAGCAGTCTAAAAATTATATGTCAGAAAAAAATGTGTCAGAGGTGAGATTAGAATTCAGCTTCTCCTGCCTCCTGGATGTTCTGGTCAGCTTTGCCCCCAAACATTCTCACTAAGGAACATCTGGGGTGACCGCACAGAGTTGTGTTAGGAACCTACATTCAGGATTCCATGTGGGTGATCAGAACACACTGAAAAGGAGCATCCTGCATATGTAGTAAGAGGTGAAACCCTAGGAGGGGTAACCTGCTTGGTCTGAGGGAGGAAGGCGACGGCGGTCAGGTGTATGCAGGATGCTAGCCCACTTACTGGTCTGGTGCCACCCCTAAAACAGACCTCGAGGATTTACAGTCCCTGTCACCAGACTGCAAAAAAGCCCCAAACAACCATGACAAAGAAACACAATCAAGACATACACACACCGCACACACATACTCCGTAGAACAGAGAGTGCCCTAGGAACACAAGAGGAATGGAATGAACCACTGGGCCTTTGTGCATGCTTCACATGTACGTAGCCACAGAGACACTGCTCGGCCGAACAGTGTGTCCCCAAAATTCATGCCCATCCGGAACCTGTGAGTGTGAGTATATTTAGAAATAGGGTCTTTACATAATTAAAGATGGAAATACGATATGATCTAGTAATTCCACTACTGGGCATTTACCCAAAGAAAACAAAAACACTAATTCCAAAGATAGATGCTCCCCTATGTTTATCGCAGCATTGTCTGCAGTAGCCAGGATATGGAAGCAGCCTGAGTGTCCACCAGGAGATGAATGGGTAAAGAAGATGTGGTGTAATATACATACGATGGGATATTACTCAGCCATAAAAAAAAGAATGAGATTTTGCCATCTGAAATTGCATGGATGCACCTAGAGGGTCGAATGCTAAGTGAAATAAGTCAGAGAAAGACAAATAACACATGATTTCACTTCTTTGCAGAATCTATTAAATAAAACAAATGAACAAACAATCAAAAAACCCAGATTCTTAAATATAGAGAACAAACTGGTGGTTCCCAGAGGGGAGGTGAGTGGGGGGATGGGTGAAGTAGATAATGGGGATTAAGAGATATAAACTTCTAATTATTAAAAAAATAAGGGGGGGCTTGGGTGACTAAGTCAGTTAAGCACCTCTTGATTTTGGCTCAGGTTGTGATCTCAGGGTCCTGGGATTGAGCCCCACGTGGGGCTCCATGCTCATTGTGGAGTCTGCTTAAAATTCTCTCTCCCTCTACCTCTTCCCCCTGCTCTCTTTCTCTCTCTAAAATAAATGAAATTCATTTAATTTAATAAATAATAGTAAATAATTATAATAATAATTTAATAATTTTTTTAATTTTAAAAAATTTAAAAATATCAGGGAGACCAAAAATATGGCACAGGGAATACAGTCAATAATATTGTAATAACTTTGTATAGTGACAGACGGTGACTACACTTGTGGTGAGCGTGAGTCATGCATAGAAATACGGCACTACTATTAACACTTCATATTTACACTTTATTACATTACACTTCATGAAGTATATTCATATTCATTTACTTCAATTAAAAAATTGGTGACCAACCCTCAACTCTATGGTCAACTAATCTTCGACAAAGCAGGAAAGAATGTCCAATGGAAAAAAGACAGCCTCTTCAATAAATGGTGCTAGGAAAATTGGACAGCCACATGCAGAAAAATGAAATTGGACCATTTCCTTACACCACACACAAAAATAGACTCAAAATGGATGAAGGACCTCAATGTGCGAAAGGAATCCATCAAAATCCTTGAGGAGAACACAGGCAGCAACCTCTTTGACCTCTGCCGCAGCAACATCTTCCTAGGAACATCGCCAAAGGCAAGGGAAGCAAGGGCAAAAATGAACTATTGGGATTTCATCAAGATCAAAAGCTTTTGCACAGCAAAGGAAACAGTTAACAAAATCAAAAGACAACTGACAGAATGGGAGAAGATATTTGCCAACGACATATCAGATAAAGGACTAGTGTCCAAAATCTATAAAGAACTTAGCAAACTCAACACCCAAAGAACAAATAATCCAATCAAGAAATGGGCAGAGGACATGAACAGACATTTCTGCAAAGAAGACATCCAGATGGCCAACAGACACATGAAAAAGTGCTCCATATCACTCGGCATTAGGGAAATACAAATCAAAACCACAATGAGATATCACCTCACACCAGTCAGAATGGCTAAAATTAACAAGTCAGGAAATGACAGATGCTGGCGAGGATGCGGAGAAAGGGGAACCCTCCTACACTGTTGGTGGGAATGCAAGCTGGTGCAGCCACTCTGGAAAACAGCATGGAGGTTCCTCAAAATGTTGAAAATAGAACTGCCCTATGACCCAGCAATTGCACTATTGGGTATTTACCCTAAGGATACAAACGTAGTGACCCAAAGGGGCACATGCACCCGAATGTTTATAGCAGCAATGTCCACAATAGCCAAACTATGGAAAGAACCTAGATGTCCATCAACAGATGAATGGATCAAGAAGATGTGGTATATATACACAATGGAATACTATGCAGCCATCAAAAGAAATGAAATCTTGCCATTTGCGACAACATGGATGGAACTAGAGCGTATCATGCTTAGCGAAATAAATCAAGCAGAGAAAGACAACTATCATATGATCTCCCTGATATGAGGAAGTGGTGATGCAACATGGGGGCTTAAGTGAGTAGGAGAAGAATAAATGAAACAAGATGGGATTGGGAGGGAGACAAACCATAAGTGACTTTTAATCTCACAAAACAAACTGAGGGTTGCTGGGGGGAGGGGGTTTGGGAGAAGGGGGTGGGATTATGGACATTGGGGAGGGTATGTGCTTTGGTGAGTGCTGTGAAGTGTGTAAACCTGGTGATTCACAGACCTGTACCCCTGGGGATAGAGTATTATGCCTCCATCAGAAAGGATGAATACCCAACTTTTGTAGCAACATGGACGGGACTGGAAGAGATTATGCTGAGTGAAATAAGTCAAGCAGAGAGAGTCAATTATCATATGGTTTCACTTATTTGTGGAGCATAACAAATAGCATGGAGGACATGGGGACTTAGAGTGGAGAAGGGAGTTGGGGGAAATTGGAAGGGGAGGTGAACCATGAGAGACTATGGACTCTGAAAAACAATCTGAGGGTTTTGAAGGGACGGGGGGTGGGAGGTTGGGGTACCAGGTGGTGGGTATTATAGAGGGCACGGATTGCATGGAGCACGGGGTGTGGTGCAAAAATAATGAATACTGTTATGCTGGAAATTAAAAAAAAAAATTGGTGACCAAAAATAGGAAGCTTGAAGCATAACTTGAATCCAGTGAAAAGATTTGAGCATGTGAGGGAGATTCCCAGCAGTGGATCTGATGGCATTGTTGCCGGGGACTCCAAGATGACATCACTAATTTATCCCTAATCAGTGAATGGCAAACGCATTTAATCTAAAAAAGAACATAGGATGTACTTTGATGCTAATTTAGTATAAGGGTTTTATTGTATGGATACAAAGCAACCTAAACCTCGGGATGCTTTTTGAGTATAAGAACTCTGAGTAATAATTTCCTCTCGTTTTTAAAGTTCTCAGAAAGCAAATTGACAGGAAGAAATTCCTGCGTCATTACTTTGGGGAGCATGATTCTTGCATGTGATACTCCTCTAAGACTGAACCACTTAGGTCTCTGGACATATCTCACAGTGGCAGCTTGTCCACCCAACTAGTCAAACAGATGGAAAACATTTTCCCATCATGATAATAATTTAAAACATTATCTTTAGATGAAACCCAATGGATACAAACTAAAATGCAAAATCACATTTGGAAGAGAAAACAAAATTTCAAAGGCATTTGGACTTGGAGTAGAACAATGTCGGGCTAACTCCTTCGTCTCTAGAAAGTGTTAACCTTCCTAGGCTAGTATGGCCTGAAAGGGAAAGTCTAAGAAGCCCTAAGGAAGTGGATGTTCCTCTAGCCATCTTGAGAATTTAAAAATAGCATTTACGTTTTCCTCTAGCACACGTTCATCCTTTATATTTGCAGTCTGCTCTCCAAAAAACACATCATTTAAAAAAATGGAACTGTCAAATATATTAAAAATAAACAAAGCAAGAAAGCAAAATCTCATGTACCCATCACCAAGCATCAAAGAACGATCGATGTTCAGTCATTCTTCATCTGTATCTCTGTAACTGCTTCCTTATCTTTCTTACTTTCCAACACTTTCCTCGGACCTGGGCCAGGGGTGGGAAGCGGAGATGCAGTTTTGCTCTTCTTCCTGGAAATACTCTCTTGGTTCAGACTCCAAAAATTTAGTTGATTTTTTTTTTCTTCTCTGCTTTAATTCCATTTCCAAATTGGGGTAAGAAATGCAGGTGGAGCTCAGAATGGAATTAACCCCATTTGATTAGTGTTGCTAGAATCTCTGAAAGTGGGGCCTCCTGGTGATTCTGTTGCACACTCAAGTTTGATAAGGACTGCCCTGGAGTTTAGGCTAACTTGAGACTTGGGCGGCTGCACAAATCAGGGATAGGATATCCAAGCGTGTTTAAGTTTGCGAGCACATGCGTGTGTACACGTGAATACACACACTTTCATATAAGCATATTCTTATTTAAAATAGCCTAAAAATTTATTTCTATATGAAAACTGGGATACAAGATTGGTATAAACAATAGGATACAATCAGATGAAAATCCCTAGGCAAAACTTAAGCATCCTTGTTACTATATCTGATCTTAATTCTGCTTTCAGATTGTCTTATAAGTCATGTGCCATAGACATGTGTGATCCCACAAATTTTGACACATTGTATTTTCATTTCCATTCAGTTAAAAATATTTTCTAAATTCACTGGAGACTTGCGGATTTCATTTCCATGTGTCGTTTACTTCAGGTATTTGGGAAATTTCCAGATCTCTTTGTGACTAATCGCTAGTTAGATTCTATCGTGGTCAAAAAAACATATCTTATATGATTACAATTATACTAAATTTGTTAAGGTCTGTTTTGCAGCCCAGAATATGGTTTATTTTGGTGACTGTTCCATGTGTACTTGGAAAGAAAGTGTACTTCTGCTGCCATTGGATGAAGGGTTGTATAAATGTCTATCAGGCCAAATTATCTACTTGTTCTATTAATGACCCTGAGAGGTGTGCTAAAGTCTCTGAGTGTAATTGTGAATTATACTCAGTTTCCCCTTCCAGTGCTATCATTTTTTCAATATGTGATTTTGGACTTTTGTTTTCGGGCTTTTGATTTTATGTGTTTTTGCACTTTTGTTTAGGTACATATGCGTTTACCATGGTTATGTTTTCTTGGTCATTTTCCCCTTTATTATTATGTTTATTATTAGGTACTTTCCCACTTTATCTCTGGTAATTTTTCCTTGTACTGAAGTCTACTTTGTGTGATCTTGGAATTACCACTCTGCTTTCTTTTGATTAGTATTTCCATGTTATATCTCTTTTTTTAAACCTTTACTTTTAGTCTACGTATATTATTACATTTAGAGTGGGTTTCTGTAGATAGCATTTGGCCTTTTGCTATAAATGTGATCAGAAAATATTTATCTTTATTTGGTGTTTTCGATTACGTGCATTTAACATAATTATTGATGGGATTTAGCTATACTATTTTACGAATGTTCCGTTTGTTTCTTCCGGTTTTGGTTTTTGTTTCTTCCTTTTGTTCTTTTCCTCCATTCCTTGGGATTTGAATAATTTTTAGAGTTCCATATAATTTATCTACTGACTGGTCACACCTCTTGTGTTACTTTTTTTAAAAAAGATTTATTCATTTGAGAGAGAGCATAAGCAGGAGGGGCAGAGGGACAGGGAGAGAGAATCTTTAGCAGGCTCCATGCTTGTGTGGAGCCTGACACGGGGCTCGATCTCACAACCCTGAGATCAGGACCTGAGCAGAAAGCAAGAGTCAGATGCTTAACCAACTGCACCACCCAGGCGCCCCTCTCTTGTGTTTATTTTTTAGTCGTTGTCTAGGGATTATAATAACCTCATTGGTCACGGTTTACTTAAAGTTAATATTTACCACTGCAAGTAAAATGCAGAGTTCTTGAAAACAGATAGGTCCTATGACCTTCCTCTATTTATTTGTCACATGTATTACATCTACATCCACTGAGATCCTTCCAGTGTTACAATTTTTGCTGTCCATATCGTGCACGTTTTTCATAACGTCAAAGGATATGACCTTGGCTTTTTTTTTCTTAATTTGACAATGCACAATAGGCAGTGGGCATTATGAGTTCCACTTTAGAGAGGAGGAAACGGGTAAACTGGGTGACTTGTTGGCATCCATGCAGTGGGGTAACAGCAGAACTAGGACTTCCCCCGTTTGTCCTCACTTCCTGTTCCTCTCCCTTCCACTGGGCTGCCTTTTGTTCTTCACGGCTAACTTACAGCTTTGGTACAGAAAGTAGAGTCTGTGCAATTCAAAGCCTGGGAACTTGCAACAAATATTATTTCAGCATTCTTCCTTTTGGAAATACCTTGGTGAGCTAGAGGAGGTGCTCTTTTATCCTACGCGTGGCACCGAGATAATAAGCAGAAAGATCTGGGTCTGGTTTCCAAGGCACTGGGTTAACCGCACTGCTGGCTGATGCTTTCCATGTTCCCCACTAACAAATAGCTCAGACCCACGGTCATTTGTGTTGGCTCTCCTCCATTTGGATGTCGCTACTTCTAGTCCTCAAAATAATGCGGATTCCAACTACAGATGGTTGAATGCAAATTTCGTTTCTGTGGAAGTCCTCTTTCCCTTCCCTTAAATTGGTGGTTTTTAAAAATCTGTGTTTCCTGGAGTCCTGGAGATTTTCATTAAGTTCCCAGATTTCCACTCAGGGGTCGAATGGTCCTGGGTGGATGGGTGTGGGGGGGTGGGGAATCCACTTCCTTCCTCCTTTGTTTGTTTTGAATATTTTATTTCCTTTGAACACACAGTTCCTTGGAACTATAACGGGAATTTGAAAACCTTCACCTCAGAGCCTTGACTCAGCCTTTCGGGATGCGAGGGAGCTTGAGGTTTGTCGAATTTAGCCATCATGGAAGTCTTGAGCTCACCACCACCACGGGACACACAGCTCGGTCTGAGCAGCCTGAGGACAGGGAACCTCCCCATCTTTAGCACCTTTCCCCTTCCGTGCTTAGCTCTGATGCTCTGCATCCTTCTGCAAATCGTTGCTTGGTGAACTCGCCTGCCCATTGCAATCACCTGGACCTGGACCCATAGAGTTTTCTAAAATCCTGATGCTTGGGCCCCTCCCCCAGAGAGGCTCTAATTTAATTGGTTCGGGGTGCAGCCTTGGGAATGGGAGATTTAAAAGCCTCCTAGGTGATTCTAATTTGCACCAAAGGTTGGGAAACATTGCCTTCGATTTGTTGAGACCCGCCCCTCTGAAGTGCCCCCCCTCCTTTGGAAAGACACAAGTCACCGGTCAAATCCTTCTTCCGTAAGAACATCTGCAAACCCCAGAGACAGCTTTCATTTTCCTCCCAGAATTTTCCCCTTCTGATTAAAGTCCTGGGGCTCCCCAGATGTCTCCTGCCACCACCTGTTATCCGTCAGGTCTCTATTTCTCTTAATGAGGTGCCTCCCTGGAACGCAATAGGCTAGGACAGATTTGAGCATCACATCGGAGGAGATCTAGGTATCCCTCCTTCTCCATACTCTGCTTGGCTTCCTGCATTTCTAACTCGCCCCGGCACATGGGTGATTTGATAAAGAGCCTCGTTCTGCTGCCAAGGTGCTGCTGCCAAGCTCCTCCCTCACCCTCCCCCCCACCCAGCCCCTTGCATTTGGACACAAATGCTAATTTCTAAGAAAAAAGCAGACCCTGCTGACGCCCCTCAGCCTTTGACGGTTCACAGAATCAAGTCACACACCTTATTTCCAATCCCTCCCTCTTCTCGCTGTCCTGATTCCCAACCTACCATTCAGGTGCGGCAGGTGGTTTTCCAACAAGACGGAGGCATACCCCAAAGCCCCAGGTGAGTGAGTAGCTAGCAGAGCCAGGAGGGCGTCCAGCAGGGCTCCCCCTTGCGTAGTCAGCGAACAGGGCACCCGGCCCCATAAGCACGGCCGATC
Organism: Mustela erminea; assembly: GCF_009829155.1. Classification (NCBI taxonomy): domain Eukaryota; kingdom Metazoa; phylum Chordata; class Mammalia; order Carnivora; family Mustelidae; genus Mustela; species Mustela erminea. The sequence continues at coordinate 35,602,159 of NC_045618.1, read as the reverse complement.
TGTGCTGTCCACAGCGGGGCCGGGAACACGACCTCATGGAATGTTACCTCCGGGATGGCGGCTGCTTGGCGTGGCAGGGTGCCAGGGCCACCCAGGCTCTCCAAGCCGCCAGCGTGCGGCAGCCTCAAAAGGTGGGGGGTGCGGGGGGCTCTGCCATGGTGTGGGGACAATAAGGCCAGGTTTCAGGCATTACCTTCCCCCTCCCTCCAAACTGCTGAAATTATGTAGGGGCTTTAAAAACTCCTTGGAGAAAGACTCTCATGTGCCTGGCTGAATCAACATCAGAACCAAAACTAAAACTAAAAAATACCCCCGCCCCACCCACCACCCAAAACAAAAAACAGATCAGGCCAGAGAGTGGCAATCCCAGTGGCAAAAATTCCTCACCCACCTCGTGATGGATGCCCTCCTGCACATTCACGCAGTCCCTCCTCTGCGGTTCCTGCCCTACCTTGTTGCCCTGGGACCGAACAAAATCTCTTCCAGCAGCTGACACTTTCCCTATACACCCTTGTGGTTTCCAGCTCTGCTCTGACCCTGGTTTTCTCATCCTTCTTTGAACCCCCTCAGGACTTTCTCCTTTCAGACTCCCGTTGCTGATCCTACTCTGGGTCTTCATTGCACCTATGTCCCTGATCGGACTAAAGGCAGCATGACACCCACCAGCTGGGCAGTGGGCACATTCTGTCCCAGGCGCAGCCAATAAGGCGATGCCGAGTCGGCAGAGGATTTAAAAAGTGTCTAGGGGCACCTGGGTGGCTCAGTCCGTGAAGCGTCTGCCTTCGGCTCAGGTCATGATCCCAGGGTCCTGGGATCAAGTCCCACATCAAGACCCCTGCTCAGTGGGGAGCTGTTTCTCCCTCACCTGCTGCCTGTCACTCCCCCTGCTTGTGCCCTCGCTGTCAAATAAATAAAATCTTTAAGAAAAAAAAAAAGGCATCTAGCAGTTGCTGCTGTTTATTATTACCTTGATGACATGCTACCCGCTGCCGGGTGAGAGCGTTCCCACCAGCCCTCCTCTCCTGCCCCCGTGTGCCTCCAGTACCATTGAGTCACCAATGTCCATCCCTACCTGGGCTCCATTTCCGACCTGCCTCTTGGGCAGGACAGATGTCAACACCTAACAGGCTCAGGAAGGCTTCTACAGAACTCCCCATACCGTTAGTTGTGAAGGAACTCAGTTAACTCTGCGAGAAACAATGTGTGAGATAGAGCAGCTTGAAAACCAGAGCAAATGGGACTTAAAAAAACCTCTGAGAACACACTCTCAGATAACACCGGTTATTACCAAGCACTGGAAAGCACCGCGCTGGAAAAAGAGGGCATGAAATTGTTTTTATTTGAAAGGTATTTGTTTGAGAAAACTATACTTTCTCCAAGCAAAATGTTAGCTTGCCTGGTTAGAAGTTAATGACACTATTTATTGCTTAAAGCCAGCCTGGAATTTTGGCTTGAATTCTTATGAGCCTCTGATTGGGGGGGTGGAGGGAATTACCTATGCAATCCAAGGCCCACGAGCTAAAGGTTGATCTGATAACTGCCTATTTCAAAAGGACCCAGAAGATAAGGAATATGTCCCTGAGGGAGGAAAAACAAAACCGTGGTTTTAAATCCAGGAACGTTATCGGGGAGCTGCAGGAATGTTTGTTACCGGGGATGTTGCTACATGAGGAAATGACTAAAAGGAATAAAGTGATTAGTTGCCTTGATTCTCAGATTAATAATGTCCTTGTTCTTTTGATGTCTTCGCTATTCACATATTGGTTTAATTAAGATATTTGGAAGTGGAAATCCAGGGTAAACAGAGAAATCATGCGCTTGATATGCTGCTAATGGACTTGAGCTTGATCGTTCTAACCTGTCTCAAAAGCAAACAACCTCCTTGTTAGTCATCTCTCTTCAGCCCTGTCTTCAGGGCTGGGTACCACTGGCTAACGTATCTGGGCCTCTGGACATCCCGACTATGATTTCCAGCTGTCCCCATCTTGGTGCCTATTGACCCTGAACTTTGGGTTTCTCCCAAGGTTCTGGCCTCAGTCCTTTGATTTTCTTCTTCCTGCATAATCGAATTGATTGGTGGGGCTTCATTGCTCACCCCTGTATGACTCTCTAGCTTGGCCCTCCCACCTCAGCTCAGAGACTTTAATTTAAAATATCAGCTGGTCTTGTTCTCGACTTAATCCCTCCTGCCTCCTTCTGCCCGCCCTCCAAGCATTCCTTCTCCTTTCCATCTCTTATCTCCCCCTCTCTCTGCCAGCTCCTCTCCATCTTCCAAGAAATGTGTTTGTCTACCCTTACCTTAAAAAAGGAAAGAAAACCACCTCTTGCCTCAGTCCTGGCACTCCTTAACCTCTCTCCTCCTCTTCACTGTCAAATTTCCTAAATAACATTGGCTCCGGCTGCCTTGCACCTGCAAAGGGCAGGAGTCACGTTCTGGTTGCTGGACCCAGCCGTGTATGTTTGCAGCCTGTTAACCCTTTCTGCCAGGACAGAGACCGCTCCCCGAGGAAGCCCTCCCATCCCTCACTGACAGGGAGATCCCTCCGCTGACCCCTGCCTACCTCTGAGCACACCTCTGGTCCGCCTCTGTCTCCTGTTCTCCAAAGGGAGCTGTTGCTCTGGTCAGCAACTCTATCCCCTCCGCTCTCTCCCTCAAACAACCCCAACTCTCCACTCTGAAGAGATGACTCCCAATTGATATCTTTGGTCCTGATCTCCGTCCTGAACTCCAGCACTGGGTTTCCCACGGCTGGCTAGAACTTTCCCTGGTAACATTTCATACAGGCCTCCAATTCAACCCATCCCAAATCCCACAGGCCATGTTTTTCCTCCCAGCTCTGCTTCTTCCTTCCTGTCCTGGCCCAGGTGTCCCCACAGTCACTGGACCAGACACCTTTATTTCCCCCCAGCTCCTCCTTTAGCTCCAGCATCTAGTCAATTACAAAATCCTATTTCCCGAGGAAACTGCGAACCTTATTCCACCATAGGGTAGAACCTCCACACCTCCAGGTCCTTGCCTATACTGTGCTCTGTCCGGAAGGGTTGTCTCTTGTGAGGAGGGGACCATGTGGACGGAAGCGGCCCCTTTCCAGCCTGGGCCTCAGTATCCTCACATGCAAAATCAGGGGCTAGGAAGGCAATCTTTGTCTTCTGTTTTTGTTTTTTAAGATTTATTTGAGAGAGGGAGAGAGGCAGCAAGCATGAGCAGCGGGGAGGGGCAGAGGGAAAGGGAGAAACAGACTCCATGCTGAGCAGGGAACCTTACTCAGGACCCTGATCCCAGGACCCCGGGATCGCTACCAGAGCTGAAGGCAGACACTTAATCAACTAAGCCACCCAGATGTCCCTAGAAAGGCAATCGTAAAGCTTTGTGATTCTCTGGAGGAAATTCCTCACCAGGTCTGTATGTCCACAACCTACTTATCTTTCACAATTCACGGCAGTGGCTGCCTCCTTCCAGAGCTTTCTCTGTCTCCCTCCCTGCTCTGCCCCAACGAAAAGTCACATTTCTCCATAACACTTTATATATCTCCATGAGGGAATTTATCACCGATTACGTCTTATCTGCCACGGACTGACCACACACTTTTGCAGGGAATAGGTGATGTCTAGTGTTTTCTTCTTTGGATCCTTCTGGTGTGTAGTAGGCAACCATGAAATAGTCATGGAATGAAGAGTGATGATGGAAGCCCACGATTGCTTCTGATTTTTTCCTGGCAGCTGTCCTGAATAGGGCCAGAGTAGCTGGCCTGCACAACAGAGGCCACTCAGATGTCTGCCAAGGAAAGCGGGTCTAGTTATCCTTGGGGTGCTAGTTCTGCTAGTTTGGAGTATGGAAATTGAGGCACTGCCACCATTGGCCTCCCTTGAAATAAAAATTGAGTATTTGAAGACTCAGTTTGAGGGACAGCTGGCCTTCGGCTGGTCCTGGGTGCCCACCCCTCTGACCCTGCTTCTTTCCAGCAGGACCCTTCTCTCCTGTCCTGGGACCTCCTGACAGCCTTTCCGTGACTTAAAATTATCTGTGTCCTTCGGTTTCTGCCTCTGGCCTCCAGATTCTACCCTTTCTTCAAGGCTTGGCCCAGGTTTCTCCATGTCTGCCCCACCCCCGGTTACCTGTCACTACTTTCTTTCTGTTTTCAAGACCCAAAGTGGACTTCTTATATCTTCCCCAGGCCAAGCTCTTTAAATCAGAACCTATGAAAATAGCATCACTATCCACTTCTCACTCCAAAAGCCAAAGGCTGCCCAATTTGCACAGCTAACAGGGGAGGCTGGGGGTCTGGATTCAAAGCTGGGTTTGGGGCCCAGTGCTCTTGTGACTTTCACAACATCGCACTCTCCCACTCCATCATGTAAGTCATTGGAGGTAGGGGCTGTATCAATGTAGCCCTTAAATCTCCAGAGTCCAGTGCCTCTGTTCACAGTGGCTTCTGGGTAAATGCACAATACCTCAATGAATACTTAGCTCTCAATCCTTTAAGTTTAACCTTATGCACTATCTTCATCTTGTCACTTGGCAATTTCACTGTAAGAAAATTGTGAGTCTTTTTTTTTTTTTTAGGGTGAAATCACTTTAGTAATGTTAAAAAACCTTTTCATTATATGAAAACAGTTTTTCATTAAATATTGTCTAAAATTGGCCAAGATCATTGCCCCTCACCAAAAAGGGCAGAAGACATCCCTGACAGGAAGAAATGGCGGCGGGTCCCGAGAATTAGAGTGTCTTTCCCCCAACTCCCCCAGGCAGAGGAATCCTGACCTGCCCACACCTGGGTTTCCACACACGAGCCCCACACTTGTCCTGAAGACCTGCTCTCACTTCAGACCAACTGAGGATCCATTTCTCTTATACCATCTGTCTACACTGCAGGCCCAGATGAGCTGTCTTCGGTAGAGAGACCAGCAAGAGGTCAGAGGGTAGGGCTGGCTTTAGCCATCAGAGCACAAACCCTGGGGGCCTGGCCCTTATGCTACTTAATATCTCCTTGAAATCTGCCCCTTCTCTTCACCTCCTGCCTCAGGTTACAACCTCTCCTTGCTGGCTCTGACCACCACCCAGGAATGACTGAGTAAAACATTCAGCTGTCATTGGACAGCTGAGCAATAAGACACAGCTAACGGAAATATGTTCACTCTCCCTTAGAATGCAGACAAATTAAAACAATAGAGCTGTATCATTTTTCATTTCCAAAAAATTAAGGCATAATACACATTTCCTGGGCCACATGAGGAGATAATCACATTAGAGCAGTGACCAGAAATCTTTAAAAAATCGGTATCAGAGTTTTTTTTTCATTCGCTTAAATGCTTCCTGAGCACCTACTATGTGCCCTGGGCCATGACAGGCAGTAAGAACACAACAAGGGAGACACCAAGTCTGCTTTCTTTGAGGGAAAAGATTGCTGAAAACGAGGTTCTAGTTTATATGTGGTGGGTCAAAGAAGGCCTCTCTCCGGAGGTGCCTGAATGTGGGGAAGGAGCCAGCTTGGTGAAAAGCAGGGAACTGCATCACAGAAAGAGGGACTAGCCTGTGCAGAGGCCCTGAGGTCAGAAGAACTTGGTTTGAAGACATGACAAGAGGGCTGGCTGATGACTCTTTGTTCCCATGAAGAGAGCGACTGTGGTGACCCTTTTGGAGGCGGGCAGGTAGGAGGATGGCAATCACGTCCTCACGTGGTAACAGGGGTATGAGTTGGCTCTCATAAGAATCAAGAAACTTACAAGGCTGAGCCCCCAAATTTGAGGTCTTCAATCTAATACAGTTTATTAACGCTCCTTCCCTGGACCTCTGATTCCTCATACATGAAATGTTAGGTCTCCAACATCCCTGTGAGTGAAAATTTCTCTTCAAAGATGAAAGATAATTAAAGTAATGAATTTGAAATAATGACATGAATCAATTAACTAAGAGTTAAAATATGATGACACACCCAAGAGTCTTAGGGCCGCCTCCTTCTGCTTTCTCTTGGGGCCTGTGACAGCACTTCAGGCTGTGGTGGGGGGAGACTGTGGGTGAGGCCCTCAGGGAGGAGCCCTGACCAGCGGGTGGAGCCTGAGCCCAGGAGGAAAGTCACAGCAGCCATGTTTCAGAAGACTGACAGTTCAGAATACCTCAGACCGAGGAGTGGGGGGTCGGGGGGCGGTAGGGGACTGGGCGGGGGGGCAAGGCTCACTAATCGGAAGTTACTTTTCAGATCTGATTTATTGGCTGTACATGAGTGTTACCTCTGACAGTTTTATTTTCCACGTGGTTTTCACCAGAACAATTTGATTTTTTTTTTTAAATATCACAGAAATAATTTTTTAAAAATTGAGCATTCTAAAAGTAAAAACCCAGGGTGCCCAGGGGACGCAGCTGGTTAAGCATCTGACTCCTGATTTTGGCTCAGGTCATGATCTCAGGGTCATGAGATGGAGACCCAGGTTAGGCTCTGTGCTCAGCATGGAGTCTGCTTGAGATGTTCTCTCCCTCTGCCTCTGCCCCTCCCCCCATTTGCACACATGCTGTCTAAATAAATAAATAAAATCTTAAAAATAAATAAATAAAAGTAAGAAGCCAATGCTCTCACTTCTCCCCTTAGACCCCCCCTCACTTCCCTCCATGAGGATAACGACTTTTTTAACAGTTTGGTGCTTATCCTTCCAGACCTTTCCGTGCATGTGCAGACACAGACCTATATAAAATTATGTGTAATTTCGTACAGTGCATTTTTAATACAAAAAGGGGACCCTACTATAACTTTTTTTTTTTTTCTTAAGCCCAGCATCCTTTCAAGGATCTTCATTCTGTGTCATGGAATGTAGAGTGACTCCATTATTTTAATGGCTGAAGAGTGTTTCATAGGATGGAAATCAAGCATTTAATCACTTTCCTACTGTTCGGCAATTGGTCAGCATTTAATTTTTTCAGCTTATAAAACTGGTTGCAACAGACACTCTTACTCAGGTCTTTCTTTGTGGTCCTAAAGGAGTATTGTCATAGGGTCCCCAGTAGTGCAACCGCTAAGTCAAGGCTTTGCATACTGTGGTATTACCAGCTCGTTGTGCCTCCTCTCCCACACCATATTTGTACCCACATTTAAAATTTCTGCAATCTGCAAAAATTGTACTGTGACACTCTGCATTTTTCTGATTACTGATGGGGTTAGATATCTTTACATATGGCTTTGGATCACTGGAATTTTCCCTCTGGGGCTCACTTGCTTTTATCATTTGCCTGTTTTACATTAGGTTGTTTTATCTTTTCTTAGTGAATTGTTAGAACTGTCATCAATATTAAGGATGTTAGTCATAAGCCCTTTGTCTGTTACATATCAAAGATATTATCTTTCAACCTATCCCTTGTCTTTAATAGTCTTAGACATGAAGAAGCCTCTGATTTTTATTAAATCAAATTTGTAAATATTATTAGTGCTTCCAGAGGCCAAAAGCATTTCAGATCTCATTAGAAAGTCTCTCTTCCCCCCCATGATTTAAAAATATTTAACCCAGGTATTTTTACAGACTTTTATGCTATTACAGATTTTATTTATTTTATTATTATTACAGATTTTACATGCTATATTTACTTCTATATACTTGTAGGTTTTGTACTGGTATAGATTTTGACACAGAAATCTAATTTTACTTTTCCCTTCATAATTATCCTAAGGCTGATTATTGAATTATTCAACCTTTCTTCAATTATTTAAAGTGTACTTATTATCATATGATATGATCTTATATTTACAGTCTATTTCCAGACTACATTTCTTTGTAATCTCTTTGGCACCCTTGGGTCGGCCCCATACTGTTTTTTTTTTTCTTTTATCATTACTCTTTAACTTTTTTTTTTAAATAATTTTTTTTTTACTAATATATAATGTATTCCCATACTGTTTTAATTACTGGAGGTGTCCAAACTTTTGATACCTGGTGAGAGACATTCTCACTTCCCCAATGTGTCCTTTCCAGTACAATATTCTAGAGAAAGTGAGCGCTATCTAGCTTTTTAAAAACTTCAAAGAGGAGATCTCCCATCTTGTGCCACAAAATGAATTTATACCTTATAACTGGAAAGAGGAGAAGGCTCATCAATATCCCACAGTATTTTCCCCTCAAATACATAACTCAAACGCAGGTTTTGAAAACTTCACAGCTTGCAAAAGCCCACGTGTGGATCAGTGGTGTTGAGTTTGGTCTGTCTTCCTCCTCTCATTCCATCTGATACATTCTGGACCCCAGCAACCGGAATTCTACATCATTCCTATTCTGTGGTGTCTGTAATCACTTTTCTTTCTCTTTTCATCTAGGTCCTAAATACATATTCTTTCTTGACACCAGAGCCTCTCTCAATATTTTACTGGCCTCCTTCCCCTGCGGATTGGGCCTGGAATGCCCTGCCAGAAGTTGGCTCAGAGAATAGGTGTATTTAGGTCTATGTGTCCATGCACCCACTTTCCCGAAGCAGGTGCTTCCCTTCATTTTCCTGAAATGAACGTGAGTCTGAATGCCGAACCCCGTGTCCCAGCACGCTCCCCCCTTCTGCTAGCTGGCTGCTAGTTCCCTACGTCATGCACCTCTCACAGATCCCGTTCACGTCACTGTCCTCCAACCTCCTCGTCCACACTCCCCTCTCACACTTCTGGGACCGCTCCACCAGCTAGGTTTTCCGTGTGTTTCTGTTAAAGCTCTCCAAATTAATATTCCTTCTAGAATTCTCCTTGGGGCACCTCTCCTCATACTTCCCGTTTGCACTAAAAGCTTGTAGCTGTGCTCTTAACAGTGGCAACCCTAATTTCCCCTTTTGCTTCCTTCCCCCTTTACCAGCAGATGATCAAAGGGCACTTCTCCCCATGTTTCCAGTTCTTCTGCCCCCAGAAGCTGTGTGTTCTGAAGACCGCCCCTCAACTCACACGAATTCCTGATTCCCCTGGAGTCTGCACTCTGACTTAGCTGGACACTGGGTTCAGGGGACTTCTCCTGCTTGAGAGTAATTTTAGACTGACCTGAGGCTTCCCTGCCTCTTTCCTTCTCTCCTTCCTACAGATTCCGTGCATCTCAGTCTGCCACAGGGCCTTGCAGTGTGGCAGAGGAAACAGGAGTCTGGTGTGCTGGGAATTTGGTGTTCTTTCTCCTTCTGTTATGCTTATTTTAACGTTGGGCATTCTTTATCCTCCAGTTATACCGATGGTGTGATTTTTGCATAGTTTTGGTTTTCCCTTTCCTGAGGGTCTGTATTGTTTCTGGAGGAACACTGGGAGGTGGGCACCTAGATGCCTCCAACTATATTCAGCTGCCCTGTCCTTCTTCTTCTTTTTTTTTAAGATTTTTTTTTTAATTTATTTGAGAGAGACAGTGAAAGAGAGCATGAGCGAGGAGAAGGTCAGAGGGAGAAGCAGACTAGGAGCCCGATGCAGCACTCGATCCTGAGACTCCGGGATCATGACCTGAGCTGAAGGCAGTCGCTCAGCCAACTGAGCCACCCATGCGCCTGTGCCCTGTTCTTCTTTTAAGTGATAATAGCTACCATCAAAGAGCTGTTTTAACAGACCAGATACTTATATAATAACAGTAAAACTAGCTAACATTTACTGAGGACTTACTATGTGTCAGGCACATCTCTAATGCTTTCCCCATATGAACTCGTGTCATTATCCAGCCACCATCTCAAGTCGTTACCTCTCTTATTCACAGTTTACAGAGAAGCGGAGTTCCTTGCCCAGCATGCCCACATTAGCCTACACAAGCTTCACAAGGTCTCCAGGTGAGCATTATTTTCTCCATTATATAGATCAAGAAGTGGAGGCTCAGAAAGGGAAAGTAACTTGCTCAAGGTCACAGAGCTCCTGAGACGTAAAGCTGGGATTTGATTTTGGCTCCCAAGCCCTTCCTCCCCGCTTGTGAAGGAAGAAGAAAGTAGCATGTGTGTAGGATCCTGGGTGTGTGGCACCAAAGCTGTTCTTAGACATGGGGACAGTGACTCTCTAGACAGAGTTGGAATCGGGCCACCTTCTCACAGGCCTCTACTGTGCTCCCTGCCATGTCTCCCTTCATGAGGGGCCCAGGCAGAGCAGCAGAGATGGCAGAGATGGCAGAGGTGGGGTCCATCTGGAGCCCTCCTTCCCGCCGTGAGACTGTGGTCTACCTTCTTTGGGGGCATGTCCAGGTGACTCCCTTCTCCTGGAACAGCAAGTGTGGGCAACAGACACAGGAGGGGACCTCGACGGGATTTCTGGAGGGGAGAAGCTACAGTGTGCCAGCCTCTTGACTGAGCTTGATCAGCTAGAGAGATAGCAATAGAGCACAAACATCTCACTCGGGGGATTGAACCTGACTCTGACCTAGCTTCCGATCCAGCTGCCAGGCAGCAGAATACAGAGTACAGAGGAACAGGGTAAGGTGCACCAGGATCGTGTAATCAGCAAACTTACCACTACAGAAATCATGACAACCAAACACCTGGGTCCCCAACAGGTAAATGATATAGAAGAGACATCTGTAGAGGAAGAGATGCTTAAAGGACCTAGATAAAAACAGGCAATACAATCAGGTCAGGAGATGCCCAACCTGGGCAATTCAATCACAAACAAGCGTAAGGAAGCGATTTCTATACCAGTCAGGAGAGGGAGAGCCTGGCAGACTCTGTCCGGAGTTCATGACCTTGTAACAACAACTCACTGAGTTACACACTTGTTCTGCAGGATTTGGGGATGGACGGAAGAGGAATAAGAAGATACAGAGCTAAGAAGATACAGAATAGTATGTGAGCTCAAGAGGTATAGAAGGAAACGTTTAAATTAAGACCTGAGGGTGGCTGGCAATTACACACACGCATACACACATGCACACACACTAGTGCCTTCATGTACCTCTCTGAATCCCCTGACCTGCTACGGGCTATCCTGGCTGCTGGGTGCACATGGCTCTCTCCATGCAGATGCCATGGGGCATTCTGTGTGGTTCGCCATAGTCCCGGTGGGGTCTGCTGGGGTGGTCTGCAGCACCGTGGGCTGCTCTGGGTTGGGCTTCTCCTGGCAAACACATGGTTATGGTGGCACATTCTGAAAACGCAAGTCCAGAACATACACACGTTTGCCTGGGACAGGAGGGCCCTGGCAGCTATCATTAGACCCTTCCACTTGTTTGTCTGTTCATTTTTAATGGCTTTCTTGTTTCAGAGCAGAAGTTTTCCATTAAAAACTGAAATATTTGGGGGCACTTGGGTGGCTCCGTCAAAAAGCATCTGCCTTTGGCTCAGGTCATGATCCCAGAGTCCTGGGATCAACCCCGCATCAGGCTCCCTGCTCAGCGGGAAGCCTGTTCTCCCTCTCCCACTCGCCCTGCTTATGTTCCCTCTCTCGCTGTGTCTCTCTTGTCAAATAAATAAATAAATAAAATCTTTAAAAAAAAAAAAACCTGAAACATTTGGACTATGACTTACAACTGAATGTGAATCCACAATTATTTTATTCAAAATTTCCATTAAACAAGACAAAAGAAGGGAAAAAGAAGTTGCGATGACACTTGTTGAATAAATTGAAGGAAAAGGTATCATTCTGGAAAACCCTTTTTTAAAAATCTTATTTTTTTTTTTTTATTTGAGAGAGAGAGAGAGAGAGCATGAGGAGGAAGGGCAGAGGGAGAGGGAGCATCAGACTCCCCACTGAGCAGGGAGCCCAATGTGAGACTCAATCCCAGGACCCTGGGATAATGACCTGAGCTAAAAGCAGATGCTTAACTGACTGAGCCACCCAGGTACCCTCTGGAAAAGCCTAACCATGTTAAAAGAAAATGTGATAACTTAAAATCATGCTTAATGTAAGGGGATTACTTAATCAGAGGGAGTCATTTCGTTGTTTATGCGGTAAACTTAGACCCCCACACTCTTGGGATGTACTAATGCTAGATATTTGAAAAAACAAAACCCAATCAAACAAAACCAGGACAATTAACACTAGAAAATAAAATGTTAAACAAGGAAGAAAAAAAAAAAAAAAAAACTTAGATTGACCCTGCCCTTCCCAGAGGAACTTACTTGCAAAGCCCAGATACAGGGGCGGGTCAGGCCAGGTGGGGCATGCATATATCTACGAGGGTAAATTGTAACTTAATTGGCCGCCCATGTGTGGCCTAACATGACTTTGCAGTTTTCTCTGTGGATTGTAATCTCATTGGCCACCTGTGTGTAGCCAAGCTCCACCACATGGCCTTTACTCTATAAAAATTAGTCTGTGAGGCAGGGAGGGGTCACCTCTTTGCAAGAGACGGCCCTGACCGGTCAGTTTGAATCTTGATGCTTGGTGCGAAATAAAGCTTTGCTTGACCTTTGCTTTGTATCAGTCTCGCTCCTTTGATCACGGACCCTAATACTTACAGGGTGTCAGGCCTTTGTTAAAAAGTAATCAGAAACCGAGCTCAAGAAAAAGCCAACCAGATCAAAACCTATATTGTAAGGTAAAGTATAATGTAAAGGGAAAAGTGCAAAGGGAGAAATGGAACCATCCAGAATTAGATGAATTGCTGTGGTAGTCCAAGAAGGATAAAGTCACTAGAACACAAATGAAGGGGTGCCTGGGTGGCTCAGTGGGTTAAAGCCTCTGCCTTCAGCTCAGGTCATGATCCCAGGGTTCTGGGATTGAGCCCTGCATCGGGCTCTCTGCTCAGCAGGGAGCCTGCTTCCCTTCCTCTCTCTGCCTGCCTCTCTGCCTACTTATGATCTGTCAAATAAATAAATAAAATCTTTATAAAAAAGAACATAAATGAAAATCCATTCAATGACTGATGGCTTTTCCAAACAGAGCACCTGAGGGACAACCTTTCCCAGATGGTCTTCACCAAAGGGTCAGCCTTCATCTGAAAGATCTCTGCCCATGTCCTTACTCAGAGCCCCACGCTTGACACCGGCCATGTTCCTCCCCCTTCTCCCTCCAATTCAAAGTCTTTTGTTACCAGTGGACCCAAGAAGACAGACTGTGGGACTTGACCCTCCTTCCCCTGCATATATGGATGTATGGATCACCCCATGATGCTTCTGCCTGAGGGATTTTTCTGGCTTTCCACATCTTTGATAGAGATGAGAAATGCCTCCCTACTGAGGGTATGCATGGGGCGGTAGCAAGTGGGGGCGGGGGGAGGGCAGTTCTTGCTTTTCCTCTTCCACAGGCTGTATTTTCCTCCAACATCCCCACATTCTGAAATCAACTGTGGTCAACATCGGGGTTGAGTTAGTCTTTAAATGAACCTATGACTAAACACCTAGAACCACAGCAAGAAATTTGAGACATTTTTTAATCCACTCTCTTTGGATTGGTTGGTTGAGGAAACTGTCCTCTCTTCCTTAAGTGCCCCCTCCTCCCACTGGAGGTTTATGGAATTATAATTCCAGGACAGTGACTTGTAAAGAAGGTTTATCCAAACTACTTAAAATACGAGATTTTAAACATCCAAACTACTCTCAATATGAGATGTCACCCGGGTTAGTGTTTCCAAAATGTCTTCCCTGGAATACGAGTCCCGCCAGACATTGGGCTGCAAATGAGATTTCTTGGTGCTGGGAGCACAGCCAGTGAACCTGGTCTGCGGCCACCGAGTGTCACTTCTCTCCTCCACACTGCCTACTGCTGCTTCTCTAAGAAACCCTCAGATGCCAGAGCTACCCAGATGCCCCGGTCCGGTCCCCCAGGCACAGAGGACACAGAGTGGGGCGGGCAGCTGGAGAGATTGGCTCTGACCACTGCGCTGAGCTCACCTTGGCCAGCTCCTGGCCTTCAGCTCACGGCTAGTTCCCCACATGCTGTAGAGGGAAATCTCACAATGCAGTGAATGCAAAAAACAAATCCACTGGAAGAAAATGTGTCCTGCCGTAAAGTGCAGCTTTTGTCTACCTAAATGTCCTTGGCATCCAGCAAAGCAAAAGGAAGAAAAAATAGTTGTGAAGTGTTCTGAAGGATGGCCTGTGAGCATAATTCCAGTAAGATGACCTCATAATCTCTGTAATTCTCAAAACCCAAAGCAGCAATTCTGCTTAGAATAATGGAAAAATCAAAATTAGACTCAAATGTTCTCTTCCATGCACACATAAACCCACGTGTCATTTATCAGTTTGTGCCTGGATGTTCCGGAACGCTCATTTGTACACATTAATGTCCTGGTATTTTGTTGCCTTTAAACGAATTATATGGGAAACTGACTTTACTAAGACTCTGGTCACTTGAAGAAAAGAACACACCCGTGTTCTTTTGGTGAATGTCCCAGCTGGAATTCTGTTACCCCTCGGGGGGAGGTCAAACATTCCAGCCCAACCACACTGCCACTTTTGGTTACTCAGGCTGTCACCTGGACGACATGATCTTTGGGAGTCTTGATCCTTGTTTGGCTTTGACCTTCCTATGGATGAGCACTGCCAAGACTTCATGGATTCACTGCCCTTGGACAAGAGCCTGCCCAGCTGGCCTGAGTCCAACTGGCGGTCCGACAGCCTGCAGTGCCGTCCCCAGGAGTCCCCAGAGCAAGGCTCCCTGCGCAAGACAGGGGAGAGAATGTCCGTCTCCATACCCTGAAAAAGAGAAACTCTTCCCAGAGGAGAGGAGGAGACAGAGGCACATGTCAAGTCCTCACCATGTGCTGAGAGCCCACGAGGGGGCAGGTACTCCACTTTGAGTACTTTCATGATCCCCACTCTATAGATGAGGATAATGAAGGTCAGAGAGGTGAAGCCCTGTGAATGGGGCAGGCCAGCCAGGGAGCGATGACACCGGAACTCAGCAGCTCTGCCTGGATTCAATGTCTGGGCTCCTTTCTCTCCAGGCAAGCTGCCCCTTAATGATAGACTTGTGTAATCACTACATCGTGCTCCTGAAACTAATGGAACGTTGAGTGTCCACTATACTTCAATTAAAAAATGCTCAAGACAAAAAAAAAAAAAAAAAAGGAGTCTCAGAGCCCCATATGTAATTATCCACCTATCACAAAACCTCATTGATACCAACAGGGCCAAGACAAAGGATGAGGAGAGAGCCCTTCTGCAAATATCCCTACGGCTAGACTTTTGCTTTATTTTTCTCTTTATTTTTCCCTGTAAGGTTGATTTCGGTGCTTTACTGAATCTGATTCAACTGGCATAAAGGAAACCTTAACTGAAGAAAGGCTTGGGCATTTATCCCATTTTATGGATCACCAGTGGGAAGGTCAAAGAGGCAGATTTGGGGTGAATAACAAAGACTTTGGAACAGTCAGAGCTGTTCATGGTTGAAGAGGCCGCCTCAAGAGGAAGTCAGCTCTGTGCCTCTGTTTTCAGGAAAGGCAGGGTGGGGCAGTGGGGTCCAAACAGAGCTCCAGACAGGACTCTAGACTCAGAACCCAGATGGAGAGAAGCAGTACTGAGAATCCTCTCTAGATGAGGGGCTAGCACTCTTCTGTGCACCCCTTTCTTAGTCCCCATGTCCTCAATGAGGGTATTTGCTCCACTTTATGGCTAAGGCAGCTGAGGGGAGGCACGGAGACATCCCAGGTGCTCAGCTTATCCTCGGGGACAAGGACCGGGAGCGCTAGGAGGACAGCCCAGCCTTCTGGCACTCTGGCCCCACATGCCTTTCTGGCTGAGGGCGAAGCCTGGAGCCTGGATGCTCCTGGCTCTCCTTCCTGCCTCCCTGATACTCTGATAGCCTTAAGGGTGGAGGCAGCATTCTAGAACATCTCATTTAAACCCTTCACTGCTTCCATCATTCCCACGTGAGGAGAAGGAGATTCCAAGAGTTCAGATAACACGCCGGAGATCACAGAGCCACCCAGGGCTGGATACAGAATTTAAACGCCGACTGCGGCTCCAAGTCTGGGGCTCTCTCCGCTGTCCCTTCACAACGCTGCTTCTGGAAGCCCCGCACTCCCAGGCACCCCCCTGAAGAATCCAGGGTTGGCTTCCAGAGCCGGAAGTCCACACCTCAAGTCCAGCTCCTCAATCCATCCCTGGTCTGACTACACATCCACGTGAGGATAGTGAAAGGATAAACACTTTATGCTGAAAATAAATAAAAAATAAATTAAAAAAAAAAAGGCACTTTGTAGAAATTGCCACTAGGAGGAGGAGGACTATTCTGGGGGTGATTTGAGGCACTATCAGAATCTCAGTGAGGAGGAGTTAAACCAAAGTTCTCTGCGTGTGGGCAGAGCTTCGGAGTATAGGACCCCTGGCACTTCCTTGGCACCCACTGATGGACAGAAGGCTTTCGTGTGCGCTCCCTCACGGGCCAGCCAGCGGGCAGAGGATGTAGTCAAATGACCCTGCTTTCCAGAAGAGCCGGACACAAGTGGTTCGGCTGTCACAAGCTGTCACAACTGGAAATGGAAATGTCAAAGGGAATGACTAAAAAGAAATAAATAACGGACAGGAGGTGATTATTCCAAGATGTTAACATTTTGCCCTCAAAAGTAGGTTTTTAAAAAATTACAGGCAGCTCACAAAAAGAAAAAAAAAACCCGAGAGTATTAAACAGGTAACTTAATAGAAATGCGTTATTCTTTTTAATTATAAAGGTTTTAATTTCCCCCTTTCCCCCATTATTTCTGCTAATAAGCTTGTTGATGGGGCTGGAACTGATTATGAAAGGCTGGGAACAGATTTTATTACCTGGAATAACATTTTTTACACATTAGCATTTTACTTTCAATTTTATGAATCAAATGCAATATGGAGTCTCTGAAAGTTAGGACACAATTCAGATATTACCTCAGGATTACTTCATTTAAGCATGTAGCAAATACACTCACCTTTAGGGTAAAGTCTGGGTCCTGGTAATTCTATACAAACCCTTACAGGCAGAAAGGAAAATGTTCTTTGCTACCTTCAGGAGCTATAGGAAAATTCAGGGAAGAATTCTGGATGGGGCGTAAGATAGGAGGCTGGATTCTAAAGGCTTCCCACCAGTCCATAAATCAAAATGACGTGCTAAGTGGTTTACCGCAGGGAGACCATCCAGATGGGCACAGTACAGCATCATGAAGAAAAGGAGAGACTTTCACTCAAGGAGGTTTTGTTATTGAAAGGGGACATAGAAGAAAATTATTACACAGAATATGTATGAACACGTGTGACCGAAACAAACATTTATAAGAAGCTATAATTGAAGTCATGACTGTAGCCCAAGACAGAACCAGCTCCTAACAGACTCAGTGAATGTCTGTTGAATGAATGAATGAATGAGTGTAATCTGCATACAGGCACTCAAATACTTTTGACTGATTGATGGTTGATGCAGATGAATTTCTGAGATGTTATTTGTTAAGGCTGATTTGTGAACTCTGTCATTTAAGTGGTGGTTCATTTTTCTCTGATGGCCTTTTCCTAAAAATAGGAAGCACCAGCCGGGAGAAGCAGTGATGCCCTGGTTATGGCCTCCTGATCCAAACAGCCAAGAACGCATAATTTTGAAAAATTAAAGTAGATCAGCATAATTTTTCATATAAAATCAAATTCTTGTTTAAAACAACAGAACATAACACAGAGAGGTAAACTCAAGGGCCCTAAAGAACAAGCAATTAAAGAAAAGGAACACCCAGTAAGATGTTGGCAGCTTAAATTTTATTTCCTAGTGAAAGCTTGCCACTATCTACCCTTCACCTTAGAACTGACCATGAAACTTTTCTCAGCTAAGTGTTGGAATGAGCAATGAGCCCAGTCTTGGTACTTGTTAACAGGCAGGATATGTGATGCCAGAATTCTCCTCTAGATGATCAACATCAGGTCAAGAATGAGATATAACTCACAGCTAGTTTTCAGCTCTACCAGGCATTAATTTAGTGCAGGCTGGCAAACGGTAGCCCATGGGGCAAATATGGCTTGTGGTTTTTGTAAATAACATTTTATGGGAAGCTAGTCACTGCTTTGTCACTACAACAGCAGAACTGAGTAGTTGTGGTGGAGAACATATTGTATGCAAAGCTTTGATATTTACTTTGGCCTTTAAAGAAAAATATCTTGTAGAGTAGTGCTGGAAACAATGCAACTCATCAACACCATCACCATAACCTACCCCAACATCATCACCATCACCACTACCATCACCATCTATCATCACCATCATCAGCACCACCACCATCACCTCCATCATCATCTGCCATCACATACCACCATCACCATTACCACCACCACTCTCACTATCATCTTCACCACCATTACCATCAACATGATCACTAACACCACCATCACCATCACCACCATCACCTCCACCACTACCACCACTACCCCACCACTACTAACACCTTGACCACCACTACAACCACCACTAACACCAACAGCACAACTTCACTTTCTAGCAAGCATGGCTCCAGGGGTTTTTCCTCTCTCTGTCCTTCCAACCTGTGCTTAGTTACATGGTGTCTGTGGGTAAAAGTCCATGTCATCACTCTCTCTGCCTCCAATATGTTCTTGTTTCGTGGTTTATACAGAAAGACAACAGCTGGTGAAATGAGGAAGAGTCCTCTGGCCATCTCAAGACAAAGGTACTCAGGTAGAGGGACAGCTGTCCCCTTTTTGTTTGGTATAAAACCTACAGCTCTGATTCAATCAGTACAGGGTAGGAGAACGATTTTCTTACTTTTCTAGCTCTCTCTAACTCCTGAAATGATGCAGTCACATTCTCCAGAGCAATGAAATCAGAAATTAACAGCACACATATAACCCTTAAAGATATAAATAAAAACCATGCATAATTTGGGTTAAAAAGTAAGTCAAAATTATACCCAATGGATAAGGAGTTTCAGCACTGGAAGACAAGAGAAGTCCTGGGGCTGGATGGGAGTGATGGTTACACAGCAATGTGATGACACATTGTAAGGCCACTGAACTGTACATTTATAATGGTTACAGTGACACATTTTATGTTACATGTATTTTACCACATTTTTTAAAAAAGTTAACATTAGGGAGGCAAGGTAAAGGATATATATGGGAACTCTATACTATCTTCGCAATTTGTCTATAAATATAACATTATTTCACAATAAAATGCTTTTAAAAATTATAGGTGCTCCATTTACGTAGAATAGCATTTCTCAAAGTGTGGTTGCTGAGACCCTGCCAGAGGGGGTCTGTGATATCACGTCTGTTTTCATAATAAGGCAAAGATGTTATTTGTCTCTTTTCCCCCTCCTACTCTCTCATGAACATCAAGAGCATGAGAGGCTATTGACATGGTTTCAGATTCCACATTGCAATTAATTTTTAAGAAACTACCCCTTTTCTGGTTTGGTGTGGTACCAAAGAAAAAGAGCCACAATTATCTGAAAAGACTTACTAAACTTCATTCTTCGTTTTCCAACTATATATCTGTGTGAAGCCAGATTTTATTTGAAACCAGATTTTATTCACATGCTTCAGCTAAAACAATATATCACAACGGACTCGGTGCAGAAGCAGATATAAGAATCCAGCCATCTTCGATCCAGCCAAACATTAAAAGAGATTTGCAAAATTGTAAAATAATGCCTCTCTTCCCAAATCTTTGTCTTTGTCTCAAATTTTAAAATACTTAAAAAAAACTGTTATTACATAGTGAATTTATTATTGCTATTTAAAAATGAATCAGAGAAGACATACAAATGGCTAACAGACACATGAAAAAATGTTCATCATCACTAGCCATCAGGGAGATTCAAATCAAAACCACATTGAGATATCACCTTATACCAGTTAGAATGGCCAAAATCAAAAGACAGTAAACAACAAGTGTTGGAGAGGATGTGGAGAAAGAGGAACCCTCGTGCACTGTGAGTGGGAATGCAAGTTGGTGTAACCACTTTGGAAAACAGAGTGGAGATTCCTTAAGAAATTAAAAATAGAGCTTCCCTATAACCCTGCAATTGCACTGCTGAGTATTACCCCAAAGATACAGATGTAGTGAAAAGAAGGGCCATATATACCCCAATGCTCATAGTAGCAATGGCCATAGTCACCAAACTGTGGAAAGAGCCAAGATGCCCTTCAAGGGACGAATGGATAAGGAAGATGTGGTCCATATACACTATGGAGTATTATGCCTCCATCAGAAAGGATGAATACCCAACTTTTGTATCAACATGGATGGGACTGGAAGAGATTATGCTGAGTGAAGTAAGCCAAGCAGAGAGAGCCAATTATCATATGGTTTCACTTACTTGTGGAGCATAAGGAATAACATGGAGGACACTGGGAGATGGAGAGGAAAAGTAAGTCCCAACTCACTTAATGGATAAGGAAGATGTGGTCCATATACACTATGGAGTATTATGCCTCCATCAGAAAGGATGAATACCCAACTTTTATAGCAACATGGACAGGACTGGAAGAGATTATGCTGAGTGAAATAAGTCAAGCAGAGAGAGTCAATTATCATATGGTTTCACTTATTTGTGGAGTATAAGAAATAACATGGAGGACATAGGGAGATGGAGAGGAGAAGTGAGTTGGGGGAAATCGGAGGGGGAGACAAACCATGAGAGACTGTGGACTCTGAGAAGCAAACTGAGGGTTTTGTTGGGGGCGGGGGGATGGGTGAGCCTGGTGGTGGGTATTAAGGAGGGCACCGATTGCATGGAGCACTGGGGGTGGTGCCTTAACAATGAATCTTGGAACACTGAAAAAATAAAATATACTTTTAAAAACTGAAAAAAAAAGAATCAACAAATAGTTTTCAAATTTCAGTTTAAATTTTGAATACTATAAATCAATACATACAACTGAAATAAAAAAAGATTCTTTGGGGCCTTCAATAACTTTGAGTGTGTAAAGGGGAGTCCTGAGACCAAAACATTTGAGAATCACTGACAAAGAAAATAAAAATGAAATGGATACATACTGAATTTATGAGATGTATTCAAAGCCATCAATACCTGTATTTTTTAAAAAATTGAAATCAAGGTAGAAATCTCAGTTTATGGGTTAAAAAAAAATCCTTGCATTAGATCCTGAGAATTGGTTCCTCAAAAAAAATTTTTTGAACTGAAAATTATGACCAGACCCATTTTTGAAACCAAGGTATAGGGGCACCTAGGTGACTCAGTCATTAAACGTCTGCCTTCAGCTCAGGTCATGATCCCAGGGTCCTGGGATTGAGTCCCACATTGGGATCTCTGCTCAGCAGGGAGTCTGCTTCCCTCTCCCTCTCCCTCTGTGCTCTCTCTCTCTCAAATAAATAAATAAAAACTCTTAAAAAAAAATAAAATCAAAGCATAATGACATTATTTTAGTTTCAAAGATGCAACATGATTAAATATTTGTATATATTGTGAAATGATCACCACAAATAAGTTTATTTAATATTCGTCCCCATGCACAGCTGCAAATTTTTTCTTGTAAGAGTCTTTCTTTTAAGATTAGTTCTCTTTGTAAGTTTCAAATATGCCATACAGCATTACTAACTATAGTTGCCATACTGTACATTCCATTCCCATGATTTACTTATTTTATAACTGGAAGTTACCTTTTTAATAAAGCTACTTTAATAAAGGAAAAAAAACAACAAAGCCCAAGTAGACAATATTACCACTAAAGGAAAAATGCATCACAGGACATCTATATTATAGGTGCAATTTACATATACTTTTATGCCTGAACACTTGAAACTCTCCATGAAAATGATACACTAAAAAAATTACCACATTGACTGAAGAGGAACCAGAAGATATGATAGAGTAGTAATGTAGAAGAATTTTTAAAAGTTACCAAAAATCATTTCTTCCAAAAAAGGATTCTAGGGCCAGATGTTTTTTTATTGGTGAGTTTCCATCAAAATCTAAAGGACTAGGTAATGATATAAACTTTTCCAGAGCATATAAAAATTGGAAAGCTAACCTAACCCAAGCTTCAGAGACGTAGTATGAAAGGAAGCAACGGGCCAATCTCATGGATGAAAAATGGTTTGCAAAATCCTAAGTAAGGTACCAGCACACTGAGCTCAACAGAACATTAAAAGGAGCACTGAGGAAGATGAAGCAGGTTGTATTCCAGGAATGCAAGGATGATTTAATATAGGAAATTTTTAGGAAAAAATAACTTAAATAGATGCCAAAATGACATTTAAAACTCACCCTGGTAAAAACATTTACAAAATTAGAAACAGACCTTCTCCATCTGATAATAAGCCTGTAATCATACATTAATTTAAAATATTTATTGAGCATCCATCTATCTTTCTTGATAGCAAAAATTAGAGGTATTCACATTAAAATCAGAGATAGGTTAAGGATGTCTGCTATCACTCAGTTAGAAATTGGGGAGAACTTTGGTAATATATCACAAAAAGGAAATCAGAAGTATGACTATCAGAAAAGAGGCAACTTT
The DNA here is from genome assembly GCF_009829155.1 of Mustela erminea. Taxonomy (NCBI): domain Eukaryota; kingdom Metazoa; phylum Chordata; class Mammalia; order Carnivora; family Mustelidae; genus Mustela; species Mustela erminea. Next base: position 35,579,862 of record NC_045618.1, on the reverse strand, counting down.
ACTATTATTTCTACATGATATGATTATGTCATTAGGAAATCATGAGACTCAAATGATTATACTCAGAATTGATACAAGTTCACCAAAGTAGCCACATAGTGATAAACGTAAGAAATCTGTAACTTTACTTTCTTCTTTCCTTCCTTCCTCCCTCCCTTCCCCTTTCTTTTCCTCCCTTCCTTCCTTCCTTCCTTCCTTCCTTTCTTTTCCATCATAGGCTCCACACCCAGCATGGAGCCCAACACAGGGGCTCAACTCACAACCTTGAGATCAAGACTTGAGCTGAGATCAAGAGGCAGATACTTAAACTGACTGAGCCACCCACGTGCCCTGTAGAAATCTGTAACTTTTCTGTACAGTAACAGCAACTTTGAAAATAAAATAGAAACCAATTTCATTCTCCATCATCATCATCACACAACAAAATACAAGTAAATACTAAAGATCAATCTTCATAACTAAAATGGAGACACGACATGAAAAAAATCTCAAAATTTTATGGGCTGACCGAAAGTGTTGGAATAAGTGGAAATAACTGCTATGTTCTTGGCCTGGAGGTATTAACTATGTCTATGCCTCCCAAACTGATTTGTAGATCTAGAATTTACGTCTTTACAGAACTTCCGGTGGGGTGCAGGTGGCAATTCAAGTGTGAGAGACCTGGAACCACCAGACTCCAGCAGCACTCTGCTTCTCGAGCCAGGCGCCTGTTCTACTCTTTCCCTGGATGATTTTCTCGATTGCATAAATCACCACCTGAAATGATGTCTCTGTTCTCTGGCCTCCAGTCTCCCCAACCAGAAGGTAAATCATTGGGGTGGAGGTAAGTCTGCCGTCCCGAGTGCCTAGAACAGAGCCTGGCACACAGCAAGTACTCAGTATCTGTTTATCCAGTGGATTTAACACAACCACAAGAAACCACCAATAGGATTTTTTTTTTTTCTTGAATGTCACAAAATGGTTCCAAAAATTCATCTGGAATAGAAACATGCTGGATTGTCTAAAAACTTATTACAAAGACGCACAAGAGGGATGCCTGGCTGGCTCAGTTGGTTCAGCGGCTACCTTTGGCTCAGTTCATGATCCTGGGATCAAGCCCCCCATCGGGCTCCTTGTTTGGTGGGGAGTCTGCTTGTCCCTCTGCCTGCTGCTCCCCCTGCTTGTGTGTTCTCTCTCTCTCTCTCTGACAAATAAATAAATAAATAAATAGAAATAAATAAATAAAATTTTAAAAAAATAATTTAAAAAAGAAGCAGAAGGGAGTAGCTTGCCCCGCCAAATAATAAAGCACGTTTTAAAGTTGCGATAGTCCAAATGTGGTACATAAATTTTATGACAGATAACTGGAATGGAACATTCACAGAACAGACCTAGGATAAACATGAGGACCTAGCACAATTCTAACTTTCCAGTGTTACATAAACAAAGTATTCAACAAATTGGGTTGGAAAATTGGCTAAATATTCGGGATGAATCTTTATTCTCATTTTACACTACACTCCAAGTTAAATGTGAAAATGTTTAGCAACCTCACCCCCCAAGTGAAGCCAGATGCAAAAGAGTATATGCAATGTCATACCATTTACATAAGGTTTTTTAAAAAGAGGCAAAACTAATCTAGGGCATTACCAGGGTAGTGGTTCCTTTTGGGGTTGGGGCAGATTAGTGGCGAGAGGGGGGCACTTGAAGGGACTCTTGGAATGTCAATAAAGTTCTATTTCTTGATCTGGGTACTAGTTATGGTACTGTGTTCACTTCGAGAAAATTCATCAAAGCTGTACCATTTTGGACTGAGGGCTCTTCTTATGTATGTTATTTAATACTTCAACAAAAAGCTTATTTAACAAAGGGATAAGTGTTAGAGCAGTTAATGGCTCTGGCCAGAAGTTAGACTTTCTGAATTTAAACATGCATTTCTTTTTCACTTGTGCTTTGAGAAGGGGAGATAAAGCTCTGTGAAGAAAAGTTAAGCGTATTTAATTGTTATCAATTAACGAGGCCGATAAAGACCTCGGGTTGAACTGCTTTTACCCCCTTCCAGGAAGGGTCTGTGTCATAAGGCCCCTCGGAGTCCCCACACTGAGCTACCCTGAGGACAGGAGCCCTCGGCTCTCAGGTGTTCACAGCAGAAATCTCAATTGTTCTGTGGGTCTTTGAGATGCAGCTGGATATTTTAAAAATGAACAAACGCATTACAGAACAGAGTCAGGGTTCACATTAAAAGTAGAATGTCTAAAAGCCAATTCCTTGTTCCTTGCCCAGACCTTAAATATGAGCATTCGTCACCTTCTGACTACGTCTGTGAATACCTTCAGAACACCTCAAGCCAGTGAGCTGATTCAGGGGACACCCCAGTGACTGGATGCAACCCAAACACTTCTTGATCTAGTTCACTGTCAGTTAAAAAGCATGTGTCCTAAAACTGTGATTTTTCTATTGGCTTGATATGGTTAGCAAAAGGGTCTTCTGTTTTTGGAAAGGTATTTCTTGTCCAGGTAAAATCCCAAAGCACAAATATGGGGCTCTATAAGCAAACAACCCTGGACCAGTTTCTATAATGGTAACGACAACGAAAATAGCTTGTTGAGTATTTCCTAGCAGCCACTGTGCTAAATGCTTTCCCAGTAGCATCTTATTTAATTCTCCCAATGACCTATGAGCATTATTGTCAGATCATTTTACAGAGAAAGCAAGTAATATATGCAGAGGTCAAGTAATTGGTTGAAGGCCACAGAGCCAGAAATTTACCCTGTACAACCTGCACAATCCTGCTTACACTGAAATGTTTAGGATATTGTATGTTTGTATGTTTGAGACTTTGAGAAAGTACTCAGGGTACTTTTGCCAGTGAAACTGGGGACTGCTAATTTTTCTTACAATTCCAAACTAGTTTTAGCCATTTACTTTTTTTTTTTTTTTTTTTTTTTTTTTTTTTTTTAAGTAAAGAAGATGCTGACCACAATGTGGAATCTTCATTCAGAAGAAAACTGAAATCAGTTGATGCGATCCTTTTTCTTTGATGTGCAAATTTCTATGCTCCTAATAAACAGTTGTCTTCAGGGCTGACACTGGTCTTCTTGCAGCAATTCTGGGAACTTACCAGACAAATGATGCATTAGGGATAACTGAAAAGAGAGAAATTCAATTTAAACAAAGCATTGATGAAGGATGGGGAACAGGCGCTCTGCTGGCACTCTGCTGCCTGATGAGAGCTTGCTGCAAGGATTAGGTCAGGGTGAAGGTCAAGAAGATGGGTTAGCTCTGGTGTCCCCAGAACTCACCAACGAGGAAGATGAGACTGAGCTAGGTTTCCAGAACGCTGTATCGGAGAAGAGGGAAGAAACTTAGCTTCTCTCAAATACAACTCTGATTTCTCTTTGCATATTATCTCCCCCTAACTTTGTCTTTTAAAGTAAGATCGAGGGACGCCTGGGTGGCTCAGTTGGTTGGACGACTGCCTTCGGCTCAGGTCATGATCCTGGAGTCCCGGGATCGAGTCCCACATCGGGCTCCCAGCTCCATGGAGAGTCTGCTTCTCCCTCTGACCTTCTCCTCGCTCATGTTCTCTCTCACTGTCTCTCTCTCAAATAAATAAATAAAATCTTTAAAAAAAAAAAAAATAAAAAAAAATAAAAAAATAAAGTAAGATCGATCACTTAACATTTCCAACTCTGGAAATTACTCATCTGTCCCTTCTACATTCATTTGCTTCAGCTCATCCCAAAATGCCAAATGCACTTTATCATGCTATCATCTGGTAATACTTTGATGTGTGTTATGTTTTTGTATAATAAGAGGCATAGTCTACAGACATGGCTTAAGGAAATGTACTTAGACTCAAGTTTTCAATTAAGGTTCAGTTTATAGTTTGGAACCACTGAGCTCACTGATAGGCCAATACCTTTGTTTATCAGCCATTTCCTGTCATCAGACTCTTGGTATAGACTAACCTTTCTGAAACACTTGCTTTCTGGTTCCTCTCCTTCCCTAAGACTGCCAAAAAAATGTCTTTAGAGCAGAGGTGTGATCCTGTCGCAACATTCCTCCTGCCCAAGGTGGCTGACCCTTGGCCCAAAGATTAAGCCAAAGGATGGAGTTTGGAATGAAAGGTCTTCCACAGTCGGACTCATCCTACAACTGCAGCCACAGAAGTCAAGGCTGCCATCACTTATTTATAAGACACCGTGTCCAGACGTGCATCTCCTGTCCTCCTCTGTAGCTCGTGAAGCTCCTTTGGACTGCAATGTTCTTTCCCCTGTTTTTTTCTGATAAAAGTTTGTCCATCCAATAAAACAGGGGCTGGCCAACTACAGCACGGGGATCAAATTTGGCAACTGCCCTATTTTGTATATCAAGTCTCACTGGAACTCAGCCATACCCATTCATTCACAGACTGTCCATGGTTGCACTCTCACTACCACCAAATGGCCTGCCAAGATGAGAGTATTTACTAGGTGGCCAGTTCCAAAAGCAGGTTGCTCTAAAATCCCAGTTTAAACGCCGCCTCCTCACGCTCCTCCTCAGATTATGCCGTTAGAAGTAATTTCTCCATCTGCTCTAGTCCCATAGTGCTGGGTCTCCTACCAAAGTCATCAGGAATCTCAAATGGATCATAGATGCCTGTGGGGCAAGGAGCCTGTATCATTCACCTTCACGACTCTGCACCACCTAGTAGGTGCTTAGAGACATGCACTGAAATGTTTAACTATTTAGCATGATTATTAAGTCAGATAAAGAGCAATCTTTACCTAATTGGATTATATAACTACTAGATCAAGGGCAAAGTCTATATAGATCCAAGAGATAAATTATGCTTCCAAAGCATAATAAACAGAGGTGTGACTATCAGGCCACAAAATAAGGCAGGAGAAGAGGCTATGTGAAAGCCTGTTTTCCAAGGAAGGACATGAATATTGACTTAGAACGCAGACAGAAGCAGTAGACCATTCCCATACTGACATTTATACAATTTCTAATTCAAGGACTCTCTCATTCAAGTGTCTGGCTCCAGGATAGGGTAGGGAAGAATTAGAGGCAGAAAGTTCTGAGTGTAAGGGCCTATTCAGCCGGAGCGGCCCCACCCCGGCTGAACTGCCACTTTGTTGTCAAACTTCTATTGACCTTGCCCCCTTCCGGGGGAACTTACTTAAAAGCGAGTCGGGGAAACCAGTCCCAGGCAACAGCCCCAATACAAGGGTGGGTTAGGTCAAGTGGAGATAACGGCCCAAATGCAAGGGTGGGTCAGGTCAGGTGGAGATATTCAATCAGTGTGGGGAGCAGACTGTCTCCTAGCTACCAAGGTGATGGGCTAGTTTCCATGGCTACTGTGGGGTGAACTGTAATTCAATTAGCCACCTGTGTGTGGCCAGGCCCAACCACATGGCCTTTGCTCTATAAAAGTTAGTCTGGAAAGCAGGGAGGGGTCATCCTCTCTGTAAGGGGTGGCCCCGACTGGTCTGTTTGACGGTCAGTCTGATTCTTGATGCTTGGCTTGAAATAAAGCTTTGCTTGACCTTCGCTTTGTATTACTCTTGCTCCTTTGACCATGGACCCATTATTGGGGGACCCAACATTTGGGACCCAACACTGAGAACTGTTGATGCTTGGTTAAAACAGCTGGAGAAGAGTTAATAGAAGCAACCCACAGTAGAAGGAGGAAAGAGGCTTATCTTCAAAAGCTCACCCCTTCAGGGATTCATTGGCAAGAAGAAGAGCAGAATCTGACTGGAGTTCTGCTTAACGACGGAAGTGAAAAGTTGCTCAATTTCTCCCATGGGAAGGTGAGACCCTGAGAGGGGAGGGGGCGGTCCTGGAAGGCAGATTTCCCATTTCCAAAGCTCTAACCCTTCAAAGAAAGTAAAACACATCCCAAAAGATGGGATGACCCTGGGGCAGCCAAGGATGGGTGGCCCAGCTGCTGGTTAGAAAGCCTTGAAGTAACTGTCTTTCTCAGCTGCCACTTCTCTTCCATTAAGTCAACTATAGTTCATAAATGTTGTTTAAAACCCTTAGATATTTCTTCCTCATCTTATATTAACTCACTATGATGGAGGCTCCATGATCTAACACGTTGCAAAAAGCTAGACTTTGTGATTCAAAGAAGGAAGCCTTCCCAGTGCTTCCAAGTGGGTTAGGGGATGGGGAGATCTGGGAAGGCACTATCCATGCCAGACTTACAGATAATGGGTTCTGAGTTATTGCCCTAATCCAGGTAGGAGACCTGGGAGCGATTAGCAGCCCTGGTAAAGAAGTTCTTCTGAGGCGCTGCTGCCCAGAGTGGGCTGGGGGAGAATCCTATTCTCCCTGCAGGGACAGGGCTGTCAAATCACTTCCATAAAAATCCAAGACTCAGCCCACTCTGCAGCTGTTTCCTGCACTTGAGGAAAACCTTCCATTAGGTAAAGAAAAGCAGGTGTGGGCACTCTGCCGATGTCTGAGATAGAGGATGCAAATCAAAGGGAAAAGAAAATCACAGCCCAACTCTTCCCCATAAAGCAAAAGGCAAAACCACGTAAGAACAGGCAAACTCTGTCTTACACTTCCAGGCAACGAGGTGCTAACCAAAAAGCAGAAAATGGGTACAATAATGAGCAGAAGAGAGTAGGGGCAGAGCTGGTGTCATTTTGTTCCGGCGTATGCAAAAGCCTTTCAAGGCAGAGTGACTGCAGAAGGGAAAAGCAAGTCTGCATCAACAGGTGCAAGGACAGGAGAGCTTTTCAGCTGTCAGACACCAGGTGGAAAGTGTGTGATGCAAAAGGAAGTCCAGGAGTGCGAACGCAAACAACAGCATCTTCCCAAATCACAGCAAGATGGCCCAGTCTCCCTGGCACAGGACCTTTGTTTGCAAAGATTTGGTTTTGGGCAGGAATCATACAAGCTTGCTGCTGAAGAAAAGGTGAGAGCTGTGTCCAAATAATAAAAATCAAATATTCAGCGATCCTCTTGGCTCACGTGGCAGCATTGCTGGGAAATCTCCAGGCATGAGGTGTTTGCCATTGGACCAACTCCTGGGGCTGCCACTCCCTGTGGCAGGTTAAGTGAGGAGGGTCACCAAGCCCATCTCAGCATCCTGTTCTGACACCCAAAAGCAGACCACGAGGTATGTCATATCATCTGTTTAAATACTCTTAAAAATGTGCCTGAGGTGCTGGCGAGGATATGGAGACATTGGAACACGTGTGTGTTGCCGGTGGGAATGGACAATGGCCCAGCCACTGTGGAAAACTTAGGTTGGGCAGTTCCTCAGAGTTAAGTACAAGAATTACCATCTGACCCAGCAATTCCACTCCTGGGTACCCACCCCAAAGAACTGAAAGCCGGGACTCAAACCCTGCCCTGTACAAGATCACCAAAGGTGGAAACAACCCAACCATCCACCAACCGACAAGTGGGTAAATTAATGTGGTATCATACACAAAAAGGAACAAATTTCTGACCCACGCTATGACATGGATGAACCTTGAAAATATGACTCTAAGAGAAATAATCCAGACACAGACAGAGAAATACTGTATGATTCTACTTGTATGAGGCACCTAAAATAGGCAGATTTCTGAGGCAGAAAGTAGAACAGAGGTTACCAGGGATTCTGGAGAGGGGGAAATGGGGAATTATTGTTTATGAGGTTCAGCTTTGGGGATGATGAAATAGTTCTGGAAGCAGAGAGTGGTGATAGTTGTACAATATCATGAATGTATTTCATATCATTCATGATAGGCTTAAAATCATTAAAAATGATAAATGCTTTGTTTATATACATTTTGCTACAATTTAAAAGAAAGAAAGAAAAAAAAAACAGGATGTTTCATGTCTGCAAAATACCCCACTCTTTCTAAGAGCTGGATGTTCTTGTAGATGCTGGTTTCAGAAGAGCTCTGCAAAGGCAGATGTTCAAGGTCTAGTGGCCAAGATGGAACTATGACAACCTAGCCCAAGGGCTCTTGGTGCAAGGGCAGGCCACATGACTCTCATCAAGGTAGTAGCGGGGTGGGGGGAGGCATAAAACAGTGTGGAGGAGACAAAAAGGCACAAGGAATTAGAATACATCCTTCTATTGCTGGGGGGAGAAAGAAGGCACAGTTTCTCCCCTACCTCCCACCACCTGCCACATCTTTCTTGTCAATGACCATGGGTATGGTCAAAGGAATATAGGCCAAGGGCAGTGCCTGGTTTTGAGTCTGTGACTCAACCACTCATAAATCGTTCACTCAGCAGGTCCCTCAACCATCCTGGGCTTAGTGTTCTCAGCTATAAATATAGGTGTCGACACAACACCTTACCCCCTTTTCCCAGTTGTGTGAGTGTTGTGTTACATGAAGGAGGTGGACCCAGGATTCCAACAGGCTAAGAGTAACGTAGGGCTCTGGCACCATGAATGAGGTCTTGTGATCAAGGTGGGTCAAAGGTGTCTGGGTTTTGGCGCCCAAAATGGGCTGCACAGCACATGCGGAGCCTCAGGAAAGCCTTGATTTCTGTATCCCACTACTCAGTGTGTGGTTGCTAGCGCACAAAGGGTACTTGAGAGAAGGAATGTCTAAGGCTGGCCTGTTTGTCTTCAAGGAGTACAACACCCTAACTGGGGAGAACACAGGCATATGAACAGATAAATTACAGGCATATGAACAGATAAATTACAGTAAAATACGGTTCAGTTCCAAACTGGAGATATGATCAAAGTCTTATGGGACTCCAAAGGAAAAATCCAGCTCTTTGCTGTTCCTTTTCTCGGTCTTTTATTCTTCTGCCATGTATTAAGAAAGCAAGCAAGGACTCCGAATGCCAGAAAGGCAGGCTAGGGGAAGGTGCTCTGAACTGGAACTTCTGTTGCTGGGACTGCAACTCGGGGGCCCACGGCCGACAGGCTGAGTGAAATATTGAAGGAAAGTGGAAGGAGGGGGCTTGGGTTGCAAACGGAGAATTCAGAGTGACTGGGTAAATGCAAACCTAATGGCAGATAGAATAGTCATTCCAGTAGCACCTCAGACATTTATTACTATTTTTGAGTCACCATTCTTTAAGTGACCCATGAAGCTTTAGCACCAAATGGATCAAGGGGTGCACACAGGCCAGGGTTTCTCATCTCATCACATTTGGGGCTGGGCAGTTCTTTGTTTAGCGGCTGTCCTGAGCAATGTAGGATGTTTAGCCACATCCCTGGCCTCTCCTTGGGTTAGGAGGCAAAACAGCTCCTAGCCAAGACCCACGGTAATATGGAAATGGTCTTTTGGTCTGAAAAGCAACTGGAATCACCCAGGGAGCTTAAAAAATCTGACACCCAAGCTGTGCCCAAGACCAGTTAAACTGGGAGGTGGGAGCCAGCCATTGCTCTATTTCAGAGAGGCCTCAAATATCACACACACCTCCTGTGATTCCAATTCCAGAGTGAGAAACGCTGGTCTAGAATGATAAGGGAACAGTTATTGAGGACCTCTAAGATGATAGGTATTTTACACATGGCTCACTTAAAGTCAACAGCTCCTCAAAACCACATTGCTTTCCTAATTCATCTAAGGAGGACAGGGAATCTCAGAAAAGTTAAGGAACTTGTCCAAGAGGATCCCAGCCAGGAACGGTAGCTCTGCAAAGGGCAGTTTCAGTGGCCAGGGCTGGACTGTAAATGGGAGAAAAGCCAAGGACTGGAGGATGGACAGGAGCAGAGCAGAAAAAGGCTTCAAAGTCTAAGGTGAAGTCTGAAGTAGAAGGGGAAGCCCATGATTATGGATGGGTACCTCACAGAAGCCGTTTTCTGGTTAGAATGAGGTCAGCACAGACGAGAGACTGTACACACATATCCACTTTTGCTTCTCTCTTTGTTCTAGGGGGAAAAGTAACTACTCCCAGAAAGACAGTGGTGTGCAGAAGCCCTAAGGGCAGAGCTAGAGCAATTAAATTAGAGCAGGTAGACTTTGGATGTCTAAGGAGAAAGGCAGTAAATCTGTCACTTGAGCTGCGATAATCCTGGAAGCTTCTAGCAGTGGGGTGGAGGAGAAGGGTGTTTCCTGTTTAGCCATTATAAGGAAAACTAGAGTCTTGGTATAGGGTAGAGAAAATATAGACCGGCATGCTAGATGTTTCATGTTCATAATCCTAGTGAATCGACGCATATCTCTAAGAGATCATGGGCATGTATCTACTCCTTGCCCATGCACACTCAGAGGAGACCTGTCAGACACTGAACCATAGTGGGTCTGCTCCACTTGAAGGAAAGACCTGTTACAGAAACAGACGTAGGTCACTTAGTCCATTCCAGCGGCTATCACAAACCCCACAGACATGGTGGCTTGTGAACAACGGACACTGATTTCTCACAGCTCTGGGGGCTGGGAAGTGTAAAATAAAGAAATCTGCTTTCTAGACAGTTGTCACGAGGGGTCAGGGATCTCTCTGGGGCCTCTTTTAGAAGGACACTAATCCCATGCATAAGGGCTTCACTTTCATGCTCTAATTACCTCCCAAAGGCCTCATCTCTTAAAACTACCATCTTGGAGGTTAGGATTTCACTAAATAAATTTGGGGGGGGGGGACCTAACTGGGGGAGACCTAAACATTCTGGCCCTTGATGCCAGACATAAAGGCAAAACACCCTTGAAAGAACCCTTGCGGAGAAAAGAAGCCAATGTGGAGAGAGAGTACAAGCAGGAGACAGAGGCTATGGCCAAGGCCAAAACGATATGACTTCGCTTCAGGCATTTATAAACAGGACTGAACATTCTCAACATCCTCCTTTCTTTTACCATAAACATGTACACAGCTCCAGTTTTTGCCCTTTCAAATGGCATTGAACACAATATTTGTGTTTTTAATATTTGTGCTTCTTCTGTGGGGCAAGAAATCTGAGAGGGAGTGAAGGAAGACTTAAGTTGGGAACAGAGTATTTTTATAGCGTTGGCATATGCTTTGAAGTAGCAGCTAGGTCACTGTAGTTACTGGACGGGACCCACTTAATGTATCTATAAGAAGCAAATATCTATCAAGTTTATAAATATAAATTGAGAAATAATGAAAATCAGACACCGGAAGGAAAAAGAAACAGGAGCACATTCTGATAACAATTGTTAAAGTCTGGTTACCGAAAGAACATTCCTTACTTTACAATAGCCAAACTGTGGAAGGAGCCAAGATGCCCTTCAACAGACGAATGGATAAAGAAGATGTGGTTCATGTGGATTATTACTCAGCCAGTCAGAAAGGATGAATACCCACCATTTACGTCAACATGGATGGAACTGGAGGGGATTATGCTGAGTGAAATAAGTCAATGAGAGAAAAACAATTATCATATGGTTTCACTTATTTGTGGAATAATAGAAATAGTGCAAAGGATCATAGGAGAAAGGAGGAGAAACTGAATGGGAAGAAATCAGAGAGGGAGACAAACCATGAGAGACTCTTGATTCCAGAGACTAAATGAGGGTTGTAGAAAGGGAGGTGGGTGGTGGATGCGGTACAGGGTGATGGGCATTAAGGAGGGCAGGTGATGTGATAGCACTGGGTGTTATATGCAACTAAGAATCATTGAACACTACATCAAAAACTAATAATGTACTACATGTTGGCTAATTTAATTTAAATTAAAAAAAGGAAATTTCCTTACTTTGATAAAAGTTATATATCAGAAAACTCAGAAAATGTCTATTAGAAGTATTCCCAATGTCAAGAACAAGATTTTTTAAAAAGCCCACTAACATTATTATTCTACACTTCTGGATTATTCCAAAATCTTTTGGAGGTCTGAGCCTTTAAGTGCCACAAGACAGGAGAGAAATAAGAGGGGGAATATGTCACAGGAAGACAACATTATTATCTATAGATATCAAGATTTTCCATCTAGAAGAACCCATGTCAAATAACTGAAAAATTATTAGAATTGCTAAAGGAGTCTAGAAAGATGTCTAGGTAGAAAATGAATATATAAAATAAACTGACTTAACACATATTGGCATGACTAATTGGAAATATAGTGGAAAGAAAGATCTACCATATGAGCAAAAACCATAAAATACCTAGAGAAAAACCTAATAAAACATATGCAAAGTCTAGGTAAAGAAATTTTATTAAAGAACACAAAATGGGAAGATACACTATACTCCTGAATTAAAAGAATCAATGTTATTAAGACATTTCTTTTCCTCTTCAAATTAACCCATAAACTCATTGCAATCTCAATTAAAATTTCAGTGCAAGTTTTACGGAATTTGACAAACTGATTTTAATGTGCATGTAAAACAAAGGTATGACAAGACTCAAGGAAATTTAGGAAAAGAACAAAGTGTTTTGGTAGGAAACTGGGGAGAGGGCAGTAAGTTGACCTATAAAAGAATACAACAGAAAACTATAATATTGAAAACAATATGATATCAAAGCAGGAAGAGCCAGATAGATCAATGGACTTGAATCAAGAATCCACATCTATTTGATCCAAACAGCTCTCTATATTTGAATTTAATATATGGTAAATGTGGTACCTCAAGTACGTGGGGGAAATTTAACAAATTGTGTTGTGACAACTGTTTATCTATTTGGAGAAAGGAAGTTAGATTCCTACCTCACACCATACACAAAAACTAATTTCAAAGAAATCAATATCTAAGTATACTCTAAAATGAGTATAAAAGTAATGGAAGAAAATATTAGAGAATAAATTTTATAACGTTGGAGGTGGGCAGGTCTTCCTAAGCAAAACAAAACTCACTAGCTATTAAAAAGAAATGATCAGCAGATTTGACAAAAAAGATTAAAATTTTTCTCCACAGAAAAACAGATATCATAAGCACAGTTGAAACACAAGATTAAGAATACTATATTTATGTATATATATGTGTATATATATATTTATAATATAATAATATATAATATAATAATATATGCAGAAGGTGGTTATTATTCATAACTTAAGAGTTCTTAAAACTGGTAAGAAAACCACAAACACAATTTAAAAATAGCAAATTCACAGGAGTACAAACCACAATAAAATGAGTTGTCAAGAAAATGCAAATTAAAAAGATACAGTAAAAAATTTAAGTATGATTATAATATTTCCTGTTAGTAGAAGGGTGGAGAAAGGCACTTTTGGTGGGGGTGTCCGTTAGTACCACTGCTCTAGAGAGGAATCTTGCTTCCTTGCTCAGAATTGTAAGTGTTCATTCTCTTCTACCTACAAATTCTATTTCTCAGAATCTATCCTACAGAAGTATTTATGAAATATTTGAAATAAGTATGAAAGGATATAGTTATGAGGATATTCAAGGCAGCATTACTTGTAAGGGGACCTTAACTTGGATTTTCTTCTCCAAGAATTTGCTGTTTCTTCTAGAGACAGCTTTTCCAGTTATTTATCTTGGGCTTTCTCTTTCATGCTATAGGCTTTAGAAAACTGTCTACTGACCCTTGGTTGTCCTCTTAGGTTCTATCCATTGATGTTTAAGATGAAAACAATGGGAAGCCTGTCTGAGAATTCTGTAACAAGCTCAACAGAGCTTGTCAATAGGCCAGCTTTGAGCAGGTGAGAGAATGGGGCACCAGTCAACGGAGCCACCATTTTACCTGTTGCCCCCAGACTCAGAGGCCCCTGGCATCTGCACTCAGGCTGCTCCCTCCTCCTCACAGTCCCCTCTGCTACCTAGGCTGTGATTTCCTCAGCTCTATTAATGAACAGTCTTCCATCTGCTTTCAGAAATTTGTTCCAGAAATTTGTTAAAATCATTTCACAGATGCCCCCCTCTTGTTTTCTTGGTGGTTGTAGGTTATAGCCTGTCTTATTCCTTTAGGTTCACTTTGATGGAATATTGGGAGGAAGGAGGAAAACAAACAAACAAAAAACAACTCATGTACTCAGTCTGCCATCGTGAACCACAAATTGGATGTATTATTTGCAATATTAGGAAATGAGACAACATAAACTTTCTTCAATAGGGAACTGCTTAAATGGATTATGCTACCTCTGATGTATGGAATACTCTATACTCAGAAAATGATGAATCAATGCAGTAATAGGAAAAGGCATGATATATTAAAATAAAGGAGTAAACTGCAGAAAGTATGTATAGTAACCCCACTTTTAGAAGATGTATATATGTACTTTCACAAAGGACTAGAAGATGCACAGAGAATGGCTAAGAGTGGTCATTTATCTGCCTTAATAAATGAAAGCAGTGGACCTGGTGTGGGGCTGGGACACAGAAGGAATTCCACCTTTTTGGTCTATATCATCCGTATTGTTCAGAATTTTTACAATGCATACAAAAAATCTTTGGGATTAACTGTCACACAAATATAAGACATCCTATTATTTAAATACTCCAATCCTTCCCATAGAGAGAGCTGCTCGACTAAGTTAAAGGTTGGCATATTATAGAGGATCCATGATACCTGATTTTTTTTAAATGCTGGTGGTAATTATTATTCTTTAAAACTTTTAAGAAAAAGTGCTTAACAGTAAAGCAATTGCCAGTTTATGTTTAAAAGCTTATAGACCTTTAAAAAATGCCTTCCAAGTCATTACATGTTGGCAGGTAGAACATGTCCTGTAGAATCAATTTGGCTTGGTATGCTTTTATGTCTGATTTCTGAACTGTTACATAATGACATTAGTAAACTGAGCTAGCTGAACTGCGCCAACTTTGATATTTCGGCTAGAATAATTTTACAACATCTTATTACTAAGGAACTGGTAAGGAATATAAATGTCCATCATTTTAATAAAATTAGATTTAGCTTTTTATTTCCAAAGAGCAGGGTCCAGAATAACGCACATGCAAAAGAGAATGCAGAGGCTTTAGCAGATACATGGATTCTAAAGTCTTCTCTGCTAAAAAGAAAATGTGTATCTAGGAATCTGTAATCTACCAGCCAGTCAATATTTTGGAGCATGTGAACAAATTCAAAGAAAGACTGAGAAATGGAGCTCAAGTCTGCAGAACTTCATTGGCTTCCAAGCTAAAATAAAACACAGATTCTTTGTCCTAAAATCCATGCACCATTGAAGGTCATGATTTCTCTAGCTTTGCTCAGAAAACAGTGAGCATCGTGAAGTCCCAAGTTGGCCTGTTGCTCCAGTCCCACATGGGTCTTGTCTCCCTGTGAGTTAGGCAGGGCTAGGGCCAGAACTCAGGACTTCAGAATCTGAATGGAGCACATCCAGTTCTCAATGGTCAAACCAAATTAAGCCGTAAGCTCAGAGTCAGGATGAACACACCATCACTATTTACATAGGAGGCAAAATTTGGCGGGGGGGGGGGGTGCATGCCTCCTTCTTCTACATGTGTGGTTTCTGATTTTTAAATGTCAGTTTTCACATCCTCACTATATTAATTGGATCTTTAGTAAAGCTAGATCTTTCTTGAAGCAGGCAAAGTAAAGAATGTCCAATTTGAAAAATAAGAAGGCCATGCACGTCAAAATGCTTGGAGACTGAAGTACTTACTACACATAGAGTATGACTTCTATCATTAACTAGGTGATCGGCATGTGGGGAAGGTCACTTACTCATTGAGGGTTTTAAAAAAACTTTTAAAATAAGATGATAAGACCATCTTTTCCAGCTTTAATAATTCAAGTCCTTCTGTTTTCATAGGTATCCATTTTCCATCAAGTTTGCAGAATTGGTCATTAAAAGATACCAAGTGTTTCACAAGAAAAGCTTCATTTGCGTTACAAATAACTAAAGCTAACTCTGGGAAACAATAAGGCACCCCCCCCCAAAAAAAAAACCTTTAAAATTTGTGTATTTTTTGTTTTTGTTTTTAATGCCAAAATTTTTATTTTTGAAAACTGCTTAGAGCAAAACTGTTTCACAATTCAGAAAGTGCAAATTAATTACTTCCTGCATGAGCCATGGTAAGATTAAAAAAAGGAAAAGCACAATTTTTTAAAAATTTTATAAAATTCTAAAGACCAACTACATAATTAATTTAGAGTTCAAACAAATTCAAAAAAATTTGTGTATTTTTTGAAAGCAATGATACAAACTTGAACTATTCATTTCCTGTCTGTTGACAATTCTATAAACAGCCAAATCAATTTTGGACATCAAGTCACATTTTTATGCGATATAGTTTTCCTAGCTGGAAATACAAGGGAAGAACACTGAAACCTTCATCATTACCTGGAAAACTGTAGAGAAACTCATCACATATCTCATTGAAAAACATTTCCATGTCTGAAAATGTATAATGTAAAAAACGGTCCTTGAAGAGTTCAACATAGCTTGAGAAACCCATGTGCTGAGGGCTTACCCATAATCTCAAGCAGTCCCATGCCATTTAACTTTTAAAATATACAGACCTCACAGAATAGGAGATTTAGCAGGATAGGTGACATAGGTAAAGAGAACACCTGTGATGAGAAGACCATTTGGAGTGCCTAGGGGACCAGCCAGTGGGGGGCCAGTCAGCGGGGCTTCCGACTCCTGGTTTCAGCTAAGGTCGTGATCGCAGGGTCATGGAATCAAGCGCTCTGTTCAGCTCTGTGCTCAGTGGGGAGTCTGCTGGAGCTTGTCTCTCTCCCTCCCACCCCAGTCTCTCTCAAATAAAAAAACCCTTAAAAAAAAAAAAGACCATTTTAAAAGGTTGAATTTTATGATATGTGAATTATATCAAAAGGAAAAAAGGAGGTTAAAAAAAAAGAGCATTCCACTGCTTTAAATGATTTAAATGCTGCAGACAGAAGCTCCCAGTGATCCTTCTGGAACGTTTCATTACAGTCTGCTCTTCTGTCTCCATTCTCCCTCCTCTTCCTGTACCATGTAATACTGCCGATGGACTCAGGATTTCTCAGGCCCTACACTGGTCTCTGGGCATCTACCAGGGTGAATCTGATTTTCTGAATCAGTCTCTCACTGAATCTTTTTTAGGAGGGAAGGGAATTTTGACTCCACGAAGCTTTGGTATCCTGACAAGTTCTCTGAGACAAAAGAAAGGGAATGGCTGTTCGCTAATTGTTGGTAAGTGACAGGGTTCTGAGTATCTGTTATCCTATCGATTGTCACAAATAATTATAGGGTCAAGATTCTTCCTCCCCTACTCTAGATGAAAACACTGAAGCTCTGAGTGCAGTTTCATGTTCACCCAGGATTTTTTTTTTTTAAGATTTTATTTATTTATTTGACAGACAGAGATCACAAGCAGGCAGAGAGGCAGACAGAGAGAGAGAGTAAGGAAAGCAGGCTCCCAGCTGAGCAGAGAACCCAATGCGGGACTTGATCCGAGGACCCTGAGATTATGACTTGAGCCAAAGCCAGAGGCTTAATCAGCTAAGCCACCCAGGCGCCCCACACCCAGGATGTTCTCTTTGGAAGGCACAGCTTAAAACCAGTTTTCTGAACTGAGCAAGGGAAAATTTACTAAAAACAACACAAAGCTCATTTAAAAAAAAAAAGAAGTGGCATCATTTGCTGGTACCTTTGAATTTGAACATAATCACACTTTGAATAATCCCCTGAAGAATATGTTCCCTTCTAGAAGGATATTTATGGAGATGTGATTTTCCAATATTCAAAAAAAAAAAAAAAAGAAGAAGAAAAAGAAGGAAACACACAAAGACTATTTCCTCACAACTGAAGATAATGCACAAACCCCTCATTGGGAAAACGAGACTTATTGCTCCTTTGGCAGCGCCTGGGCTTGCCGGAGCAAATGGGACCGCTTTTCCCTTTAACTGGACTTGTCTCAGAGTCTCATCTGCCATCCTTTCCTCCTCCTGCCAATCAATCCAGGTCAAGCAAATTTTGGTTGCATTTGCCTGGGTGCAGAAAGAAAAGCTGCAGCATCTGGAGTTATCTTCTGGGGTGCTCCTGGTATCCGAGATTTGCAAAATGAATCATCTCTCAACTGCTGCAGCCATTGATGGCTGCATGGCCAAGGCTGTACAAGAAGAGCTCAGGTTCTGAGAACTGCTCATAGGTTCTGAGAACTGCTCATGGGTGTTATATCTTGGTAGAGATTGACTTGAAGACAGACTGCTTGGGTTTGAATCCCAGGCTCCACCTCTTCATAGCCGTGTGAACTTAGCAAGTGACATACTCTCTCTGTGGCTATTTCCTTATCTACAAATTAGGGCTAGGAACAGCTTCCATCCCCCAGACTGTGCTTGAACAGTTCCTGTTCAAGAAATTATTTTAAAAATGGAAGGAGGAGTCAAGATGGCAGAAGAGTAGCAGACTGAGATGACTTCAGGTCGCAGGAGTTCATGTAGATAGTTACTAAACCATTCTGAACACCTACAAACCCAACAGGAGATCGAAGAGAAGAAGAGCAGCAATTCTAGAAACAGAAAATCAGCCACTTTCTGAAAGGTAGGACCTGTGGAGAAGTGAATCCGAAGCGACAGGAAGATAGACCGCCGGGGAGTGGCTGGCTCCTGGCAAGTGGCAGAGCAACGGAGCACAAAATCAGAACTTTCAGAAGTCTGCTCCACTGAGGGACATCGCTCCAGAGGCTGAGCGGGGGTGAAGCCCATGCTGTGACAGCGTGGTCTCAGGTCCCACAGGGTCACAGAAGGATCGGGGGTGTCTGGGTGTACCAGAGATTGCAGGTATCAGAGTGGGGAAGCCAGCTACAGAAGTGGAGCTGAGGAGTGAGCACTCAGCTCTGGGTTACCTTAAACTGTGATCCATGGCACAGTCAGGTCACTGCTCCTGAAACAGGGACCCCACAAGTGGCAGATCCGGGGAGACTCACCTTCCTTCTCTGGAGTCAGAAATCTGCTGGGTTTGGAGACTCCAAACAGGGCTGTGTGCCCGAGACAGAGATGCTCGGTCACAGGCCAGGTGAGCTTGGAGCGAAACAAGAGACCAGGGAGATGGGAAGGACTGATGGCTTTTCTCCAAGGGCAGACTGAGGGGGCCCAAACTCTCAGCTCCTCCAGCTGGAGATTGGGGAGGCCGCCATTTTCATTCCTGTCCTCCAGAGCTCTATGGAAAGCATTCAGGGAACAAGAGTTCCCAAGAGTGAACTGAGCAGATTACTTAGCTTGGCCCCTGGAAAGGGCAGTGCAATTCCACCTCAGACAAAGACATTTGAGAATCACTACAACAAGCCCCTCCCTCAGAAAATTAGCAAGAACATCCAGTCAAGACCAAGCTCACAGATCAAGGAGAACAGGGGAATTCCAGAGGAGGGGAAAGCAAAGCATGGAATTCATGGCTTTCTCCCCAAGATTTTTTAGTCTTGCAAAGTTAATTAATTTTTTTTAATTTTATATTTTTTCTTAATCTAATTTTTTTCAATTTTTACTCTTTACTCTTTTAATGTTTTTTAACTAGTTTATCTTAACAATACCTTTCTTTTTTAAAAAATCTTTTTGAACCTTCATTATTATAGTCATATTTTATCCTTCATTGTATCTAACTTTATTTTTTGTATACATATAGGGTTTCTTCTTCTAAAAAAAATTTGGGATACAACTTCTTCTAATAGATCAAAATATACCATAAATCTAGCACAGGGCTTTGTTCTAGTTTCCAGCCTGAGCAAATTCTCTCCAAGTTCTTTTCTTTCTATTCCCAACCAATATATCAACTCCTTTTTTACAATTTTTTAAAAATTTTTATCTTTACAGTCATATTCCATCCCTTCATTGTATTTATACTTATTTGTGTGTGTGTGTGTATATACATATATATTTTTTCTTTTTTTAAAATTTTGGTAGGTAGTTTCTTCTAAGAGACCAAAATACACCCAAAATCAATTGTGTGGCTCTATTCTATTCAGCAGTCTTATATATATATATATATATATTTTTTAAACTTCTTTTAACCCCCTATCTTCTCCCCCATGATTTGGGGTCTCTTCTGATTTGGTTAAGGCACATTTTTCTGGAGTCTTTGCCACTACTTTAGTATTTTGTTCTTTCATTCATATATACTTATCTGGATAAAATGACAAGGTGCAAAAACTCACCACAGGGGAAAAAAAAAAAAAAAACCAAGAGGCAGAACCAAAGGCTAAGGACCTAATCAATATAGACATTGGCAAAATGTCAGATCTAGAGTTCAGAATGATGATTCTCAAGGTGCTAGCTGAGTTCAAAAAAGGCATGGAAGATATAAGAGAAAACTTGTCTGGAGAAATAAAAGCCCTTTCTGGAGAAATAAAATACCTAAAATCTAACCAAGCTGAAATTTTTAAAAAGCTATTAATAAGGTGCAATAAAAAAATCGAGGCTCTTACCACTAGGATAAATGAGGCAGAAGAGAGAATTAATGATAGAGAAGATAGGAGAATAAAGAAGCTGAGAAAAAGAGAGACAACTACTGGACCACGGGGGGAGAATTTGAGAGATAAGTGATACCAAAAGACGAAACAATATTAGAATAATTGGGATTCCAGAAGAAGAAAGCAAGAGGGGACAGAAGGTATACTGGAGTGAATTATTGTAGAGAATTCCCCTAATAAAAAAAAAACAAAACCTCCATCAATATGCTGTTTACAAGAAATTCATTTTAGACCCAAAGACATCTCCAGATTTAAAGTGAGGGGGTTGAAAACAATTTACCATGCTAATGGACATTTAAAGAAAGCTTGGGTGGCAATCTTTACATCAGATAAATTAGATTTGAAGCCAAAGACTATAATAAGAGATGAGGAAGGACACTATATCATACTCAAAGGGTCTGTCCAACAAGAAGATCTAGCAATTTTAAATATCTATGCCCCTAACATGGGAGCAGCCAACTATATAAACCAAATAATAACAAAATCAAAGAAATACATCGACAATAATACAATAACAGTAGGGGACTTTAACACTCCCCTCACTGAAATGGACAGATCATCCAGGCAAAAGATCAACAAGGAAATAAAGGCCTTAAATGACACACTGGACAACATGGACATCACAGATACATTCAGAACATTCCATCCCAAAGCAACAGAATACACATTCTTCTCTAGTGCACATGGAACATTCTCCAGAATAGATCACATCCTGAGTCACAAATCAGGTCTCAACTAGAACCAAAATATTGGAATCATTCCCTGCATATTTTCAGACCACAATGCTCTGAAATTAGAACTCAATCACAAGAGGAAATTTGGAAAGAACCCAAATACATGGAGGCTAAAGAGCATCCTACTAAAAAATGAATGGGTCAACCAGGAAATTAAAGAATAATTGAAAAAATCCATGGAAACAAATAATAATGAAAACACAACCGTTGAAAATCTGTGCGACCCAGCAAAGGCAGTCCTGAGAGGAAAATATATAGCGATACAAGCCTAACACAGGAAACAGGAAAGGTCTCAAATACACAACCTAACCCTACACCTAAAGGAGCTGGAGAAAGAACAGCAAAGAAAGCCTAAACCCAACAGGAGAAGAGAAATCATAAAGATCAGAGCAGAAATCATTGAAATTGACACCCAAAAAACAACAGAACAAATTGATGAAACTGGGAGCTGGTTCTTTGAAAGAATTAATAAGATGATAAACTCCTCACCAGACTCATCAAAAAGAAAAGAGAAGGGACCCAAATCAATAAAATCATGAATGAAAGAGGAGATATCACAACCAACACCAAAGAAATACAAACAATTATAAGAACATGTTATGAGCAACTATGCACCAGCAAATTTGACAATTTGGAAGAAATGGATGCATTCCTAGAGACATATAAACTACCACAACTGAACCAGGTTGAAATAGAAAACCTGAACAGTAAGGAGATTGAAGCAGTCATCAAAAATCTCCCAAAAAACAAAAGAGCCCAGGGCCAGATGGCTTCCCAGGGGAATTCTACTAAGCACTTAAAGAAGAATTAATTCCTGTTCTCCTGAAACTGTTCCAAAAAATAGAAATGGAAGGAAGACTTCCAAACTCATGTTATGAGGCCAGCATTACCTTAATCCCAAAACCAGACCACGACCCCATCAAAAAAGAGAATTACAGACCAATATCCTAGATAAACACAAATGCAAAAATTCTCAACAAAATACTAGCCAATAGGATCCAACAGTACATTAAAAGGATTATTCACCACGACTAAGTGGCATTTATTCCAGGGCTGCAAGTTTGGTTCAACATCCACAAATCAATCAGTGTGATATGATACATTAATACAAGAAAGAACAAGAACCACATGATACTCTCAATAGATGCTGAAAAAGCATTTGACAAAGTACAGCATCCTTTGCTGATCAAAACTCTTCAAAGTGTAGGGATAGAGGGTACATACCTCAATATCATCAAAGCATCTATGAAAAACCCACAGCAACTATCATTCTCAATGAAAAAAAACTGAGAGCTTTTCTGGGTCAGGAACACAGCAGGGATGTCTATTATCACCACTGATATTCAACATAGTACCAGAAGTCTTAGCCTCAGCAATCAGGCAACAAAAAGAAATTAAAGGCATCCAAATTGACAAAGAAGTCACACTATCACTCTTTGCAGGTGATATGATGCTTCCTGTGGAAAACCCAAAAGACTCCACTCGGAATCTGCTTGAAATTGTACATGAATTCAGTAAAGTGTCAGAATATAAAATCAATGCACAGAAATCAGATGCATTTCCATACACCAAAATCAAGACAGAAGAAAGAGAAATTAAAGAATCCATCCCGTTTACAGTTACACCCAAAACCATAAGATACCTAGGAATAAACCTAACCAAAGAGGCAAAGAATCTGTACTCATAAAACTACAAAGTACTCACGAAAGAAATTGAGGAAGACAAAAAGAAATGGAAAAATGTTCGATGCTCATGGATTGGAAGAACAAATATTGTGAAAAATGTCTATGCTACCTAAAGCTACCTACAGGTTTCATGCAATCCCTATCAAAATCCCATCCATTTTTTCAAAGAAATGGAACAAATAATCCTAAAATTTATATGGAACCAGAAAAGACCTCAAATAGCCATAGGAATGTTGGAAAAGAAAGCCAAAGTTGGTGGCATCACAATTCCAGACTTCAAATTCTATTACAAAGCTGTCATTATCAAGACAGTATGGTACTGGCACAAAAACAATCACATAGATCAATGGGACAGAATAGAGAGTCCAGAAACAGAACCCTCAACTCTATGGTCAACTAATCTTCAACAAAGCAGGAAAGAATGTCCAGTGAAAAAAGACAGTCTCTTCAACAAATGGTGTTGGGAAAATTGGACAGCCACATGCAGAAGAATGAAAGTGGGCCATTTCCTTAAATCACACACAAAAATAGACTCAAACTGGATGAAAGACCTCAATATGAGACAGGAATCTACAAAATCATTGAGGGGATCACAGACAGCAACCTCTTCGACTTCAGCCACAGCAACTTCTTCCTAGAAACACGGCCAAAGACAAGGGAAGCAAGGGCAAAAATGAACTATTGGGACTTCATCCAGATCAAAAACTTTTGCACAGTAAAGGATACAGTCAACAAAACCAAAAGACAACTGACAGAGTGGGAGAAGATTTCCAAATGACATATCAGATAAAGGGCTAGTATCCAAAATCTAGAAATAAAACTTATCAAGCTCAACACCCAAAAAACAAATAAGCCAATCAAGAAATGGGCAGAGGACATGAACAGACATTTCTGCAAAGAAGACATCCAGGTGGCCAACAGACACATGAAAAAGTGCTCCATATCACTTGTCTTCAGGGAAATACAAATCAAAACCCCAGTGAGATACCACCTCACGCCAGTCAGAATGGCTAAAATTAACAAGTCAGGAAATGACAGATGCTGGTGAGGATGCAGAGAAAGGGGAACCCTCCTACAGTGATGGTGGGAATGCAAGCTGGTGAAGCTACTCTGGAAAAAAGCATGGAGGTTCCTCAAAAAGTTGAAAATAGAGCTACCCTATGACCCAGCAATCGCACTATTGGTTATTTACCCTAAAGATACAAATGTAGTGATCCGAAGGGCCACTTGGACCCAAATGTTTATAGCAGCAATGTCCACAATAGCCAAACTATGGAAAGAACCTAGATGTCCATCAACAGATGAATGGATAAAGAAGATGTGAGGTGTGTGTGTGTGTGTGTGTGTGTGTGTGTGTGTGTGTGTGATGGAATACTAAGCAGCCATCAAAAGAAATGAAATCGTGCCATTTTCAATGACGTGGATGGAACTAGAGGGTATTATGCTGAGCGAAATAACTCAATCAAAGAAAGACAATTATCATATGCTCTCCCTGATATGAAGAATTTGAGAGCCAACATGGGGGGTTTGGGGGATAGGGAAGGAAAAAATGAAACAAGATGGGATCGGGAGGGATTCAAACCATAAGACACTCTTAATCTCACAAAACAAACTGAGGGTTGCTGGGGGAAGGGAGGTAGGGAGAGGTTGGTTAGGTTAAGGACATCGGAGATGGTATGTGCTATGGTGAGTGCTATGAAGTGTGTAAACCTGGTGATTCACAGACCTGTACCCCTGGGGCTAATAATACATTATATGTTAATTAAAAATTTTAAAAATCATTAAAAAATGAAAATGAATATGGATGTTCACTAAAGGACTTGAAGAAATCGCTTTCCTTATATTATTTTGTTAACTCGTCTGTGCATGCTCATGTGAATTAGAAATTGGTCAATATCAATTCTTATGACCCGATTTGCTTTGCATAAAATGCAATCAGCCAGCAACCCAGAAGGAAGGATCAACAAAGATCTAATTCTTTGTGGGAAGATCGGTAAAAATGGCCTCTCAATGTCTATGATATTACCCAAAATGTCTGCAGCTGTTCAGAAAATACACACATACTCAACACATACCATTGCCCCAAGGAAGATGAAGCAGAAAGAAGAGAAACATGGTTTTTACTTCAGACCTTTGGGAATGAAGCTCCAGATAGGATCACTGACTGGCCCTGTTCGAACTCCAGTAGAACGAAGACTGGCCTGTACCTCAGCTCCTCAAAGAGCCTCCCCCATCTCAGAGAAACCATTTAGCCCAGTATCTAGTGCATAACCATGTTTTTCTTGGAAGGAACAAAGGCTGGCTTAAATGTGTAGATATTAAATATTTATTTGCAAGGACTTCAAAAATTTCCTCCACCCACGTTTCTCATGTTAAGGAGGAGGCCAAACGGTGCTTTGGCATTCTCCAGTGGCACCTTCTCCAAGTCCAAGGACATCTGGTCACCACCGTGTCATGCTCCTGGGAAGGAATAAATCACCTGAGAGTGACAGACTGTTTCCTCTGGAAAAAGACCAAGCTTACCCAAATAGTTGTTGCTCTTGTGCATCTCGGTGATGTTGATTTTGGTGGCTCCTTGGGGGATCTCGACCACGCGGTGGTAGCCCAGGCTGGTAAGGGCGTGCTTGAACACGCCCGACACAACCTGACAGCCTGTGTTGTCGCCGCCGCACACCCCGCATTTGTCCACCACCTTGTCTGAGCCCAGGTAGTCATCACAGCCAATGCTCTGCAGAGAGGTGGAAAACAAAAGACTCTTGGAGCACATCACAGGAGCATGGGGGGGAGACAGAGAGAGGAGGGAATGGAAGATCTTTTGGTGGGTCTTGAACTGACCCCCCTCCTGCCCCCCATTCAGCTCCTGCAGTGTCCAAGTGCATTCTTCCCTCACTTGACAGAGAGTCACAAAGTATCCACTCTGGGTAAGGAACTTCTTCTCAAGGTATGTGGGATACGTACACTCTGGGTGCAGGGGGGAGGCCACAGACAGTAAAACACGACACGTAAATCAAACAGTATGCTTGGGGGTGGCAAATGATAAGGAGAAAAATAATGGAGAGAGAAGGAATAAGGAGACCGTGGGGACCAGTCACTTGTTTACACTGGCTGGACAGTGAATTTGTCTTGAAAATCCATCCCCCTTGTTGGACTCAGAGAAGAGACCATCTGGGATTTTTTTTTAAGATTTTATTTACATATTTGAAAGAGAGCATGAGCGGGGGGAGTGACACAGGGAGAAGCAGACTCCCCACGGAGCAGGGAACCCGACTCAGGGCTCATTACTGGGACCCTGGTATCATGACCTGAGCCAAAGGCAGATGCTTAACTAACTGAGCCACCCAGGTGACCCATCTGGGGTTTTTATATAAAGTTCTTTGGGACCATGATAAGTACTGTATCTACAATTGGGATTTGTCCCCAAGTTCTTTGTTCTAAATGATAGACTGTATAAACGCTTAGCAAAGGATCCTCAGAAGTGGTACTCACAGGCCCAGTGTCTTAGGAAATTAACACAAATTTGTTGAGATCTGGGTCTCCACTGGTCAGTGGAGCTCTGAAGAAGCAGGAGCAGCAGTATTTTCCTTGGCACCCCCAACGCATTTTTCCCAGGGGTAAAGGGGGAAGGGAGGCAATGGCCAGATGATCCACATAAAAATAAATGAAGGGGTGATCCTTGTTCAGACAGGCCTATCAGCATTGAAAGGAACTCCACTGACCTTCCTGAACTTCCTCCAAAAAAGATTCTTCCCATTACTCATTATAAGACCTTTTAGCTTTATCATTCCCCTCCCTGCTCATGTTTTCTGTTGGGACAATTTTTTTTGCATGAAAAAAAATTAAACCTTGGAACAAAGGGCAAGATCATTATCTTTATGCCATCCTTTCCCACTTCTGGAGCTGATTCCATAGGGCTCACGATCATGCTTTCTGAACCTAAAATTTGGACGTGTGGTCTGAGCAAAGAATTCCGTCACGTTTCTACGGGTAAATGGAAGGGAGCAGACAACAGCTTGGACAATGCAGTACTGAGATGACAGGATCAGTTCACTGGGTTCTGGGGATCGGGAATGACACTTGAAGTCAGAATGGGATTCTAAAACTTGAGACGCACGTTTGCTGAATCACAGGCTTGTGTTGGTTCTCGAATTCTAAGAGTAATCATCAGACCACATCTCAGGGGGAAAAGTGGTCAACAAACCGTTCAAAATCCACTTTTGGTTTTGTGAAATATCCTTGGGTCTGTTTTTGTGGGCCTTACAGGTCAAATCCTATATGCAGAGTCAAATCAGAGGAGGTTCAGGCCTTCCCCTCCAAACTCACACTTGACTGACATCTTTCTGTAGGCACTATACCTGTACATTATTATTTCCATATTCCTGAGGGCACTTTAGTTCCTCAATAATAACTGGTCTCCTCACAAATAGCTTCTCTGTAAAACATTATTTCTGACAGTAACAGAACATCATCTCAGCATGTTCACCCACATCCAATTAACCTTTCAAAATGCCATGTTTGCTATGTATTTCCCCTCCCTCAACTATTTCTTGCCCCTGCTCCATGCACTTTTTAGTAGAAAAATAAGGAAAATGTTTTCCATGCATGATTTCCATCCCTGACCCCTTGGGTTCTCCTTGGCTTTGAAAGAAAGCAAGAAATAAACAAAATACCACAGGTCTCACCAAATTAAGGACATGCCTCTGATTGTCCCTGATGGGGCAGATGGAGAGAAAAGTGGGTCGGCACACAGTCCGTTTCCTGTCTAGCAAAGCCTCACCCTCCTTCCTTTGCATTCCTGCTACCCATGGACTCCGTTTGTCCCAGACCGAGCTCATCCTCACGGGGCACGCCAGTATAGGGAACGCTGAGTACAAGGCGTGAGGTAGGAATGAACACACAGGAAGTAGGAAAGCATGTTCGCGGAATGACTTGGCTCCAGTGTAGGGTTGCTGGGAGGGATGAAATCAGGCTGGAGAATTCAGCTGAAGCGTTTAAGAATCTTGGTTTCCACGATGAGGAATGAGAATTTTATCTGACGGCATCAGCAATAACCACTGGATGTCTCAAAAAAGCAAGGGCCGTGCTCGGATTTGTTTTCTGGGTGATAGCTTTGACTGTTGTGGAGAGGGTCCCAGAGTGGGAGGAACAGATAAGCTAGTGAGTCTCTCTCATCTAAATAGAGTGTCAGGGATATTTCAAGGATAAATGAGAGCCCTCGAAGACGAGGACGGACATCCCACGAATCCTCAGCCCCCAGCCCAATTAGAATGGGATGATCATAAGGTTGGTTTCAGACAACCACAGCTCGGCTAAATGTCATTTAATCTTGTGAAACAGATATTATATTAAAATGCTCTGCACAGTTCCATCAATGCTACCCCACACGCCGGTTTCCTGCGTAGCACGGCCTCTCTGGAGGACTCGAGACATAGGAAGAGAAGATTGTAGCAGTTTTTCCTGACTGACGTCTAGATGGCCTGGAGGTTGGCTTCCGTGAAGCCTGCAGCCTCACAAGTGCGACCAAGAACTAAAGGTGACATCCTGTTTCCTCAAGGTTGGATGGTGGCTTCCTTCTGGGGTCATTGCGGAAGACATCTCCACCACCATCCATACGTTTGGGGACAACGCCCAGAAATGAATTGGGCCGGAATTCTGGCTTGCACCTTAGGAAGCTGGTCAGTTGGTCTCTATGGGGATGACTTAAAAATGCTGGTCTGTGTCTCCAAACTCAGAGGTCTGTAGGGGCTTCAAGTGGGCACTCGAGTCTGCTGGATCCAGGTTTTGTGCTGGCTCGGCCACTTGGCAGTGCTAATCTTTGGATGTGTTAATTAGCCATCCTAAGCCTTTGGTGTTTTGTTGCTGGGGATGGTATGTGTCTGTCTCACAGCAATGCTGGGGGATCTAATGAGGTAAACATAGAAGGCACCTAGCAAAATGCCAGAATAGGGGGATTTCTCAGAAAACATGGGGTTTTGTTATTCATTGTCTTCCTATACTGGATTTCGTCAGTAACCTATCCATTTTCAAGTAAATTCTATCATCACATAACCACAGACCCGCTCCTATTTCTAGAACACTCCCTAGTACTTTCCAGTTGCAGACATTCTCTTCCTCATTTGGAGAAAGTCAGAAAAATCCAAAGAGCTAAGAAGAAAAGTCACCTTTCCCCATAAAGGTAAGGGACGTTGCATGGCCCCTTCACCCTCACTGCTCCAACAGCGCCAAGTGAAAAGGGACAGGATGAACATCTGCTCCTCGATCTACTTTTATTTCATTCTTTTTTTTTTTAACCATGTACTGCGGTTCCAAAGAGATATTTCCATCTGTTACAAAGGCAAATGGACAACTATCAGACATCCTTAGTATTCTTCTAGCGATTTCTACAACATGTTGTAGGAGAATTTTACACGTTGCAAGCCATCACAAGAGAAATTGCTCAAGAATTACCCCCAATTGTGTGCCAAACTAACCTAAATAAAATTTCCTGAGGGAGATGAGCCATCTGCATAACGTGTCTGGTGGTGGATTTCACTGGGAGGAGGCCTCCGTATATCCTGGCAGGGTAGGCCGGTGCCAGGCCTGCAGATAGTATGGCTTCTGATTCCCTGATGGGAAGCAGATGTTTCTGTGTGTGCTCAGTAAACACACCAGATATGGAAACCCCAACTGGTTGGCTAGATGACACAGACAGGTAACAAGATGTGTCTTAATAATTGTGCCGTCACAACAGGGTGGGGGAATGTTATTATTAAAATGATAAGTAGCTAACACCAATTTACTTTTATTTGTAGTAAGCTAATTTGTGAGAATACATACAGATGCCAGAACTTTTATTCATGACATTCCGTTGAAAGAAGTCCTTTGCATAAGGATAAATATCTCTCTCTTATTACTATTAGGAATGTACATCAATACAATCTTCCTGGAAAGCCATTTGGTAATATATACTGTTTGATCCCAATTCTTCTACGAATTTATGCTAAGGAAGTGATAAGAAAGCAAGCCAATGATTTCTGTAGGAAGCAGCTCATCACAGTTGTTATTATCAATTAAAAAAATCAGAAACATTTTAAGTGTCCAACATAGAAAAACAGTTAAACAATATATAGAAATTCTCTGGAAAATGCTGGATGGGTCTTTCTCCCATTGTCATTCTCATTAAAATCTGCCAGCACTTATGCCTGCCTGTTTGACCTTCAGTATCATTCAGGAAATATTTCCTGAGGCAACCCCTACTATGTGCCAATAAGTTGTAGACAAGGAGACATGAGGGTAAAACAAACATGATTCCTACTTATGGTCGAAATCAGTGGTTGGCAAATGACAGACCATGGGCCAAATCTGGCCCACAACCCGTTTTTGTAAATAAAGTTTTATTAGAACACAAACCTGCCCATTTGTTTACTTATTGTCTAGGGCTGCTTTTGTGCTGTTACAGAAGGGTTGTATGGTTGCAACAGAGATAGCATGGCCCCCAGCACCCAAGATATTTATGATCTGGTGCTTTATAGAAAAGTTGCCAACCTCTGGACTAAATTGGAAGGTGGACATGATCCCATGATTCAGTGCAGTATATCGAGGCAGGAGGGAGATGTGCAGAGCCCTGTGTGGCCAAGACTGAGGATTGGGCTAAAGCTTCCAGATTTACCTCTGCTTGCCCTCACCTATTTCTTATATGCCACCCACTCGACTTCTCCCAATCTGTCTCGACCCTAAAACAGAAGGCAAAGAGCTGCCATCTTCTACCTCACTAGTCTTCAAGTGTTGTTGTTGTTGTGGTTGTTTTAAGCAGAAGAAACATACTTCTCAAACAAAACCTCATGCAGAAATGCAGGATTCCAACATACAAAATGAGATAGGATTTGGAAGTTCAGCATCTCACCTTCCTACCTTCTCCCTCATGACCACGGTTTCTCAATCATCGCTCTAGGGACATTTTGGGCCAGAGAGTTCCCAGGTGTGGAGGCCTGTCTTCTGCATTGTAGGATGGTTGATGACACCCCTGGCTTCTGGATGCCAGTGGCATTTCTCCCCTCAGTGGGACAAATGAAAATGTATCTAGACATTGCCACATGTCCCTGTAGTAAGAGTCACCTTCAACTGATTAAGAATCAACACTCTAGCATAATCCATAGCTCATGGGACACCGGAGAAGAGCATGATAGATCCCCCAGAAAGCATCAGAACAATGGAAGTTCCAAAGAAGCACCAAGCAGCACTCTGTCCATGTCAGAATCTAATGAGCAAAGAATATTTATTATCCAGTTTTTTAAAAAACTATTTCCACACTGCGATCAAACTAACCAGTATCCTAGGGCCCTTCAAGCTTGCCATCTGACTTAATTTTAGTGTGAGCAGGATTACATACTGGAAAGAGCACAGTGCCTAGTATGCGGTAGGTTCTAAATAAGTGTTGAATGAAAGAGTAGCTGGTTGAGGCATCAAGAGATCAAAGTTACAGGACAAATTTTCTCCCTCAACTGCTCATCTCTAAGGTGTCTTCTGGTGCTGAGCTGTTTCTGAAAAAGAGAGGTACAGCCCCAATGTGAGGAATCCTGCCATGTCTAAATTCAGAGGAATTTGCCGTATGTCGACAAAATTAAATTAGAAACAGGAACCCATGGGAAACAAACTGACACTGTCATTCATTTGAAGAGAAGAAACGGTCCACGGGATGAAAGGTATTTTGGCTTCCCTAATGAAGGCCATTGTGGAACTAGTGATCTGGTTTTAATCAGGCTTATGCTTGTTGCTTTTCAGTACCTTATCCTGTTTCATTAGAGAATAGCACCTTTACCCAGTGACTTCAGTGGAAGAAAATGTTGGCGCTCTCGCCGGATAAAGTTGGGTGAGAATCAGCTGCAGTGATGTTTACTAATTTGATGAAAGAAGCCCCGAGAGGGAAACACTTCACATACTGTAAGAGAGTTACCACCCTCGTTGCCATGAGGGTCGTCTTTCTGTGGAGAGTAGGGGTGTTCCAAACTAGAAAGTGCCAATGCTTCACTTTCATGGTCTTCCTCCAGGTGGCTTAAAATGGGGGCGGCGGGGGGGGATGTATGAATAATGACAATGACAACTGCTTTTATTATAAAAATGAGGTATATATTTTTTTGCATTGAATAGTAGAAACCTCTAGACTTCCCTTTACTTTTTTTTAATGATTTTATTTACTTTGTCAGAGAGAGTGAGAAAGAGAGAGCACAAGAGCACAAGCAGAGGGAGTGGCAGGCAGAGGGACAAGTAGGCTCCCTGCTGAGCAAGGAGCCCAACGTGAGCCTCGATCCCAGGACCCTGGGATCATGACGCATCCTGGGATCATGACCTGAGCCGAAGGCAGACACTTAACCAATTGAGCCACCCAGGTGCCCCTCCACCTTACTCTTTAAAATGTACGGCTGTATGGTGAATTCTCTGTTTTAAAAGAACTCTGTTTAAAATACTTGGTCAGGGCGCCTGGGTGGCTCAGTGGGTTAAACCTCCGCTTTCGGCTCAGGTCATGATCTCAGGGTCCTGGGATCGAGTCCCGCATCGGGCTCTCTGCTCAGCAGTGAGCCTGCTTCCCCCTCTCTCTGCCTACTTGTGATCTCTCTCTCTCTCTCTCTCTCTGTCAAATGAATGAATAAAATCTTAAAAAAATAAATAAATAAAATAAAATACTTGGTCAGAACAAACACATTAAAAAATGTTCAACATCACTTGGCATCAGAGAAATACAAATCAAAACCACAGTGAGATACCACCTCACACTAGTCAGAATGGCTAAAATTAACAAGTGAGGAAATGACAGATGCTGGCGAGGATGAGGAGAAAGGGGAACCCTCCTACACTGTTGGTGGGAATGCAAGCTGGTGCAGCCAGTCTGGAAAACAGCATGAAGGTTCCTCAAAAAGTTAAAAGTAGAGCTGCCCTACAGCCCAGCAATTGCTATTTACCCTAAAGATACAAATGTAATGATCCGAAGGGGTACATGCACCCTGATGTTTATAGCAGCAGTTTCCACAACAGCCAAACTATGGAAAGAACCCAGATGTCCACCGACAGATAAATGGATAAAAAAGATGTGGTTCATATATACAACAGAATGTTACTCGGCCAACAGAAAAATGAAATCTTGCCATCTGCAATGATGTGGATGGAACTAGAGGGTATTATGCTAAGCGAAATAAGTCAATCAGAGAAATACAATTACCATATGATCTCACTGATACGTGGAATTTAAGAAACAAAACAGAGGATCATAGGGGAAGAGAGGAGAAAAAAAACAAGACAAAACCAGAGAGGGAGACAAACCACAAGAGACTCTTAATCATAGCAAACAAACTGAGGGTTGCTGAAGGGGAGGGGATGGGGTAACTGGGTGACGGGCATTAACGAGGGCACAGGATGTAATGAGCAGTGGGTGTTACATGGACCGATGATGACTCACTGAACTCTACCTCTGAAACCAATAATACATTATATGTTAATTAGTTGAATTTAAATTTTAAAAAATGGAAAAAAAAGAAAAGTGATTCAAAAGAATAAAACTTAAAAAATAAACTGTATATATATTTAGAGAAAAAGGGAAATACTTGGTCAGATTGTATGGAAACTCTATAGGGCCTCAGGAGGGGCCCATACCATGTGGGGTAGGTCTGTCAGATACTGTGGCTTGGGGTGGCCAAGGGGTCAGGACTAGGAAGTTTCCTGGAGAAAGGAGCAAAGAGACACTGTCTGCATTCTGTAAGATGAAGTTCTGGAAGCAAGTATTGGCAAAAAGGCAATGGTGAATTGGGTTGATGACTGTGTCCTAGGATGGAGGCTGTTTGCACCCTGGTCTCATTTCTATGGCCTTCTGGGCTCAGGCAGCCTGAAGTCTACAGGTGTGGGTCCAACCAGAAGGCTCTCTGAGGACTGTGGGTGAATCCAGCACCTACCAGAAGGCAATGAGGGAGACTCTTGTTTGCATACTTGTCATTTCCTTGACACAGAGTGTCTCTCCAAATGTGCCTGTTTGCCTCTCTCTCCACAAGATGGCACCTAGAAGCCTTGGTAAAAGGGTACTCACCTAAGCAACTAATATTTTAGGAATAGGAGACAGTGGTTGAACATTTAAAGGATGGTTGTTGAGAAACACCAGAAGGGCCGGCTCAGCAATTCAGGCTGATTGCATATTGATGCTTGTTACCATAGGACTTTCCCTTCTCAAAACGTTTTCGTGGAGCATTTAAAAATGTGAGTGGGGACGCCTGGGTGGCTCACCTTCCGCTCAGGTCATGATCCCAGGGTCCTGGGATCGAGCCCCGCATCGGGATCTCTGCTCTGTGGAGAGCCTGCTTCCTCCTCTCTCTCTGTCTGCCTCTCTGCCTACTTGTGATCTCTGTCTGTCAAATAAATAAAATCTTTAAAAAAACAATGTGAGTGAACTATTCAGACCTTTTATTATCTGATTGTTCATGACAATGCTTAGAAATCTGCATGAATGCTTTAAACATTGGGAGTTAATGGGCTTTTGGATGCCACTGGATGATCTCCAAGGATGGCTGAGACGACTGGCTGGCTGGGGAGATGAAGAAAGAAAAGTTCTGGGGGCTTGAGTCCCAAGGCTGTGAAGTCAGAAACAGCATACCGAAATGCTCTTTTCAGATGCTTAGCAGACACAGGCGTGGAATTGGAGATGGAGAGACTGGAGGTTGAGAAGCACAAAGACAATTACATTTGGATGGGCACAGGGGGAAGGAGACCTGGATGGAGAGAGGGATTAGAATGCAGGGCAAAGGCACACTGCCGATGTTATGCTGAGGGCACAGCCAATGGACTATTCTATTGAAGGATGCTCTGCTGAAGGTGAAGAAGGAAGTCTTCTAGGTCCATGGTGTGGGAACCTGGAAGACTAGAAATGTTGCCTATTTCAACCAGAAGCCTTACAGATGCCGTGGGGGGCGGGGTGGGAGGTGTGCAGACCCGTGATGGAGTCATCTCAGAGCCAGGATCTTGGTCATTACTTCGTTCACTGGATTTGGTCATATTAATTCTCTCTTTTAGGGTAGAACTTTCCTCTAACACCCTAAACATTTTCGTTTTAACTTTTTGGGTGGAAATCCTTCCAAAGTATATATACTTTTTTCTCCTCTCTCTCTCTCTCTCTCTTTTTTTTTAAATCAAGAATAATAAACATTATTTGCTCTTTTCTAGACCCTTGTTACTCAAGGTATAGTCCATGGACCAGCAAGCACAGGCATCATGTAAGAGCTTGTTAGAAATCCTGGCCACCATCCCAGGCTTCCTGAAATTGAAATTTGTGTTAGAGCAGCACCCTTAGGTGATTCCTGGGCAATCTGGGATTCTTTGGCTTTTGGGGGGTCACTCTTGTTTACTTCATGTTCTATTTACTCTTCTCAGGTTGCACACCAACCCCTAAGTGACAGCCAACTCTCCCATGCAGGCAAAACAAAGACAGCGTGACATTACTACCCTTTTGCTTACAAACTGAAAAAAATGCCTTTGGGGAGCTTTTCCCTGTGAGATTTTTAAGGGGGGGGGGGTCGGGATGTAGGTAAGACACACATTCACACACAGTCTCTGGAAAATTCCAGGGCTGCACAGCAGGAGAGGCTCTGGGCCTCCTGCTTCTTGCCTCATAGATGAAGAACCAAGTCCTGGGAGGGGAAGTGATGTCTCCTGGGCTGCAGAGAGAGGACTTCATGCTAGGGACTCCTCAGAGGAGTCCCTGTGATGGGACTGCGATGGCCTCCAGCTCCTTCTGATGCAGGGTTTTCTTCTCTCCTCCCCTCAAATGGTCCCTCTTCTTTCCTTTGTGCTTACTATGTCCCCCTAACCATGTGAGAATGCTTCTGTCTACCAACTAGAAGAGCAAGTCCTTTTAACAAATGGTCTTTGTGAAAATACTTAGATAAACTGCTTGGGGTCAGCAGAAACCAAGGCAACAAGAGATAAAGGTCAACCTGAGATATGGTTAAATGGGAGGAGTCTGGTTTGGCTTCCAGGGCTGGAGAGAGAAGAAAGGGACAAAGCAGGGGAGAAGCTAAGAGTGGTGAAGGGCCAACTAGAAGTGGGTGGGAGGACCGCAGTTAACTGCCCGTGATTCAGTCACCTGAATCTCGCTTGCTGACGTTTAAACCTCCTCCGTTCCTGGCCCTCCCAGGTCTTCCTGGAAGTTCTACACTGGCATCAGGCCTATTCTCCCGCCTTTAGGATTTCTGGCTTAGACTTCTTGAAGGCCCCCTTCTTTCCATTTCCATCCTCTGAAATTTCTCTTCTATGTTCCCCTCTCTCCAAAAGACTTTCCTTCTAGCCACATACATGCCTAAGAGCATTCAAGATGTCCTCAACACCTGCAGCTGTCATCATTTTCCTGAGTCTTACACAAAGCCAGTAGGCACAATTCTCAAATCCTCTGTGAGGACTGAATGAGAATATGCAGATGGAGACACCTAGTTCAGAACTGGCATAGAATAGGGGCTGGGAGAATGATGGTATGCTTTCCTCCTGGAGGGTGTGTCTGTCCCACTTCAAGGGACCTGTCTCTGGGATGCACAGTGCCCTTTTTCTCACATAAGGCACACACATTTCTCTACTCGCAGAGGAGCCTGGCCTGTTTCCTCTGGTGTTTGAAGCCACATTAACAGGCAAACCATGGTAATCATTCACATTTCCACCATGTTCTGGAACAATGGTGACCAAGATTTTCAGAGATTTTCTTATAAATTTATTATCTCTCTCTCCCTCTCTCTCTTTTTAAGATGTGTTTCTTTTATGAGTCTTTCCTGGCTTGTGTTGGAGACCAGTATGAAAAAACCTCAAAAATTGTCAAGAGGTTATGTTCATTTTAAAAACAGAGCAAGGGAGGCTATGGACAGAGCTTACAGCTTGGGCATAGCGGAGCACAGTCTTAGAGGATTTGGGGTGAAAACCAGAGGCAAGCAGGGATGCAGGCAGTCTGCAGGGATCCAGGAGGTAGGAAGTACCGAGTCTATAAGTGACAGCTATCACAGAGAGAGCACTCACCCAATACTAGGCATCTTCTAGTATGTTAGTATGTTAGTATCTAGTATGTTAGCCTGTTTAATGATCTCGACTCTTGCTATTTTATCAAAACTCAGAGAAGGTAAGGTCACACAGAGGTCTGACAGAGGGTTCAAACGAAAGGCTTCCTGGCTTTAAAGCTCAGGTTCTCTGTCCTCTGCTGGTCGCATAATCTCGAAGTCTAGCAGAAAGCCTTCTTGTAAGAACAAAGCCTGTGACCAAGGGCCACATATACCAAGGGCTAGAATGACCAAGAACTACATAGGGATAATTCCTCCTTATTGCTCATATCTCTAGGCTTCCCCCAAGACCCTTACTCATGGACTCTAGCTGTAGTCTATTGCCTCTTCTCTCATGAGGACTAACAATTGATTTGATTGATCTGGCAATCTCCTAATCTCCTAGAGCTTCTCTTCCTTCTCCTGCTCTCCCGTGTTGTCTCCTTCTGTTCATTCAGTGCACATTCACCCAAGGGAGGTAACATCTATAACACTACCCTTTCTTTCATAGCAAATTCCTAGGTTCAAAATTATTCACCAAAATAGTAACTGTCTTTCTCATTTGTCTTCCTAGGCATGGAAACTGCTGGTTTATCAAACTGGGAAATATTTATGACCTAAGAAAAAGCACCCTGTTCAATGGGAGATAGGATGACCCCATCCAATATCTTGCTCTTCGGTGCTAGAATGACCAAGAAATCAAATCACGATAAATTCTTCTGATTCTCTCTTTTGACCAGCGATGCATCCAACACCCAAAAATAATATTCATTTCATTAAAAAATGAAGGCACTGTGTGTTCCACGCATGCTCAGAAGGAAGAAACTGGGCTGACATATTTAAACATGAAGGCTCCTTCACGCTTCTTTTGAAGGATGGCTAAGAACAGGGTTATCTGTCAAACTCAATGTGTTCCATAACAATAATTCAGGTGGCAGCCAGATGAATAATTCTCATGCTTACATAGAACTTTCCGACTCTTGCAACTTGAAAGCAAAAGGTAGGGCCGTGGCAGGTATGACACACAGCTTCCAAGTGATCACATTAACAGTATGCACTTGTGTACACAAATATTTAGGACATGCAACCCAGTTGGATAGATACCGCTCCTTTACCTTCTTTGGGGAAGCCTTGAAATTCTCAATTTTCACCAGTCCCTTCTTTGAACAGATCCTATTGATGGGCTTTTAAATCATGCCCCCAGATGCGTCAGCGTACGAAAGGTGAATGCTGTGATTTCAGGTAATTTTTCCTGCATGTGGCTGTGAAATTTATCTTCCCAAGATGCTGCTGTCATCATGTCATCCTTCTGACTCAGAAGGCTTCCTGATGTCAGCTGTCACTTAAACAAGCTGGTTATTTCCTCCCAGGCAATATGCCTGTATT
This sequence comes from Mustela erminea, assembly GCF_009829155.1. Taxonomy (NCBI): domain Eukaryota; kingdom Metazoa; phylum Chordata; class Mammalia; order Carnivora; family Mustelidae; genus Mustela; species Mustela erminea. The sequence continues at coordinate 35,541,823 of NC_045618.1, read as the reverse complement.
TGAGTCCCTGATTCCAGGTGGACAGGAAAGCCTGGGGCAGGAGCAGCCCAAGGAAAAGCTCCAGCCCAGGTGTGGAAAACCAAGCGAAGTAGGAATTTTGAAAAGAACCCAGTCTCCTTCTGCTTCCGCAGCAAAGGTACTTTGTTAAAGCGACAGTCCATGCTAATTGGGAACATGCATTATTAAGGATGTATTCTAATTTATTGGGTTGGTCTGGCGAGGCTAAAGGCAGATGAAGTTCGCAAAAAGCATCTGACACATGGAAGGCACCCAATACATACTATGTTTTATTTAAAGTCAAGTTAAAGACAACACAGAGGGCACATTCAGAGAAATACAAACAAATGGTACTCGTTCCTAGCTTAAACAATAGCTGCCTTGGAATGTTATTTAGTGAGAGAACGGCCTGCGTGGTCTTTGAAGAATGTGGGATGGCAGCAAATATGGAAGCAAAAAGAAAAGCTTTCTCCGGCAGAGCAGAATAAACCTAGTTAAAAGAAAGCCAGAGCCAAAGTCAAAAAGTCAAAAATGCCCTTTTGACCACGATGGACTCGCGGGGGTCCATGAAAAAGGTGTCCTCTTATGACTCAGAGAGGCCTACAGAAGTTCTCGTGAGCATCAAGGAAAGCCATCGGTGTTTGCTGAGGATCTCCTCGGGCGAAAATATTTACTACCATCTTAACAGAGGAGGGAAGAGGGAAGTTCGGTGACTCCCCCACGGTTACACAGCGAGGCATCAGGATACGAGCCCATGTCTATGGAGCTCGAGAACCCAGAAGCAGGGTGATAAGATGAAGGCCAAGCTCGTGAGGAGGACACAGCGAAGAGACAGGGACTGTGGTGGTGAACAGCCCGTGCTGACAGGGGAGGAACAGGGGCTGCAGGGTGAGGGAGTGGGAACCGCTCTGGAAGGGGGTGAACACTGGGGCCACAGAGGCAGGTGTCCACGGACTGAGGACATGCAGCCTGCGGGTTGACAGGTGGTGGCTGGAAAGGCGACTTCTGAGTGCCTGCTCTTCTCTGACATTTCATGGAAAGGATCACCTTTCATGGGACAGCTCCAATTTCCCAGAAGCTCTGTGTCCTCTCTTTTCCACTATCCCCACAAAGCCCTGACACTAAAAAGTCTCCCAGCCACTCTCTCCTGTTGTCACAAAATGATTAGATGGAGACTTCCTCTCCAGGGCAGACCCAAGGGTCTAGGATATGAAATACTTTGGATGACTTCTCTTTCCAGGAGGTTCCCTCAGCCTCAGGCCTCCGGAATGTTCTCCTTTGATGAGCAGAAAGGGAACCATGAGCTGATGGATCAGGGTTTCCCCTAAGACCACCTTTCCTTGGGATTTATCTGAGTCATGCTAGTGATCCTGGGGACTTTCAATTCTTTTTGAAATCTAAGGTCACCCTTTTTGTGACTGTATCCTACATATATTTGAGGGCTGCAAAGAAATCATTGTATGATTTCAATTTCTTCAACTTGTGTTTTTTTTTTTTTTTAAGATTTATTTATTTATGACAGAGATAGATAGTGAGAAAGGGAACACAAGCACAAGGGAACTGGAGAGGGAGAAGCAGGCTCTCCACTGAGCAGGGAGTCCCGATGTGGGGCTCCTGGGATCATGACCTAAGCCCAAGGCAGATGCCCAATGACTGACCCATCCAGGTGCCCCTCAACTTGTGTTTTTAAATGATGATTTAAAGAAAGAGTCCGCTCCCTTTAAGATAAAGAAACTTGTGGAAATCTTGAGCACAGGAAGGCTACAAACTATAGTTTAATAGGCATTGCTGCAGAACATTGATTTTTAGTTGTTAATGCCTCCTGTGGGTTCTGTGAGTTAGCCAAGGCATGAACCCTGAGATAAGAAGTGAATTGGATTGCTAGAGAAAGTATCTACTTGAACACTGGAAAATCCTTGCCTCAAGTACGCTGGTAATGGTGATATGGTTAACACAAAGCTATTGAGATAGTAACTAGCAAAATGATTTATTTGCTTCTTAGGATGGCCAGGAAACCACATCGTTAGCAGACCTGAGGATGCTTGTCTTCCTCTCTGCTGTGGCTCAAAATCATCCACAAATTGACCCAGGTGTTTTAATAGAACCTAAAGTATCAGGGAACAGAACACATGCAAAGGTGGCATAGGGCATTGATCTAGTTGGCCTTGAAAATAAAATTTGGATTTCCTTATAAATTTGGACCTTATGGGTACCAATGCCTGTCAGCCACGACCATTCACTCTCCTTACTGTAGAAGACCCTAGTTCTTTATTTTATACAAAGATCACTAAAATGGATTTGAAATAAAGGTCATCTATCCTTTGCAGAAAATATAACTTTGAAATTTCATTTCATAACAGATTTCTGTAATATCAAGAAGAGCAAAACAGCCCGACCAATAAGATTAGGAGAGGCTTATCAGAGTCAATTCGGGCTTCTTAGCAAGTATTTCCACTAAACACAGCATGCTGGAACTGCAGAATCTTGGGAGTAGAAAAAAATCATAGTAGGCATGTGGTCTAACCAAGGTCAGAGGAAGTGCCGTAGGGGTCAGGTTTCATACCGGAGCCAGCCTAGGATCTGCTGTTCCCTGCCAAGATCCTGGACAGGTCACAGGACTAATTTAACTTATAAAATGTGTCTGTTAGATGAGATAGATCCATAATTTTCAAACTATTTTAAGGTTTTAATGTTTTCATAATCCTGTTATCATATTTTCAAATTGTAAGAGTTCGAGAAACATCATCCTCAACTGTAGTTCCCACTTAACACACTGGAGGCAACTGTACTAACTTACTTTTGTGCAGCCCTCAGGACAAACTGCTCCCATTTTAATGTAATCTAAGAGACTACCTGTTTAAAATCCACAATTTGTTGTCTGTCTTAATCAAGAACTCCTCAAGAGTCGTAAACTGAAACAAAATTCAGAAATGAACTGGGGGGCAAGGGCGCCTGGTGGCTCAGTCGGTTGAGCATCTGCCTTCAGCTTGGGTCATGATCCCAGGGTCCTGGGATTGAGCCTCGTGTGGGGCTCCCTGCTCAGCGGGAAGTCTGCTTCTTCCTCTCCCTCTGCCCCTCCCCGTTGCTCCTGCTCTCTCTCTCTCTCTAATAAATAAAAATCTTTTAAAAAAATAGTTAATCAGATTTGAAAATGGCAGTAACTCCATTGACTCCCTTCTCCCTCCTAATGGTGGTTGCTCTTCCAAGAGAACCATTTTCCCTGAGTTTTCTATGTATTCTGCTGCCATCGGTAAACTCATCGTGTTGTTACCTCTTCTCACCTGAACCCCTAATTCAAAAGATGGCTCTCTTGAGGAGACCTTTAGGTGTTGGTGTTTTCCAGCTAAAGTCCCTGGGTTATACTCGAAAAACATTCTGTTAATTATTGTCTTTTCTCTTTTTGACTCATTGTCCAGGAAACTCAGGAAAGAGACTAAGGGAGGAATGCCCTCATTTCTCAAGGAACGAAACCTCAATCTGTAAAGCAGTTTTGAGGGAGAGACTCACTGTCATCCAGAGCTCTTCTCTGAGGAAGCTGCTTACAAGTGAGAAATCCCTGGGCAGAAGGGAGAGCTGGGCCAGGTCCTCTTTCCCTCAGCGATGTCATGGGAGTCAGAGAGCTGGGAGCTCCTGATTCCTGGGGGACCAGCTGGGGTCAGGGGATAGAAGACACAGTGACGGACCACTGGCAAGGTCTAAGCAAAGTAAAATTTCTCAGTGCTGGGCTCCACGATCAAGAGCCAAGAAAAAGCCAAGAATTCAGAAGCAGAAGATGCTGGGAGCTTCAGTCCAGTGATGAGAAAAAGAAATTACTGGAATGAAATGAAATGGAGGAGGAGTAGGAACTGACATTTGTGGGGCACCTCAGGATTTTATTTATCCGTGTTTCATTTCATCTTTTTACTAGCCACGGGGCAGCTATTGCCTGTTCCCCGTTTTACTTCAGTGGAAGAACTGAGGTTCAGAAAAGTTAACCGACTTGGTGGAGGTCACATGACAGCCCCAGAGGATACCCCGGTCTGTATGCAAAGCCCACGTGCCTCCCATGCTACCTGGATAAACAGAAAGTGATGAGTGGAAGCCTCACGGCAGACAGATCTCCCTGAAATCTGAGTTCGGACCTGCCATTTGCCATCTGGGTGACCTTAGGCAAATTCCTTAAGCCGGTGAAGACTCAGTTGCCTTATCTATAAAATGGGCATACAGTAGAACCTACCTGATAAGCTTTTAAGAGTCAAATGAGATCATACATGAAAACCGCGTACACTTAAAGTGCCACGTAGTAAAGCACCTAATAAACATTAAGTCCATCAACCTTATGATTGTGATTATTTTCAATATCCCCTTCATCCCCACGTCCCCGCTCCGAACCCCACGGCTGGGAAAGAATCAGGAGTTTATTTCTCAGATAACTGGCGATCTCTACAGAGTATGTTTTTGATTCTCAAACATTTGGTAACCACAAGATCATGTGTTCCGACCAATCCATGATGGGTTTCCTTTAGAAAAAGGCAGATACGAAAGAAAATAGACAAGGCTTTCAGCCTTCTAGCAAAGTCACGGTTGTAAATTGGTCCATTTTTACGTTCTCAGAAAACCAAGCTGCTATCATCAGACCATCTTCTCACATGATTACTTTTCCCAGAGAGCTTTTCATTTTCCAGGGCGCCTCACACACACACAAAGCGCATGTGTGTGTGTGCGCGCGTGTGTGTGCGCGCGTGTGTGGGTTCCCACCCTATAAATCTCTCGCTTGGCAGAGAGTGTTGATGGTTTCTGTGAAAGGGTCTTTGTGTCCCTTTTTGTCTAAAGGCTTTTTCATTAGAAGCCTGGAAGTCAAGGTAAGCGCTGCAGGGATTCGAGGATCTCTTGGCTTTTCTCTCACGTCCAAATTATCTCTTGGAAAAATAAAAGTCCTCCATTCTCTGCCCTTGGTTAATAGAAGTGACAGCTGGGAGAGCTTCAAATCTGGCCTTAATTAATGGGCACTGCACAAATGTGACCAAAGCATATTTGCAGAGAAGAGGCTTTAAATAGCATCAAATGTTTGTGAGCACGAGGCCATGCGATGGCAGGAAATCTCTGACCATCTTAATGGGATCAGGCTTTTGTGTGCAAACAATGGCGAGCAAACCACAGTCCAGCTGACAGCCATTAGAATAGCGTTCTCATCTGTGGTGGTGTGTGAAGGCTCTTAAATCACCACTCATCAAGACAGAGGAACATAAACTATGGCGTGAGGTAACTATAATAAAACTGGGTGCCCAAAGGAGTGGCCTCCACGCCGGTGCTTGTACAGTTTACCCAGAGTGGTCTTCCCCTTGAACTTGCGGCTGCCGTGGCTATACAGGAGCATTAGATCCTTCCAGAAACTCTGACCTTCACCTCTGAGGCTAGTGTTTTCCACTCAGTTCTGACCAATCTTTCTTCGACTTGTTCTTCCCATCCCCTCAGTCCTCAAGTCACTGTTCTTTTTTGCTCACATTTTCCATGTGAATTATCCCCCAGGGGAGACTCCTTCTCTCAGATCATATAGGAATTTAAGACTGTCCCTTATCCGGTTGTGGCCAAAGTTCCCAATGCACCAATGGGCTGCAGATGTGTTCCTACTTACCTAAACACTTATACTGAAGATGGCCAAGACCTCAACACGTGGGCATGATGTGCACTGATGCATTTCAGATACTTTCATTTCTAGATACTGATCTAGAAGCTGGTGATGTCTACAAGAAGACTCCATGTACTCAGGAAACTTCTAGAAGCTATCCCTGTCCCTGCTGGCTGAGCTACGTTGGGTAGGGAAAGCCCTCTGCTGGGTGCTCTACTTATGTGATTCCACTTAGTCCTCAGAACAACCCAGTAAGGTGGC